>NC_138983.1:111097205-111492205 GCF_964341445.2 Mesoplodon mirus | reverse complement strand
CAACAGTGGAAGTAGAGAACCTGGTTAGTCAGGAATCTATTGCATACTTCTGGAGAGAAGTGCTGACTTGGGCAAGTGTGATGGTGATGAATATAGAGAGTGCTTCATGGATTGAAGAGTTATACTAAAAGATCCAGTTTTAAGGCACTTAAAGTTTAGAAAGAGATACTGTCATAAAAAAATGGGAATACAGTGAGAAATGGCAGAAAGAGACACAGATGAATTTCACTAATGGGATAAAGGAAGAAGTCAACAACTATAGTTCAGGTAAATCAGAGAAGGCCTCACAGAGACCATTCTAAATATTTAAATTTGCCTGACATTGGTATGTAAGGGTGGCAGTGGGATAACAAAAAAATGGCTGGGCAAGTGTGCATTTCATGAAGGGCCTTGTTTGGACTTTATCCTATGAAGTTGGGAGTCATTAAAAGTTTAGCAACAGTGGAGGGTCCTGATAACAGTTGAATTTGGAGCCATCATTTCAGGAGCAGTGAAGAGACTGGGTTAGAGGCAGGGTTGTCTGGAACCAGGGAAATCAGCTGAGGAGACTCTTGTGGTTGTCCAGGTCAGAGATGATGAGGTCAGGAATTAAGGCAGTGGCAGTGGAGAGGGCGAGGAAAGAACAGAATAAGGAAATATGGAGATGATAAAATTGACAGGTTTTCTGAATGATTACATGAGGGGTATTAAGGAGAGGGAGAAATCCAAACCCCATTCTAAGTTTCTGGTAAGGGTAACTGGGCAGGTGATGGGGCCAATAACCAGAACAGGAGCACACTCAGGATAAACGACAACAAATTTTATTTGGGACTGGTAAGGCAGATGAGCCTCTGGAACGCTACATGGAGATGTCCAGTAAATAGCTGAATGAAACAATCTGGACTGGACTGGAGACACACGCACACATGAGTTATCACGACATAGAAGCTGAGTGAAGAAGCTCCCTGATGTTGGGAGTTCCGCTTCTTTCTTCTAGTAGATCCCCTAGTATATCCTTTTAGTGCTCTGTACAAAGTGTATTTTATAACATTGTTCAAAGACATTTTAAAGTCTCCTGTTAAGTTATCATCTTGAGAGTAGGTAGGTTCTATGCAGATTTGGAAGCACTTTAGGACAGTATCAAGTTCATAATAGAAGAGGTAATGTGGCTGCCAAACCAGCAATGTAAATCTTAGTGCACTTAAAGGGCAGGTGCAAGATTGTATCCCATGAATTCCTCACCTAGTTTTACAGAATATTGGATGACAAACCCTTAGGGAGTAATGTACGAACAGTTTGTCATTAAAGCTGTTCATACTCACTTGACAGGCACTCTGCTGCCTTGTCTGCTTATCTACTTATTATATGCTGCTTATTTGCTTATTATATGCAGTATATGTCTGTCACCATTATTTTATCTTATTAACATCTTTATTGGAGTATAATTGCTTTACAATGTTGTGTTAGTTTCTGCTGTATAACAAAGTGAATCAGCTATATGTATACATATATCCCCATATCTCCCTCTAGGTGGTCACAAAGCACCGAGCTGATCTCCCTGTGCTATGCGGCTGCTTCCCACTAGGTATCTATTTTACCTTTGGTAGTGTATATATATCTATGTCGCTCTCTCACTTCGTCCCAGCTTACCTTTCCCCCTCCCTGTGTCCACAAGTCCATTCTCTACATCTGCGTCTTTATTCCTGTCTTGCCACTAGGTTCTTCAGAACCATTTTTTTTTTTTTTAGATTCCATATATATGTGTTAGCATACGGTATTTGTTTTTCTCTTTCTGACTTATTTCACTCTGTATGACAGACTCTAGGTCCATCCACCTCATTACAAATAATTCAATTTCGTTTCTTTTTATGGCTGAGTAATATTCCATTGTATATATGTGTCACATCTTCTTTATCCATTCATCTGTCGATGGACACTTATGTCATCATTATTTTAAAAGTCTTGGACAAACACCTTAGGCAAAATCAGAACACATACATAAAAGAAAAAAATTGGTCCCTCACTCTCTTCTGACTGTGCTTGGTAGATTTTGGATGCCAGGGTGTGAGTCATGAGATTAAAGGAAAGCCTGAACATTCAGATATGGAAGCTCAGGGCTGGCTTTTCAAACATGAGCATGTGTGGGCCACATTCTGCAAGATTTTCCTAGAGCTTAGAGGACCTGGGTATATCATAAGAACTCAGTATGATGGTGATAATGATATAATATTTAATTTAATTCTCATAACAACCTTATTAGGTAACATTTATTACTATGTCCACTTACAGGTGAGGAAACAAAGTATAGAGAACTGTGAAACATGCCCAAGGTCACATAGTCAGGAAGAGGTGGGAAAAGAATTAGACATTGGATTTGTTTGCTTCTAGAACTAAAATAATTCACTTGACAAATAATTATTGAGCACATACTAAGTGCTAGACACTGAGATAAAATGTTGAGCAAAACAGATGTGTTCTAACTTTCAGGAAATTTACAGTCTAATCTGGCAGAAGGAATCTAATTATATAAAAGTGTATAATTGTAATAAATATTATGAAGAAAACGTGCAGGGAGATGTTAGAGCACTTTAATTTTTTATTTTTTTATTGTTATAATTGTTCCTTTTTGATTTTTTGTTTTTTAATTTTTATTGAAATGTAGTTGCTCTATAATGTTGTATTTGTTTCAGGTGTACAGCAGAGCAATTCAATTATACATATACATATATCTATTATTTTTTAGATTCTTTTCCATTATAGGTTATTACAAGATATTGAGTATAGTTCCCTGTGCTACACAGTAAGTCCTTGTTGGTTACCTGTTTTATATATAGTGGTGTGTATATTTTAATCCCAAACTGCTAATTTTAGAGCACTTTTAATGCATGTATAGAATTACCATAGCACTGGCACTATGGTTCTATTTGAATTATTTAACAACCAGTATAGCTCTGGGGTTGATCAATCAGAGTATACAGAGCTCCATCATCAGAGTGGAGCCAGCTGGTGGTGTTGTTCTAGTGTGTACAGGCTGAATATCTGTGATGCCTGGCACATGCAAACTATGATTGTGGTGCACTGACTAATCAAATCCAGCCTTTATCCCATTTCCCTAGTGCAAAGCCATGTACTCAACAAATACCAACTAAGCTACTGTTTATTCATTTGCCTACATGAATAAATTGTTTTAACTCCTGGAGGTCTCTCCAACTCCACTGTAGAGATGAGGAAATTTTTCTTTGTTTTCATTTATATTCTAAGCAGGCTATCCTAGAGTATAGGAAGGATTTGCCTTCTTGCATCAGTCATTGTAGTGAACCAGGACAGTTCTTAGGATGAGAGATAATCATCCAGTAGTACCTGTGTAAAATGCTTAGACCTGTGCTTGGCACATACTGTACTAAGTACCATGTAAATATAGCTAGTATTATTGCTGTTGCTCTTATTTTTATTGTTGCTATTGTTTTTATGCCACTATGTACATGCTACTCTTGTAGATACTGTGATAATTTATGAGCATTATACTCAGCACTATGAACTTCATCTATCACCTCTATTCAATAAAATATTTAGGGGCTTCCCTGGTGGCACAGTGGTTGAGAGTCAGCCTGCCGATGCAGGGGACATGGGTTCGTGCCCCGGTCTGGGAAGATCCCACATGCCGCAGAGCGGCTAGGCCCGTGAGCCATGGCCGCTGAGCCTGCGCGTCCGGAGCCTGTGCTCCGCAACGGGAGAGGCCACAACAGTGAGAGGCCCGCGTACAGAAAAAAAAAAAAAAAAAAAAAATTAGGTAACCATCTGGAAAAAAAAAACCACTGTGAATCCCTACCTCCACTTAAAATAAATTCCAGATGGTGCAAAGATTTGAATGTGAAAAACAAAATCATAAAAGTAATAGAACATACAGAGGATAATTTTTAATATGATTCTGGAATAGAGAAGATCTTTCTAAGTTGAAATAAATCTCAGAAGCCATAACAGAAAGCAATGATATTTAATCCAATTACATAAACTGAAGAATAACTTCATAAAGACAAAATACGATTAGAAAAACATAAAGACAAAATACGATTAGAACCTGGGGGAAAATTTGCAACTCTTATCATAAACAAATGGTTAATGTCTTTAATACATAATTTCCTTAACACATTAATACCAAATTAATCACTATATAAAAAAGCCTATAACCCAGTAGCAAACTAGATAAGGATATTTAAAAAAATTATACAAGTGACTCTTTAACATGAACAGAAGCTCATTCAAAATAATAGAAATAAAAATTAAGTGGCAGTGACCATTTTTCACTCATGATATTCGCAAATAGAAAAAATGAAAATACTGAATTGAGTTAGGGTTGAGGGTAAAGGGAAATAAATATTCTCAAACATTTTTGGTAAAAGGGTAAATTGCTACAACTCCAATGAAAAACAATTTGGAGAGAAAAACAAATACCATTTGCTAACACATATATATGGAATCTAAAAAAAAAAAAGATCATGAAGAACCTAGGGGCAAGACAGGAATAAAGACACAGACCTACTAGAAAATGGACTTGAGGATACGGGGAGGGGGAAGCGTAAGCTGGGACAAAGTGAGAGAGTGGCATGGACATATATACACTACCAAATGTAAAATAGATAGCTAGTGGGAAGCAGCTGCATAGCACAGGGAGATCATCTCTGTGCTTTGTGACCACCTAGAGGGGTGGGATAGGGAGGGTGGGAGGGAGGGAGATGCAAGAGGGAAGAGATATGGGGACATATGTATATATATAACTGATTCACTTTGTTATAAGTCAGAAACTAACACACCATTGTAAAGAATTATACTCCAATAAATATGTTGAAAAAAAAAGAAAAAAGAAAAAAAGAAAGAAAAACAATTTGGCATTCTCTATCAAAAGCAAAATGCAAAACCCTTGATTCCAGAAATCCTATTATTAATTTTTCCTAAAGACAATTATTTTTTTACAAATGCAAAATGAGGAATGCATAAGTGTATCCATTGCAGCATTGTTTGAAACTGCAAAAAGTAGAAAACCACATAAGTATCCATCAATAGGGGTCAGGTTAAATAAATTGTAGTAGTTGCATACTATTGGATACTGTATAAACTTTAAGAGGAGTAAAATTGGCCTTTATGTACTGATATAATCTACAATTGCAGCATAGATATTAAAGTGAAAAATGCAAGATGCAAAACATGTGTACCAAGATACCATTTTGTAAAAATATATTTTCATATGTACTTACATAAGAAGAATATCTCTGGATAAGAAACAATAACAGGGTTTACCTTTGGAGAAGGACACTGGGTGACTGGGCTACAGGGATGGGAGAAAGATCTGAGTTTCAATATATTCTCTTTGTACCTTATATTTTTCCTTGTGAGTACATTCCTAATTCAAAATTAATTTAAAAATTTGAATTTTCATCAATAGCTGCCCGATCTGGGTTTTTTTAAGTGATAGAGTCTTAGACTTTACAGGTTGTCTCATCCAGTCTTTTTTACCAAGGCAGGAAAATTTTCTACTATAAGAGAAGCACATAATAATCTTTTACTTTCTTGAACATTTTTTTTATTAGTTTCTGCTTTATAACAAAGTGAATCAGTCATACATATACATCTGTTCCCACATCCCTTCCCTCTTGCGTCTCCCTCCCTCCCACCCTCCCTATCCCACCCCTCCAGGCGGTCACAAAGCACCGAGCTGATCTCCCTGTGCTCTGCGGCTGCTTCCCACTATCTATCTACCTTACATTTGGTACTGTATATATGTCCATGCCTCTCTTTCGCTTTGTCACAGCTTACCCTTCCCCCTCCCCATATCCTCAAGTCCATTCTCAAGTAGGTCTGTGTCTTTATTCCTGTTTTACCCCTAGGTTCTTCATGACATTTTTTTAAAATTCCATATATAAGTGTTAGCATACGGTATTTGTCTTTCTCTTTATGACTTACTTCACTCTGTATGACAGGCTCTAGGTCTATCCACCTCATTACAAATAGCTCAGTTTCATTTCTTTTTATGGCTGAGTAATATTCCATTGTATATATGTGCCACATCTTCTTTATCCATTCATCCGATGATGGACACTTAGGTTGTTTCCATCTCCGGGCTATTGTGAATAGAGCTGCAATGAACATTTTGGTACATGTCTCTTTTTGAATTATGGTTTTCTCAGGGTATATGCCTAGTAGTGGGATTGCTGGGTCATATGGTAGTTCTATTTGTAGTTTTTTAAGGAACCTCCATACTGTTCTCCATAGTGGCTGTACCAATTCACATTCCCACCAGCAGTGCCAGAGTGTTCCCTTTTCTCCACACCCTCTCCAGCATTTATTGTTTCTAGATTTCTTGATGATGGCCATTCTGACTGGTGTGAGATGATATCTCATTGTAGTTTTGATTTGCATTTCTCTAATGATTAATGATGTTGAGCATTCTTTCATGTGTTTGTTGGCAGTCTGTATATCTTCTTTGGAGAAATGCCTATTTAAGTCTTCTGCCCATTTTTGGATTGGGTTATTTGTTTTTTTGCTATTGAGCTGCATGAGCTGCTTATAAATTTTGGAGATTAATCCTTTGTCAGTTGCTTCATTTGCAAATATTTTCTCCCATTCTGAGGGTTGTCTTTTGGTCTTGTTTATGGTTTCCTTTGCTGTGCAAAAGCTTTGCAGTTTCATTAGGTCCCATTTGTTTATCTTTGTTTTGATTTCCATTTCTCTAGGAGGTGGGTCCAAAAGGATCTTGCTGTGATTTATGTCATAGAGTGTTCTGCCTATGTTTTCCTCTAAGAGTTTGATAGTTTCTGGCCTTACATTTAGGTCTTTAATCCATTTTGAGCTTATTTTTGTGTATGGTGTTAGGGAATGATCTAATCTCATACTTTTACATGTCCCTGTCCATTTATTAATGGGAGCCTACTCCTTGTTGAAACTGCTTGTTCTACTTTTGTATAGGTCTAATTCATTTCTTCCTTGATCAGTTTAACTAATATTTATTAAATACTTAATAAGTATTTGGCATTGCGTGACTGTTGTAATTCCTTCATTACATAGACCCCGAAACATGTCTATTCCTTTGGCATCTATTTATTTTACTTTTGGTTTCCAGAGGATTACATGAATATCCTTTACTACGTAGAGAATGCTTATTCTGTGCTAAATATACTCTGCTCCCTATTCTGTTCCTCATAAGAAATATGGAATGGTTTTCAGACCCTTGCTTAACCCTGGAATATCTTATCTAGTATTTTGTATGCTTTCTACACTGTGGTGTTCTGAACAGTGTCAATTCCAGAGTGGCCAGACTAGCAGAGAGCAGATACATTTTGATCTGTATCTTATAATTTTATTACTACAGCTTGACAGTATGTTAATTTTTGTTGGCAATGTTGTGAAAAGGGTCAAATTGATTTTATAGTCAAGAAGAGTCAGTAAAAATGAAAAGACAATCCAAACAAAAAAATTTGCAAATCGTATATCTGATAAGGGACTTGTATAAAGGTTATGTAAAGAACACTTGCAACTCAATAATAAATAGACAAATAATTAAAGGATGGGCAAAGGGTTTGAATAGACATTTCTCCTGAGAGGATGTACAGTAGGTCAATAAGAACATGAAAATATGCTCAACATCATTAGTCAAAGGTGAAATGCAAATCAAAACTACAAAATACTGTATCACACCCACTAGGAGACCTGTAATAAAAAATACAGACAAACAAGTGTTATAGAGGAGGTGAAGAAATTGGAAACCTCTGTATAAAGGTAGCCTGTACAATCATACTATCATGATTGTAAAATGGTGCAGTCACTTTGGAAACAATCTGTCTGTTCCTAGGAAACTCAAACATAGCCAGCAATTCTGCTCCTAGGTATTTGTCCAAGGGAAGTGAAAACATATCTCCACACAAAAATTTCTACATGAATATTCATAGCAGCATTATTCAGAATGACCAAAAAATGGAAACAACCCAAACGATCATCAGCTGATGAATAAATTAACAAATACAGTATACTCATACTCACTGAATATTACTTGGCCAATAATAATTCTACAGTATGGATGAAACTTGAAAACATTATGCTAAAAGCCCAGTCACAAAAGATCACATACTGTATGATTCCCTTTATATGAAATGTCCAAAACAAGCAAATCTATAGTGACAAAAAGTAGATTAGTGATTGCCAGGAAATGGAGGGAATGGGGATGGGGAATGACTGCTAACGGGTATGGGGTTTCTTTTTGGGGTGATGAAAAGTTCTAAAATTTTATTATGGTGGTGGTTACATAACTATTAATATACTAAAAACTATTGAATTTTACACTTTAAAAGCGTTAATTTTTATGAATTAAAAGGGTTAATTATTATAAATCAATAAAGCTTTTTTGTAAAAGTAGAGCCTGTAGGTCAGGAATTCTCGTGGATTTTGTGCCATGAAATTCCATTCGCAACCTAGTTGCGAACATAAAAACATTATTGGAATGTTTTTAAATGCAAAAATAAGATACACAGGACAGCAAAATGAAGGCAATTAACTGAAATACAGTTCTATTCTCAGGCTCACCTTTTGAAATATTGTCAAATCATGTCTCCGTTGTTATTGTTGATTTTGAACTTTAATGCAGAGGTTTATATTTATTTTTGTTAAATTCCCTCTTGATTGCTTGTCATCTCTGCAGCCTGTCAAGATATTTTTGATATTTGCTATTGTCATTCCACAACATGGCGGAATGAGATTCCAATGAAATGCCAAATCTCATGTCCCTTGAGCTTTGTTGGAAGCATAATAAACATTCCTCCTTTTTCTGCATTTGAATTATTGATGGGAATGTTGAATAGCACATAGCTAGGTTCAGACCTTATAGCCCTCAACTACTTGATGTTACTACATGAACCTAAGCATATTTTTTATGAATTTACTTACAAACAAACAAACAAAATCTTACTCTCATTTAGCCCACATACCATAGTTTTTATTTATAAAATGTTATTCATTCATTTATTGATTAAGTGTACATTAATTAAATGCCTGCTATGGGCCAGGATCTTTGCTAGATGCTGAGAGTATGGTGGTCAATATGACATACTCTTTACCCTCCATTTAACTTACAGCCTAGCAGGAGAGAGATGATATGTTCAGTGTGACAGGGAGCAATAGGAGGAGCAAAGAAGACTTTTGAGGCAGGTCAGGGGTCAGATCATGAAATGCCTAACATAGCTAACTAAATATGGCATATTTGCATATCATGTAAAACTTTAGTGCTCTAAAGTATTTTTCTAATATTACAATTTAGTAACCCTGTTAAAAAAATGAAGTGTCATGGATATGGCATGACTTTTCTCTGTGAACCTGTTTTTGTTTCCCAGTCAATTCTCCTTTCCAAGTGCTCACAAGGCAACTCTATTTAGTAATTTTGTAAATAATTTTGCAGGAGCTTGGCACATGGATTGAAGACCAGAATAAACTGTGAGCAACAAGAAAGAAGAATGAAGTCAACTCACAAAGAGAAGTCAGGAAGAAAGTAGAAGTGGACGAGGCAGTGTTCAAAACCGAGTTCAAATTTTTCATAACTGCAATCCCATTTGGGGTTCTGTGAAACTGTGTCACTGTATTAAATTCTTCTTTTTCTGCTTAAAATGGTCTGAGATTTTTGAGACTTGTTATTGGAAGACCTCTGGCTAACACAGATATACTGCCTTCTCCACTTTTCTGAGAACGTATGTACCTTCTTAAAATACAGCGTGACTTCCCCCTCTCCACTATTAGCTCTGTTTCTTTTCAACCAGACATGTTTTTGTTTTCCATTGCTATCTATTTTGTTGTCTTTTTCTTTTATATTCACTCCACTTATAATACACACCTTTAAAAATCCTAACGATCCTTCAAGACATCAAATAGCTAAATAAGCCACAAAATCATTGCAGACTGCCCAATAAAATGTAATGTTTGTTGTCTTTGAGTTCCCTTGATTTTTTTTTTGTACTTCTTTTTTAACTCCCCCTTTAAAAGTAAATATTTTGAAGAAAAATATTTCTTCATTTTTTTAAACTTCCCTCACTTCTATCAGTCCAGGCCTAGTTCCTTGTATATAGTACTTGCTCAATATATTTTTTGTTGAGCTGATGAATTAAACTGATGCTACTACACACTATTATTATGCAAGTGGCAAAAACTAGGTCCCCCAAATTAAGTGATTTGCTCTAAGATAAACAGCTACTGAGGAATAGTTATAGGACTAGAAATTATGCCTGATATTTAGTAGACATACAATAAGGATTATTGATAAATTCATTTTTTCATACCTCAACTATTTTTTTGAGTCCTTTCCATGTGTCAGGCTCTGTTCTAGGTGCTGGATATTCAGCAGTGAATGAAATAGGAGTGAATGAAACTGACAATAGGGAGCTCACATTCAAGTTGAAGAAGGATAGGGAAGAAGAGATAGGATGTGTGTGTGTGTGTGTGTGTGAACAAGATCATCAGTGAAAAATCTTACTTAGGTGCTAACATTTGAGTAAGACCTGAAAAAGTTAAGGAAGCAAGTCATGCCAATATCTTGAGGAAGAGTGTTGTGAGCAGAGGGAAAAGCAAGAGCAAAGTCCCTGAAACAGAGGTATGCCTGCTGTATTCTAGGAACTGAAGACCTGAGTGGCAGAGAGTTAAAATTATGGTGGGGAAGACTATAGGAGATGAGATCAAAGAGATACCCATGGGCCAGGTCAAGTAAGACCTTCCAGCCCATTAAATACTTTGGCTTTTACTCTAGTGAGATGGAAAGCCATTGAGGAATTTGAACAGAAGTGTTTTGTGTTATTAACTTTTAAGGATCTCCCTGGTATGCTGTATTGAGGGAATCAGTTGAAGAGGAGGCAAGAGATAAATCTGGTAAACGAGTTAGAAGGCTATTGCAGTAATCTAGGCAAGAGAGATGACGAAGGCATGGTCCAAGGTAGTAGGAATGGCAGTGATGAGAAGTGGTCTGATTCTGGACATGTATTTTAAGATAGAGCTGAATGAATGATCTAATTATATTAATTGCCCAAATTCCTAACCCTAAGATAGAAAATAAGCAAATTAGAAGGTTCAATGGAATTGATTCTAAAAGCCCTTGTAAATTATATTTTTTAAGATACATTTTTAACACCAAAGAATTTTATTAACAGATAGGAACCACCTTTTTGAGCATGCTGATTCTTAAGTCTCTGAACGTTCAAAAGGAGAAGCATTAATTATTCACTCTCTCACTTCCTTCAGGCCTTTACCCAAATGTTAACTTCTCAGTGAAGATTTCTCCACACATCCCTCACGCTAGCTATAACCATCTCGTCCAAACTTCCATGCTGTTTTCTCCACAACAATTACCATCTAACATTACTTTTCCACTTATCTATTTTTTAATTATCTGACTTCTCTCACTAAAATGTAAGTTCTATGAGGATAAGTTTTTTTGTCTATTATATTTACTACTATATCCCCAGTACATAGAAGACTGTCTGGCTCATTGTAGGTATTTAATAAATATTTCAGAAATGAATGAGTGAATGTCAATGTAGGCAGTTGATTTTATGAGCTATTCAGGGTTAGCTGAATAACTGCCTAGAGATCATAACCTCTTTACAAGTATCTACTGCCTATCACCTTGAATCTACTCTGATATGTGCCTCTTCCTTCCCTGTCATCTCGAAAAGAGCTTCCCATCTTACTTTCCTGACTATTTAGTTTCATAATTTTACAGTGACTGTGGTTTTGATTCCTGGAAAAATAAAAACCTCTGGGAATCTAACCTATAGTTTTCTAAGTTTACAAACAGACACTGTGGTCAACTCTTGCTTTTTTTTCTACAGCTGGGCCATATTAGAGTAAATAAACAAAAAAGTATGCTCTTTGTTTGGAATCTGAGAATTAGTCTGAATACTTTCCATCACAACCAGTGAAAGAGAAGACCCTGTTGAATTAAAATGTGAAAATGATTTTTAAATCACGCAAGTCTAAAAGGCAATATGATTTTTTGTATCTTTACTTGTGCTTGTTTCTTTCACCTGTTTCAGAAGTGAAATTGCTTTTTCCAAAATGAATGCTTCTGCCTGTGTGCTAGACTTCATTTCCTCCTGACCACTCGGTGATCCTCTTGGTCTCTTACCTGGATGCCACATTGCTTTTGTGTGTGTGTGTGGTACGCGGGCTTCTCACTGTTGTGGCCTCTCCCATTGCAGAGCACAGGCTCTGGACACACAGGCCCAGCGGCCATGGCTCACGGGGCTAGCCGCTCTGCGGCATGTGGGATCTTCCTGGACCGGGGCACGAACCTGTGTCCCCTGCATTGGCAGGCAGACTCTCAACCACTGCACCACCAGGGAAGCCCCGCATTGCTTTTTAATTGAGATCCTTGCCTCCAGTCTCTGTTCCTCCTTCAACCAGTACTCACACTGTTGCCAAAGAGGTATTTCTGACACATGACTAAGATTATGTCACCCTATCCTTCTGTTGACTTGTATGGAAGTTATCTATCTGTTGATCTCCTTGACCAGACTATGAACTCTTGGAAGGTTAGTATCACTTTATATCAGTGACTAGTATGGCACCTGTCACATAATAATGTTATTCAAAAATCTTCTCTTGTTTCCCATTTTCTATGAAACAAACTCACCTAAATGCTATTTATAGTCCTTTACAATTTCATCCCACCTACATTTTAAAAATCTCCATCTCTTACTTTATGCCCTCCATACTGCCCAGCATATGAACAGGTTATTCTGAGAAATGAGAGACTTTTTGACAAATGTATTTTCAAAATGGCCACATCATAATGTCAATAATTAAATTTTTAAATCACCTCTTGTCCCCATTTTTGGCCCTAGTGTCTCTAATTGAATATCCCCTAGCCTCGAACTTCACTTCATCCTGAGGCATGATGAAGCACATTTAAACATTGTCTGATAATTTAAAATGTGGAAAAATATTTGCCTTTAAGGCCAAGTCAAAAACCCTCTAGATCAAATTGGTCTCATAAAATGACTCTGTCCATCCTGCTGGATACTTGCTTCTTCTTTAGCTTACCGTGAATGTTCACATTTGTACCTTGAGTCTTGTTGTTCCATTTGCCTTGCATTCCACTGTCTACTCTACTATTCCCTTTCTGGTTAGACCTGTCCAAACCCTACTCATTTTTCCAACATAATGAAAGCGCTACCTCCCCTATACATACTTCACTGCTCCCTCCTGGTAGCATCTTTTCCACTCCTGGTTTCCACAAAGAAGAGTTTTCCCTTACCGTTCCTGGCTTCTTTCTCCTCCCTGACTTTCCCCCATAGAGTAAGTACTTGCTCAGTGGGTGACAGCTTTTGGTCCAAGAGTCTGAAGTGGATGGAGTTAATCTATCAATGATCCTGAGTTTGCACATTTGGTCTCTTTTCTCGTTCCCTCTCCACTTTGACCAGTGGGAGGTAAGACCTGAAGTAAGTGTGTCTACTTTGCAGATTTAAACTTTTCCTCTGTTGGGCTGTTCCAAGGTCCAGACTAGAGGGTAAAGGAATAGCAAACTCAATTTGGCTTTCACACTAACCTTTGTCCTTCAATCTACTTTCTGTTGCTAATAAAGTTGACATATTGCTTGTCTAGTTTTTTTTTTTTTTTTTTTTACCTTATCTCTGAATTTGTTCTGAATGCTGGTGGAGAAGAATGTACTATTATTAGGCTCCCTTCATTCTAGTCTTCTCTACATTATTCATTAATCTTTTAGAGCTGAGACCATGTCAAATTCATCTTGTATCTAATGTGTCTTGCTCAGGGATGAACACATGATAGGTGCTCAGTATACATTTCTTTGATTGAATTAAGCAAATATGCAAATGGGAAGCTTAAAACTGTGGTGAAGCAGAGACATGATGGGTTGTCCTGCTGAATGTAATGAGCACCAGCATTTATTTGTGCAATTTCTTGTGTGCTTTTGACATTAATTAGCATAAATGAGCCAGAGAGTTATGCTGAAGCAATCTATGTGTAACGTAGTAACTGACAGGCGCTGACAACTGATCTGTGGAGTTCTCTACTCTAGAGAAGTATGGATCTGACACAGTCTTGAAGGCCCAGGCTTTAACAACTTGTGAGAATAAAAGAGATCACATTAACATTAATATTTGAATTTCACCAGTACCTGGACCCTACCTGTCATTAGGAATCCAGCCTCCTCACCTTATTTAGCATGTTCTCCAAGTGGTTGGATCTCATAAGTACACAAGGATAAATCCACTTTGCATTCTTTGACCCAGTCATTTCAAAGTTACCTTAGCCACTTCCTCGGTTGCCACTGCCTTGCATGAAAACACATGCCAGAGCAGTGCTGGGTCCTGTGCTGCATTTTGTCACCAAGGAAACAGTATAGAGAGAAGAACGTAGGCCAGAGGACTGTCTGCGCCTTGAAGAATGGTTGCACCTAGTGAAGAGGAGGAGGAAGTAGAGGAAGATGACCAGTGACAGAGATCAAACTGGTAAAAGTTTCCAGAGTTGGTTTGGCAGAAAAGCTCAAACATGTTAAAACTGTTTTTTTTAAGCTATTTATTTATTTATTTTAACATCTTTATTGGAGTATAATTGCTTTACAATGGTGTGTGAGTTTTTGCTTTATAACAAAGTGAATCAGCTATACATACACATATATCCCCACGTGCCCTCCCTCTTGCGTCTCCCTCCCACCATCCCTATCCCACCCCTCTAGGTGGTCACAAAGCACTGAACTGATCTCCCTGTGTTCTGTGGCTGCTTCCCACTAGTTATCTATTGTACATTTGGTAGAGTATATATGTCCATGTCACAGGGAGGGAGAAGGGTAAGCTGGGACGAGGTGAGAGAGTGGCATAACGATTTATTTTTAAGGATATCATTAGAGACTCTCATAAATATGTAGCATATGGATGTTTATTCTTTTTTTTTTTTTTTTTTTTTTTTCCGTACGCGGGCCTCTCACTGTTGTGGCCTCTCTCGTTGTGGAGCACAGGCTCCAGATGCGCAGGCTCAGCGGCCATGGCTCACGGGCCCAGCCGCTCCGCGGCATATGGGATCCTCCCAGACCGGGGCACGAACCCGTATCCCCTGCATCGGCAGGCGGACTCTCAACCACTGCGCCACCAGGGAGGCCCCGGATGTTTATTCTGATATTATTTTTATGAGTCACTTCCTGGGTGCAGTTTTGGCCATCTGGTAGAACAAAGTTCAGGTTGCAGTGATGAGTGGGTGAGGAGGAAATAGAGGCAGTGAAATCAAGGAGAGAAATGTGACCGGACCTTGAGGAGAAGAACAAAAGTCTCCCATCAGAAACAGAAAGGAAGCCAATATGACTGAGCAGAGGAGAAGGGAGGGTGGGTAGAGATGAGGATGGAGCACAATTAGGCAGGGCTTCATAAGCATGAATAGGGGACTGTGTTTTAGTTTGAATGAGATGGAAAATAATTGGAAGATTTTAGCTAGGGAGTGAGATGATTCTGTTCAAAAACATTTACTTAAGCTATTGTTAGAAGGATAAATTTTAGGGGAAAAAGTGGAATTAGTGAGAATTCCCTGGTTGTCCAGTGGTTAAGACTCAGTGCTATCACTGAGGGGGTCTGAGTTCCATCCCTGGTTGGGGAAGGTCCCGCAAGATGCACTGCACAAAAAAAATAAATAAATAAAATAAAAAAATAAGTGGAATTAGTGGGAACCAGTTAGCAGGTTATAACAAAAGACTAAACAGCCAGCAGTCAGTGTGGGTTTTACTACAACCATATTTTTCCCCAATTACATTAATAACCCTGAACTAAACATAAGATGCAGATTTCCCCCATATTTTAGGTTTTTCCCTTTGGAGAGAATTCCTGAATTAGAATGACTGAATCAGAAATATGATTTACTTTTTTTCTTGAAGGTGGTTTGTAGCAGCACTGTTCCCAACAGCCAAAAGATGGGCACAACCCAAATGTCCATCAGTGAATGAATGTATAAACAAACTGTGATATATACACATACCCAATGGGGTATTATGCAACCATACAAAGGAATGAAGTACTGATACATGCTACAAGGTGATGAACCTCCAAATTGCTAATTGAAGAAGCCAGACACAAAAAGATAGCATATTGCATGATTTTATTTACATGAAATATCCAGACTAGGTAAATCCATAGAGACAGAAAGCAGACTGATGGTTGCCAAGGGCTGGTAGAAAGGAGGCATGGAGAATGACAGCTTAAAAGATCCAGAGACTTCTTTTGGGAAGATGAAAGTGTTTTGGAACTCAGTATATGTGGCAGCTGCCCAACATTGTGAAGGCACTAAATGTCACAGAATTATACACTTTAAAGTGGTAAACTCTGTTTTATGGGACTTTCATCTCAATAAAAATTTTTAAAAACTTCATCTGTATATTTCTTAACTTTGAGAAACCTCATTTGTAGTGTTTTCAGTAGTGCTTTCTGAAAGGATGATAGCAAGTTACCCCAGTGCCAGCAAGATGCAAGAGCCCCAGTTTCACCCTATATGCCTGTCTGTGTGTTTACAAAAAACATTTCAGTTAAAAATTCCCATTTTTTTGATTGTTTCTGAGTCACATTTTCTCTTATAAAATTGTCTCTTTTTGTCTTGTACTTATTTATCTACTGAGGTCTTATGCTTCTGTTATTCTGTAGGTGCCTTGTGAAATAAACATAGTATTCCCTTTTCTGTTTTGTTTCTTATGCATATTTTTACACAGTTTGTCTACCTTTTTAAAAAGTACACCTTTTAAAAAAAAGTTTATACCATCAAGCCTATTTGTCTTTTTCCACTGAGATTTCTTCTTTTACCTCTGGCTGAGAGACTCATCTTTTTCAAAAGATCTGACTAGGGCTTCCCTGGTGGCGCAGTGGTTGAGAATCCGCCTGCCGATGCAGGGGACGCGGGTTCGTGCCCCGGTCTGGGAAGATCCCACATGCCGCGGAGCGGCTGGGCCCGTGAGCCATGGCCGCTGAGCCTGTGCGTCCGGAGCCTGCGCTCCGCAACGGGAGGGGCCACAACAGTGAGAGGCCCACGTACCACAAAAAAAAAAAAAAAAAAAAAAGATCTGACTAAATATTCAATTCAGTTTTTATCTAGGTTTTCTATGGTTTGATCCATAAAGAGTTTATTTTTAATAGTTAAATATTTTTATAACATTTTCTATGGGCAAATAAGAAGTTGTAATTTCTTACAAGAATGATGTAATTCTGAGCATGGTTTCTCAAAATTGAGCAATCTGCAGACTACTTTTATTTATTTATTTATTTTTTATTTGGGTATAGTTAATTTACAAAGTTGTGTTAGTTTCTGCTGTACAGCAAAGTGAATCAGTTATACACACATACATATATATATCCACTATTTTTTAGATTATATTCCCATATAGGTCATTACAGAGTATTGAGTAGAATTCCCTGTGCTGTACCGTAGGTTCTTATTGTTATCTATTTTATATATAGTAGTGTGTATGTGTCTAACCCAATCTCCAAATTTATCCTCCTCCCCTTTCCGCTTGGTAACCATAATTTTGTTTTCCACATCTGTGACTCTATTTCTATTTTGTAAATAGGTTCATTTGTACCATTTTTTAGATTCCACATATAAGCAATGTCATATATTTGTACAGACCATTTTTAAAAGAAAAAAATTATCTTGACTCTAATGATGACAAATTATTTTTATTATGTTATTTCTTACTATGGATTAAATTATGTCAGCCCAAAATTTGTATGTTGAAGTCCTAACCCTAGCACTTCTGAATGTGACCTTATTTGAATATAGGGTTGTTGTAGATGTAATTAGTTAAGACAAGGTCATACTGGAGTAGGATGAGTCCCTAATCCAATACCATTTTCCTATAGAAAGGGGAAATTTGGATGCAGACATGCATGCAGGGACACCATGTGAAGACTGGAGTTATGCTGTCACAAGCCAAGGAACTACCAGAAGCTAAGAGAAGGACTTGGAACAGATTCTTCCCTAGTGACTTCAGGAGAAACATGGCCCTGCCAGCACCCTGATTTTGGACTTCTAACCTCCAGAATTGTGAGATATTAAATTTCTCTTGTTTAAGCCACCCAGTTTGTGGTACTTTGTTATGGTTACTCTAGCAAGCTAATATATTTATATATGCACACTCCATAAACCTACAGTTCTTTTATAGCTACCAAAGCAAAACAAGTTTACAAAACACATATATTTAAAATTATAAACCCAAAAAGTTTTAAATGAGCTACACTAAGTTAATGTGACAATCGGTATAATTTTGCTACAACTATATCATGGCTCCCAATATGAATATATTCCTGACTGAATATTCCTGAATGCAATTCTCCCAGCTTTTCTCTACTCCAGAACTTTCCTTTATACAATGCTCATGAAGTCATTTAGTTTTCACTTGACCTATTCATTTCTCCCCTGTTCTCAACAGTTTACAAACATAACTGCAAACATGGGCCCAGAAATCAGGCCATAGTTCTTGGTTCCAAGGTGGTCATCTAAATAACCCAGGATATGCTTATGCTGATCATTTTTTAGAAGATCATTAAAATTAAAATGCAAAATTAAAAATTCTCAGGAACCTTGCAGATGTCTAAGAATACATGGCACAAACTACCAAGCATGCAGAGACTTCAGTTTGAGAAAAGTTTAATCCTGATAGACCCTCCCATCTGGTGAGGTTTACACTGGGAATGGCTTGCCCTACTCTTTCCTTTTCAGTTAATGAACTAGGTCATTGAGACAGAGACACTTCACCAGTGACCTCACTCTCGTTTGCTTCATGTCCTATTCCCTTCTCAGAGAATCCTGAAGATGCTGTGATTGCTCTTTCAAAGTCAGCTTCCTTGCTGCCACTGGCCGCTAAAAATGTGAGCTGTGAATATGGTTTAATACAATGTTCTCATGAACTAGTGCCAAGGTCTTTTTTTTTTTTAATTTGCTGAATTTCAGTTCAGCAAAAAATGTGAGTTGAAAACAAATCAATCAAAGACCAACAGGAAAGGGTGGATTTGCATAAGCATTTACTGGAAAAAAAATAATCCCAACAATGTAAATCTAGACCACTGTGGTCTTATTTCCCAAAATGTCCAGAGTAGGAACCGGAAAGCCAGCAAACCACTTCTCACGCTCTATAATTTGGAAGAGGAGAGAACTAGATTTCACAGTGTTTGGACACCTTTGCTCAACTATATTGTAAGCACATTTCTCTCCAAATGTCTGGGAAAACTAGCATTCCTCTAAAATGCAAGATTTTGCCCAAACCTGGGTCCAAAACATGGCTTGAAGAATTTATTCAAGGTTTCTTTTAGAAATAAGTATCACAATCATTGAAACATTCTAAATTAATTTTACCAATGTTTGCTAGCGGGGTTAGCCCACATAGCACATGCTGATTCACTTCCTTGTGCAGAGCCACATCCTGGGACCGGGTGAGAGCAGGGATGCCTGCAAGCTGGGAGCACTCAGGTGGCTCTCTTCCCAAGATGGCTTTGAAGTCAAGATGATTCAGACAACTAAACAGTCTTCATAATGGGGATCCTGGAAAGAGTATGTGGCACAGGGAAAGAAAGCTAAATTTGAATCCTTGAAGACCTTAGACAAATTACTACACTTTTTTACCTCTTGTTTTCACATGTGTACCTTGAAGAAATTGACATACCTTAGAGTATATTGTAAAAATTAATTGAAGTAAAATATGTAAAGTACTCTGCCTCAGACACACACACACACAGGCACACACACACATTATATAATACATACACATACACACAAATTGTGTATTGAATTATTTGAAATTGTCAGTACTGACACTTTTTGACCTACAAAAATGACAATTTCATATGGTTTGATGTAATATGCATATAAAGAGTTATGAGCAGTGGCATAAAAGTAAGAAGTACTACCTCTTTGGGGTAAAGAAGCCATATATCTATACTTAAAGACATGATGGAAGATACCTGACCCAACAAAACATCCAACAGTGGGAGAAGAGAAAACCAAAAGGCAGTGTGATAGATGTGTACGTCCCCAGCATACGTTTATGAAAGAGCACAACAAAAGAACCAAACTAGGCAGTAGAGCTATTTTGGCATTTAGATGCTATGTTAACATCAAGTCTTCAAAGGAAGCAATTTGTGAAGCTTAAAAATAGAATATGCCCAACTTTCTAAGGCAAATTAAAAATGCACCTTGACATTGCCTTGATATTTATTATTTCCTTAATTAACCCTGAGGTGTTGTCTCATGTTGATGCCAGGATGTGAGTCATAATATTTTGCTCATTCACCTTTATTTGCTAGCACAATGGAATGGGCCAGCCCCTGAGACAGCCCCAATTACAATTGTTTTTCGACTTTTCAGACTTGCAATGAGCAATGTCCTGTCAATTTGCCATCCCTATGCTCAGTCTCCCGGAAATGACTTGTCACCCCCCAGGTTCTGTCTCCTGATTAATGGTTCAGATCTTGACTTTTCAACTAGGTGAACTTCCTACCCAGTGGTTGGATGGATTCCTGTGGCTTTGTCCAGTGAGGGGACAGGGTGACCACTAATAGGAACTGGGTTGAAATGGTGAGGATCCAGGTCAGGAGTGCTTTATTAATTGCAGCTACCAGGACTAGAATGAGGTCAGGAGATCAATTTAGTGTCTGTATTGAATTCTTACCCTTTAGGCTTAAAAAATGAAAAGCCCAAGAAACGTAACTTCACAGGGGCTGGGATGTGGGTGTGTGAACTGTCAGGATGGAGAACTCCAGGGTGGTTTACACCCTATTTTCCATTAATTCCCTGTGTTCTCTGGAATTAGGTGTTCGGGGAAACCCTCCCCAAATACAGAAATTTCATCAGGTTTCTTACCAGACAAACACAGACCCAATGCATTGCTCAATGTCCGTATGGCAAAAATTATATGCTGTGGTGTATGTAAAAGAGGAAAACCCATAAGTGGAGGCCACCTCACCCCACAGTAAAGCAGTGCCAATTTCAGTGGGTAACACCACAGTGGCTTCCAATAACCTAAAGAAAAATATTATGTTAAACTCTTTCCCTAATGTGATACTTTCTTCAAAACAGAAACAGTGAAACATTTAACTCAATAACAATATTCCAGATCTTATAACAGGATTTGATGAATCTTTAATTATTTTTTGCTTGTTTTTAATCTCTTTTTTACCTGTTCGTTCATTGTTGGTGATTTTACAGAGATGGGAATCTGAGTGACAAGCCCTCTTTATTTTGACTTGGAATTGTTTTCTGTCTGAAGTCTGAAGAACTCTGCCCCAGTAATTATATAGGACAGGTTTAAACAAAGGCTAATTAGGAGTATTATGTGGAAATACCATATGTCAAATATAAGTCAATATCTGTTTTGGAATGTTATTTTTGATCTGAGCAAATTTGGCTTTATATGACAAAATTTCTACTAGTAAAGACATGATCAATCGAGAATTATGCAGTACAATTAAGTGTACACTTTGTTTTCAAGATGCCTACTCAGTGATTAGTGTAAAATGCTTTAGCGTGAATCAGCAGGTGAAAAGTACTGGAGTAACACCTTGGGAAATCACCAGTCTAAGAGAGCTGTCATATTTTTCCCAGCTTTGTCCTTGGGGACTCTTACAGCAAACAAGTCATCGAATCACCATATATATTGTTAACAACAAACAGAAAGTGGTTTGTCTGGTTTTTGTTCCCTACTGGATCAAAGGTGCTGACCAAGTATTATATAGAGATCTTTTAAATCTTTCAGTCTTGAGTGTTTAACTCTTTTGACTTCTAGCCTCAGGCTTCCTTTGTGAGATATGCTTCTGTTTTTCCCCCCCAAATTCTTTTTTTTTTTTAGTTGACTTACATTATAGGATAGTGGTTAAGGGCATGGGCTTTAGTGCCAGAAAGAGCTAGGTTATTGACTTTAAGAAGTGTGAATTTTCTGAATGTTTTCTTATCTGTAGTAAGGGAATGATAATAATAATAATTTTAAAATGTAGTTATGTATTATTACATAAATGAAATAAGGTTATTTAGCCTAGTTACTAATTAAATATTAGGTGTTATTATCATTATTCTTATTTAACTTCTATATCAATATGTATAATACAGCACGGTTGTATAGGAACAAATTAGTCAAGAAGAAAGTTTCCTTAGTGTAAAAGTTATTGATTTAAGGGAAATTCTTCAGGGAATATCCCTTAAATCAATTAACTTTGACTACTGCCTCTCCCTCTTTGCCCATCCTGCACTATCTTTTATATTCTAACAGGATTAGCTAACCCTAGGGAAGACTGTGAGTTAGCCTCAGAATTTTAGGGGAGTTAATGATTTGCTTAGTACATACCATGCCCACAGCCCCCTGTCCAAGAGTGACTCGCACATTTGTTACCATACTTTATGTTGACCATCATAACACCATCATGCCTATTGAATTTAACCAGCACCCTTGAAATCAAAGGTAACCAGTCATAGGCTTGCTGGAAAATTCTATAGGAGGAACAAGTCTATACTGGAGAGTATCTAAATGAATCAATCAGATTCTCTCTTAGAATTTTTGAGGGTGGAGGGGTGGGGAGGAGACTGAAAAACCTACAACCAAGAAGACGATAAGCAGACACTTTGAAGACATAAATAATCAGAAACCACGAAATAAGGAGGATTGGGAGAGTCAGGAGTTAGTATAGGCAGTGGAGAATAAAGCAGGAGCAAAGAATCAGGGAGGAGAAGCGAGGCATGAAGCCAGCAGTGTTCCTGAGTAAGTGTCTGGCTTTGGTGGGGGTATCACCGGAACTGCTGCTGGACGACTAGAATTGCCATTGAATTGGGAAAGAAGTTTGGTTCTCCATGAGGGCTGCTAGATGATTGTAAATATGTTAAAGGTAACAGGCCTCCATAAATCCCTTCAGCTGTTCCCAGGGAGTGACCACTTGGTGATCAAGTTCTGACTTCTTTCTCTGTGTTTCTTCATTTCTGTTTAGCTAGCAGATAACCTGCCAGCACTGTGGGCTTCTGTATCCAAGCATCCCAGCAGCACGTTTTTCACACCTTCAGTCACCTTTCAGGTTGGCCTTGATTTTAAGACCCCATGCACTATGTACTCAAAGGTAAAGACTGGTGAGGAGAAACGTCAAGGAGAAGACTCCTGTGAGTGCATTAAAGCAAAAAAGAACATGATTTATCAACTGGAAACCATCTTGCCCTTTGCCTTTTTCTCTACTAGTCCAAGCCCCTCACCAAAGCCCTGCAGAACCTAATGATAATTCACAGCCTCCTAGAAGTATTTTCCAGTTGAGGGATTTCTACCTGATCTGCCCTAGCTCTTGATTATTTCTGTTGTCCCATATTAGAATGTGGTAAGAGAAATACTACTGCTTTGTAAAAAGGATTCTGTTAATTGAGATTTTCCCTTGTTTTGTCTAAAAGATTAAATCTTCTAAGTCTTGCATATCTTCTAAAGCTTTAAGTATGCTTTATGCATGACTGATACTCAATAAATATTGGCTAATCTTCAGTAATAACATAACAACAGCAATAACTGACATTGATGATAAGTAGGAGGACCTGCTATATATCAGGTAAGGTGCTGCTGTGTTTATTATCTTTATTCCTTATATTGTTATGAAAGAAAGATATTTTTCACTCCTAGTTTATACACAAGAAAAATGAAACTCAGAAAGTTAAATAATTTTGCTAAAGTCACACAGCTTTCAAGTCACCCCATGAAGATTACACTCAGTGCCTGTTTCCATTGTACACCAATGGTTAACTTTTTCAGGTGAGGGGACTCTATGGCTCAAGTTCCACTGTTGCTTATTACCTGAAATTTGTTTTTATAGCTGTCTACTTTATTTTGAAAATAATTTGCCCTTCTGAACTAAGATTTTTCTTCCTTAAATGGCTTTTAAGGAAATGAAAAGTCATTTATTTGTTATTTATATTTCTCTCTTTCTCTCTCTCTCTCTGTTTTGTGGTTATGGAAAATCCAGTAGTGATTCATACATACAGAATCAATTTAAAAGTTTTTACTAAAGGTATGCAGCACCATCTTCCATACCCCAAGGGCATGGCTCACAAACTCTTCATATCATTTATACTTTAATCCAATGTTAAGCCACAATCATTGTCTGGAGTTGAAGCCAGACAACATGACTCACATTATTTAGTGACTCTTGATAACTTAAAATCTTACTAACTTACAAGAGATTGCAAACAGCTTCTTTAAACTGTATGTATTAATGTTAATAGTATACTGATAATATTTAGGTTACTAACATTCTAATTAAATAAGGCTACTTACAATTTAAACTGAATTTGGGTTTAGATGATTTTTCTGTTTAATCTATCCATCAACCAAGTAATTTTTGAGCACTGAGTTCATAAATATCAATAATTAATAAATAATTGCAAATAGCATGCAACCCATGGAAAACCTTATGAATTATACAGAGGTTAGGTTCACAGAGAATTCTCTTCAGACAACTAAAAAGAAATCCTAAGCCTCCTCCTGATTGATTATATCATGATCAGGGAGTTGCTTGTTTCATATTTTGTTGTATTTGTTTTCCTGAGATTCAAGCACGTGTGTACTAAAAGGGCAATTGCATTTCTATGGCAGAGCAAAGAGCAGATAAACACACTTTATAACAGGTAATCTGGGTTAGGCTGGTCTGGGATGGAAGAGTAGTTACAAAGCTCAACTAAGTTACCACCGTTAGTCTTCTTATATCTCTACTGCTCTAATTTTTTTTTTTTTTTTTTTTTTTTTTTTTTTTTTTTTGCTGTATGCGACCCCTTCACCGCTGTGGCCTCTCCCGCTGCAGAGCACAGGCTCTGGATGCGCAGGCCCAGTGGCCATGGCTCACGGGTCCAGCCACTCTGCAGCATGTGGGATCTTCCTGGACCGGGGCATGAACCCGTGTCCCCTGCATCGGCAGGCGGACTCTCAACCACTGTGCCACCAGGGAAGCCCTGCTCTGATATCTTTTGCCTTAAACATCATCTCTGGATCATGGCAGTTCAATGCAGACCAGAGCTATTCACAAGAAACTGACAAATCATTGTGCCAGTGTTAATTTGGACAGAGGAATATCTGCTAGGTAAATATCTATTAAAGAATCATATCCAATAATTTATGCATTCTTTTCCACTGAGATACCTATATGAGTAATATAATCAAGAGCAGAGTTTTCTTGGTTTGTTTGGAGACAGAGCAAAAGGCCCTGGGTGATCTTAAAGGACTGTTCCTTCAGATTTTATCTGTTACTCTTTTCTCCCTCACAGACCAGATACTCCAGGTAGAACAAGTAGATATTGCTGCAGACAAATGCGTCTATATGTCAATCCTTACTCTGTTAAAATTATATAAAAGAAACAAAAGTTATAAAATTCTATAAGAACCAAGACAATGTGAGGGTTTATTAACACTTGAGAGATTTCAATAAATTTCTGAAATTAACAAAATGATAATACTGGTGTTTCAGTACCTGTTTCATAAAATTCTGTGTTTGATACTCATTTTATTTTATAAAAACATATTAAAAATTTATTAAAAACTTAAGAATCTTTGAAATAAGTTAGTTTATGCATTTTAAATATAAAAATTTATAAGAATATTCTAGGACATAAAATTTATTAGCACTTGTCAAATATGCATTATCTTTCTAAAATAAATTATCAAAATAAATTGTTAAAATAAAAAACAACTTATTTTCATAGTCTTTTGTTTCATCATTTGTAAATGAAGTTTTCCTATACATGAGCTAATTTCAATATTCTCATCTTCATACCTAAAATTTTGGGGAAATCCTGCACTTTGCTGTCATAATTCAATAATTTGTCTCCATTAATTGTGTGAGGTTGGTCGTGAGGAATAGTAAAGTGCTGAATTTTTCAAACAATTCACATTTTTTTGTATCATTTTCTGGGCTATCTGTTTTGATAGTGTCACTCTCACTGCTTTCTAGTGTGTTTTTTTGAATTGGAGAGAAAGAGGTAAAGTTTCAGGTGGTATCCTGTGCAGTTGAATGTTATCACAGGGGACCACAGAACATGGCTGAGAATGGATACGTTTACATGGATCTCATCAGCAAGCCATTTTTAAAAAAGTGATTATATCATGATTTAGAGACCTAATGTTCTTTATTTTCAAAAAATTAATTAATTTATTTATTTTTGGCTGCATTGTGTCTTTGTTGCTGTGCACAGGCTTTCTCTAGTGTGTCAAGCGGTGGCTTCTCTTCATTGTGGAGCATGGGCTCTAGGCGCACAGGTTTCAGTAGTTGCAGCATGTGGACTCAGTAGTTGTGGCTCGTGGGCTCTAGAGCGCAGGCTTAGTAGTTGTGGTGCATGGGCTTAGCTACTCCACGGCATGTGGGATCTTCCCAGACCAGGGCTTGGACCCGGGTGCCTGCACTGGCAGTCAGATTCTTAAACACTGCATCACCAGGGAAGCCCCAGCAAGCCATTTTTGACCACCACTGGTTTCTGGGAACCATTTCCTGATTGACTGCCTAAATTTGGGGGGTGGGTCATCTTAATTTTTGAGATTGTGACCTATCTCCATTCCCATCAACTGACTAAATTCTATAAGATAATGAGTAATGGTGGAGCAAACTGGTTCAAAATCATTCATTTAATCTGGATATGGCAAAATACCCTTGAAGCAAATGAAATATTAGGATGAATGTCTCATGTAATGTACTTGCCTCTTCAAACTGAAAGCACTCCACTCTGCAGTCACCCAAAAACTGGCAGGTATAGGACTTTCCAAGATGTGTAAAGTATGTATCATTGGAGGAAGAGTAGGTCAAATCCTCTATTTAACCTCTTGCTTGATCAGTTTCATCAGCTTGCATATTTGTACAAGAAGGGGTCAAGATTCATTTAATCATTTGTGTTTGTCAGTGTTTTGGAAATTTTGAAAAGAATTTTGGTTTTGGAAAAAATTGACATATATCCTCAGTGATGCTTTACCAGGAATATGGCTCATTTCCTAACATCTGGATTATATTAATCCTATTAGCATTGGACTTATGGTTAAAATGGTCTGGCAGCAAGGTGATTAGATGAGTTCCCAAATTGAGGCAAACTAGTAGTGAGGGTACTTGGGTTATGACCCATAAGGAAAATTCCTCCCATCCCTACAGTCCTGTCTAGTTCTGTTAGTATCTTTGTATTTAGGTGTCTGGAACAGACTCACTCATATTCTTGGCCACCCTCTAGTTAAATAAGAGCCAAAGCAAATGGACAGTGCTTGGTCCTTTGTTGTTTCAGAATAAATGCTGTTTTCTTTCTAACCCACCTCCCTTCCTCCTCACCTTTTCTCCTTCCGTCTTTTTCTATTATGTTGCCCCTTTTCTTCTTTACTCTCCTTCTTTCCTTCCTTTTTCCTCTTCCTTTCTTCCTCCCTCCCTGCTTCACTCCTTCTCTCCCTTCCTTTCTCACTCTATTCTTTGTTTCCTCTCTCCCTCCTTACCTTCCCTCCAATGTCAGAGGGCAAATTACAAGATCCCTGTTGCTCAGCCAATTTTAGTGATAAAATCCTCAAAAAAAAAAAAAGAGCAAAACTTACATTCTACATTTAAGGCAACTAAACAAGGAGTGAAGCCTTTGCTTCTACCCATAAACTTTTACTTTGGACAAAAGAATGGGCTATACTTGCTCTGTCCCTGAACAGAAAATAGTGCAAAAAAAATAGTGATAAATGAATCATCTGCCAACATTTTGATCCTATAAAAGAGGCTCAGTCAGGCAGAGGATCAAAGTATCTCCCTTCAAACCTCCACCTTCAAGTGAAAGTCTCTGCAGAATCCCAAGCAGCAGAGGCCACCATATTTGTGCTGATGGCCTTTCTGTTCTGGAATCTCAATGTCTGCAGGCCCCTATCAGTCCCACATCTATTATACTTGTAGATAACAAGATCTCCTCACCAAGGCAGAATTGCTTCTCACAGAGGTAATAGCTCCTTCTCTTTTAGTTTTCTGAATTTAGCATGTAGTTGTTACATTTAATGGGTATAATTGTGTGTTTTATTTCAAGCACTATTTGAAAGGCTTTTATCAACTTCCCTTGAAATGAACACATGGGAAGAAGAGCTCCTGGGGAATAGACTTCAGCACATGCAAGCCTTGTTTGACCTACAAGCAAAACACTAACTAGATGTTGAAACTTTAAACCTTATGAAGCAGCTAAGGTGTATGTATATGTGGTGGTGGTGGGGGGCTTCCTGGCATAGTGGCGTATAACGTTTTCCTAAGAAAATGAAATGGCTAACTGATAATTTGACCTACAAGGAAAAAAGTGGCTTATAATTTTTTCTTTGTGCAATGTGTAATATTACTTTAGCTGGCAAGATCAGCTTTAGCAGTTTAGCATGTATTAAGAAGTAGTTGGAGGAATATATAGTATCCTAGACTATCCCAGTCAGCAGTCTGAGATTCGAATCCTAGCATTAATTTTGTCTTTTGATGTGGTTTTGAGGAAGTTTCTCAATGGCTTTGAACCTGTTTTCCAATGTAATATAAAGGGATTAGGTTAGATGATCTCTAGGTGTACTTTAGGGGTCTATATAAGTCTGTTATCCCTAAATCACATTCTTATGTATTCCACATCAGGCTAATCTGGTCTGGAATACTTGAATATTGACTTAGTAAATGAATATAGACTTAGTAAATATTGATACTTGAATATTGACTTAGTTACTTCAATATTGACTTAGTAAATCTTCCCTAAAGGGCTTAATATATCTTAGAAGAAAATAAATTTTTAATTAAAAAATATGATGGAGAACGAATGATTTCATTTTTTCCTTGTGTAATAATTTAAAATGAACATTGAATTTTAAAATAGTTAAAATCAGTTGTTTCTTAAGAACAGTAGTGTTAAGAATTTTCCTGCAAATTTAGAGAGTTCAGAAACAACAAATATTGAACCTATGTTATTGGGCGGAATTGATTCTTTTTTTTTCACAATTCACACACACACTGTATTTTATTTTTTCAAGAGATAAAAAAAATGACACCAAGCATTGTAAATGGATGACCACAACAAAAGCAACAATGATTGCAATTACCAAACACGAAACACACTAATACTATGTCATAATAGTGACATTCAGTCCAGTAATCCTCCACTGCAACAGCTCCTTTACTTTGCAGTGAAAATTGATTTGTATATTTTTTGCCTCTGAGTCCTTGTGAGATTTTTTTTTTCTTGCAGCCATACTTTTTAATCATCTGAATAGTTGAATTTAGCCTTTTTTAAATTTTTTTTATTAGTTTCTGCTTTATAACAAAGTGAATCAGTCATACATATACATCTGTTCCCACATCCCTTCCCTCATGCATCTCCCTCCCTCCCACCATCCCCATCCCACCCCTCCAGGCGGTCACAAAGCACAGAGCTGATCTCCCTGTGCTCTGCGGCTGCTTCCCACTATCTATCTACCTTACGTTTGGTACTGTATATATGTCCATGTCTCTCTTTCGCTTTGTCACAGCTTACCCTTCCCCCTCCCCATATCCTCAAGTCCATTCTCAAGTAGGTCTGTGTTTTTATTCCCGTTTTACCCCTAGGTTCTTCATGACATTTTTTTAAAATTCCATATATAAGTGTTAGCATACGGTATTTGTCTTTCTCTTTATGACTTACTTCACTGTGTATGACAGGCTCTAGGTCTATCCACCTCATTACAAATAGCTCAGTTTCATTTCTTTTTATGGCTGAGTAATATTCCATTGTATATATGTGCCACATCTTCTTTATCCATTCATCCGATGATGGACACTTAGGTTGTTTCCATCTCCGGGCTATTGTGAATAGAGCTGCAATGAACATTTTGGTACATGTCTCTTTTTGAATTATGGTTTTCTCAGGGTATATGCCTAGTAGTGGGATTGCTGGGTCATATGGTAGTTCTATTTGTAGTTTTTTAAGGAACCTCCATACTGTTCTCCATAGTGGCTGTACCAATTCACATTCCCACCAGCAGTGCCAGAGTGTTCCCTTTTTTCCACACCCTCTCCAGCATTTATTGTTTCTAGATTTCTTGGTGAGGGCCATTCTGACTGGTGTGAGATGATATCTCATTGTAGTTTTGATTTGCATTTCTCTAATGATTAATGATGTTGAGCATTCTTTCATGTGTTTGTTGGCAGTCTGTATATCTTCTTTGGAGAAATGCCTATTTAAGTCTTCTGCCCATTTTTGGATTGGGTTGTTTGTTTTTTTGCTACTGAGCTGCATGAGCTGTTTATAATTTTTGGAGATTAATCCTTTGTCAGTTGCTTCATTTGCAAATATTTTCTCCCATTCTGAGGGTTGTCTTTTGGTCTTCTTAATGGTTTCCTTTACTGAGGAAAAGCTTTGCAGTTTCATTAGGTCCCATTTGTTTATCTTTGTTTTGATTTCCATTTCTCTAGGAGGTGGGTCCAAAAGGATCTTGCTGTGATTTATGTCATAGAGTGTTCTGCCTATGTTTTCCTCTAAGAGTTTGATAGTTTCTGGCCTTACATTTAGGTCTTTAATCCATTTTGAGCTTATTTTTGTGTATGGTGTTAAGGAATGATCTAATCTCAAACTTTTACATGTCCCTGTCCAGTTTTCCCAGCACCACTTACTGAAGAGGCTGTCCTTTCTCCACTCTACATTCCTGCCTCCTTTATCAAAGACAGGTTGACCATATGTGTGTGGGCTTATCTCTGCGCTTTCTATACTGTTCCATTGATCTATCTTTCTGTTTTTGTGCCAGTACCACACTGTTTTGATTACTGTAGCTTTGTAGTATAGTCTGAAGTCAGGGAGCCTGATTCCTCCAGCTCCGTTTTTCGTTCTCAAGATTGCTTTGGCTATTCGGGGTCTTTTGTTTTTCCAAACAAATTTTGAAATTTTTTGTTCCAGTTCTGTGAAAAATGCCAGTGGTAGTTTGATAGGGATTGCATTGAATCTGTAGATTGCTTTGGGTAGTAGAGTCATTTTCACAATATTGATCCTTCCAATCCAGTAGCATGGTATATCTCTCCATCTTTTTGTATCACCTTTAATTTCTTTCATCAGTGTCTTATAATTTTTTGCATACAGGTCTTTTGTCTCCTTAGGTAGGTTTATTCCTAGATATTTTATTCTTTTTGTTGCAATGGTAAATGGGAGTGTTTTCTTGATTTCACTGTCAGATTTTCCATCATTAGTGTACAGGAATGCCAGAGATTTCTGTGCATTAATTTTGTATCCTGCAACTTTACCAAATTCCTTGATTAGCTCTAGTAGTTTTCTGGTAGCATCTTTAGGATTCTCTATGTAGAGTATCATGTCATCTGCAAACAGTGACAGCTTTACTTCTTCTTTTCCAATTTGGATTCCTTTTATTTCCTTTTCTTCTCTAATTGCTGTGGCTAAAACTTCCAAAACTAGGTTGAATAAGAGTGGTGAGAGTGGGCAACCTTGTCTAGTTCCTGATCTTAGTGGAAATGGTTTCAGTGTTTCACCATTGAGGACAATGTTGGCTGTGGGTTTGTCAAATATGGCCTTTATTATTTTGAGGAAAGTTCCCTCTATGCCTACTTTCTGCAGGGTTTTTATCATAAATGGGTGTTGAATTTTGTCGAAAGCTTTCTCTGCATCTATTGAGATGATCATATGGTTTTTCTCCTTCAATTTGTTAATATGGTGTATCACATTGATTGATTTGTGTATATTGAAGAATCCTTGCATTCCTGGAATAAACCCCACTTGATCATGGTGTATGATCCTTTAAATGTGCTGTTGGATTCTGTTTGCTAGTATTTTGTTGAGGATTTTTGCATCTATGTTCATCAGTGATATTGGCCTGGAGTTTTCTTTCTTTGTGACATCCTTGCCTGGTTTTCGTATCAAGGTGATGTGGCCTCGTAGAATGGGTTTGGGAGTGTTCCTTCCTCTGAAATTGTTTGGAAGAGTTTGAGAAGGATGGGTGTTAGCTCTTCTCTAAATGTTTGATAGAATTCGCCTGTGAAGCCATCTGGTCCTGGGCTTTTGTTTGTTGGAAGATTTTTAATCACAGTTTCAATTTCAGTGCTTGTGATTGGTCTATTCATATTTTCTATTTCTTCCTGATTCAGTCTTGGCAGGTTGTGCATTTCTAAGAATTTGTCCATTTCTTCCAGGTTGTCCATTTTATTGGCATAGAGTTGCTTGTAGTAATCTCTCCTGATCTTTTGTATTTCTGCAGTGTCAGTTGTTACTTCTCCTTTTTCATTTCTAATTCTATTGATTTGAGTCTTCTCCCTGTTTTTCTTGATGAGTCTGGCTAATGGTTTGCCAATTTTGTTTATCTTCTCAAAGAACCAGCTTTTAGTTTTATTGATCTTTGCTATCATTTCCTTCATTTCTTTTTCATTTATTTCTGATCTGATCTTTATGATTTCTTTCCTTCTGCTAATTTTGCGGGTTTTTTGTTCTTCTTTCTCTAATTGCTTTAGGTGCAGGGTCAGGTTGTTTACTCGAGATGTTTCCTGTTTCTTAAGGTGGGATTGTATTGCTATAAACTTCCCCCCTTAGAACTGCTTTTGCTGCATCCCATAGGTTTTGGGTCGTCGTGTCTCCATTGTCATTTGTTTCTAGGTATTTTTTTATTTCCTCTTTGATTTCTTCAGTGATCACTTCATTATTGAGTAGTGTATTGTTTAGGCTCCATGTGTTTGTATTTTTTACAGATTTTTTCCTGTAATTGATGTCTAGTCTCATAGCATTGTGGTCGGAAAAGATACTTGATACAATTTCAATTTTCTTAAATTTACCAAGGCTTGATTTGTGACCCAAGATATGATCTGTCCTGGAGAATGTTCCATGAGCACTTGAGAAAAATGTGTATTCTGTTGTTTTTGGATGGAATGTCCTATAAATATCAATTAAGTCCATCTTGTTTAATTTAAAGCTTCTGTTTCCTTATTTATTTTCATTTTGGATGATCTGTCCATTGGTGAAAGTGGGGTGTTAAAGTCCCCTACTATGATTGTGTTACTGTCGATTTCCCCTTTTATGGCTGTTAGTATTTGCCTTATGTATTGAGGTGCTCTTATGTTGGGTGCATAAATATTTACAATTGTTATATCTTCTTCTTGGATCGATCCCTTGATCATTATGTAGTGTCCTTCTTTGTCTCTTCTAATAGTCTTTATTTTAAAGTCTATTTTGTCTGATTTAAGAATTGCTACTCCAGCTTTCTTTTGATTTCCATTTGCATGGAATATCTTTTTCCATCCCCTTACTTTCAATCTGTATGTGTCTCTAGGTCTGAAGTGGGTCTCCTGTAGACAGCATATATATGGGTCTTGTTTGTGTATCCATTCAGCCAATCTGTGTCTTTTGGTGGGAGCATTTAGTCCATTTACATTTAAGGTAATTATCGATATGTATGTTCCTATTCCCATTTCCTTAATTGCTTTGTGTTTGTTATTGTAGGTATATTCCTTCTGTTGTGTTTCTTTCCTAGAGAAGTTCCTTTAGCATTTGTTGTAAAGCTGGTTTGGTGGTGCTGAACTCTCTCAGCTTTTGCTTGTCTGTAAACGTTTTAATTTCTCCATCAAATCTGAACGAGACCCTTGCTGGGTAGAGTAATCTTGGTTGCAGGTTTCTCTCCTTCATCACTTTAATTATGTCCTGCCACTCCCTTCTGGCTTGTAGAGTTTCTGCTGAGAGATCACCTGTTAACCTGATGGGGATTCCCTTGTGTGTTATTTGTTGTTTTTTCCCTTGCTGCTTTTAATATGATTTCTTTGTGTTTAGTTTTTGACAGTTTGATTAATATGTGTCTTGGTGTATTTCTCCTTGGATTTATTCTGTATGGGACTCTCTGTGCCTCCTGGACTTGATTAACTATTTCCTTTCCCATATTAGGGAAGTTTTCAACTATAATCTCTTCAAATATTTTCTCAGTCCCTTTCTTTTTCTCTTCTTCCTCTGGAACCCCTATAATTCGAATGTTGGTGCGCTTAATGTTGTCCCAGAGGTCTCTGAGACTGTCCTCTCTTCTTTTCATTCTTTTTTCTTTATTCTGCTCTGCAGCAGTTATTTCCACTATTTTATCTTCCACCTCACTTCTCCATTCTTCTGCCTCAGTTATTCTGCTATTGATCCCATCTAGAGTATTTTTCATTTCATTTATTGTGTTTTTAATCAATGCTTGATTCATCTTTAGTTCTTCTAGGTCCTTGTTAACTGTTTCTTTCATTTTGTCTATTCTATTTCCAAGATTTTGGATCTTGGAAATAGAATCTTGGATCATCTTTACCATCATTATTCTGAATTCTTTTTCAGGTAGACTGCCTATTACCTCTTCATTTGTTAGGTCTGGTGGGTTTTTATCTTGCTCCTTCTCCTGCTGTGTGTTTTTCTGTCTTCTCATTTTTCTTATGTTACTGTGTTTGGGGTCTCCTTTTTGCAGGCTGCAGATTCGTAGTTCTCATTGTTTTTGGTGTCTGTCCCCAGTGGCTAAGGTTGTTTCAGTAGGTTGTGTAGGCTTCCTGGTGGGGGGGGACTAGTGCCTGTGTTCTGGTGGTTGAGGCTCGATCTTGTCTTTCTGGTGGACAGGTCCACGTCTGGTGGTGTGTTTTGGGGTGCCTGTGGCCTTATTATGATTTTAGGCAGCCTCTCTGCTAATGGGTGGGTTTGTATTCCTGCCTTGCTAGCTGCTTGGCATAGGGTGACCAGCACTGTAGCTTGCTGGTCGTTAACTGAAGCTGGGTGCTGACGTTGAGATGGAGATCTCTGGGAGATTTTTGCCGCTTGATATTATGTGGAGCTGGGAGGTCTCTTGTGGACCCATGTCCTGAAGTTGGCTCTCCCATTTCAGAGGCACAGCACTGACTCCTGGCTGCAGCACCAAGAGCCTTTCATCTACCCAGCTCAGAATAAAAGGGAGAAAAAGTAGAAAGAAAGAATTAGTAGAAGAAAGAGAGAGAGAAAGAAAGGAAGAAGGAAAGAAAGGAAGGAAGGAAGGAAGGAAGAAAGGAGGGAGGGAGGGAGGCAGGAATGAAAAAGAAAGAGTTAATGGAAGAAGGGAGGGAGGGAGGCAGGAAGGAAAGAAAAAGAAAGAAAGAAAGAAAGATAGGAGGGAGGGAGGAAGGAAAGAAAATGAAAGAGTGAAAGGAAGAAGGGTGGGAGGGAGGGAGGAAGGAAAGAAAGACAGGATGGAGGGAGGAAGGAAAGAAAAAGAAAGAGTGAAAGGAAGAAGGGAGGGAGGGAGGAAGGAAAGAAAGAGAGAAAGAAGGAAAGGAGTGGCGGAGGGAGGGAGGGAGGGAGGAAGGGAAGGTAGGAAAAAAAGAAAGAGCAGGTAAAGTAAAATAGAATAAAGTATAAAATATAGTAGCGTTATTAAAATTAAAAAGTCATTATTGAAAAAAAAAAAAACGGACAGATAGAACCTTGGGACATATGGTGGAAGCAAAGCTATACAGAGAAAATCTCACACAGAAGCATACACATACACATTCACAAAAAGAGAGCAGGGGGAAAAATCGAAAATCTTGCTCTCAAAGTCCACCTCCTTAATTTGGGATAATTCGTTGTAAAAAGAGGAAAAGGGGGAAAAGTCTGAAATCTTGTCCTCAAAGTCCACCTCCTCAATTTGGGATGATTCGCTGTCCATTCATGCACTCCACAGACTCAGGGCACATCAAGTGGACCGTGGAGCTTTAATCCGCTGCCTCCGAGGCTGCACAGAGAGATTTCCCTGTCTCTTCTCTGCTCTCGCAGCTCCCGTGTCTCAGCCTTGGACCTGGCCCCGCCTCTGCGCGTAGGTCGCGGGAGGGCGGCTGCTCTTCGCTCAGACAGGACGGGTTTAAAGGAGCCGCTGATTCGGGGGCTCTGGTTCACTCAGGCAGAGGGGAGGGAGGGGCGCGCAGTGTGGGGCGGGCCTGCGGCGGCAGAGGCCGGCATGACGTTGCACCAGCCCGAGGCGCTCCGTGCGCTTTCCCGGAAAGCCGTCCCTGGGTCCCGGGACCCCGGCAGTGGCGGGGTGCACAGGCTCCCCGGAAGGCGGGGTGGACAGTGACCTGCGCTCGCACACAGGCCTTGTGGCGGCGGCAGCAGCAGCCCCAGCGTCCCATGCCCGTCTCCGGGGTCCGCGCCTTTAGCCGCGGCTCGCGCCTGTCTCTGGTGCTTCTTTAAGCAGCTCTCTTAATGCCCTCTCCTCGCGCACCAGGAAACAAAAGGGAAGAAAAAGCCTCTTGCCTCTTCGGCAGCTCCAGACCCTTTCCCCGGACTCCCTCCGGGCTAGCTGTGGTGCATTAACCCCCTCAGGCTCTCTTCCTGCCGCCAGCCCCAGTCCTCTCCCTGCGCTCCGACTGAAAGCCGATACCCGAGCCTCAGCTCCCAGCCCCGCCCGCCCCGGCGGCCGAGCAGACAAGCCTCTCGGGCTGGTGTGTGCCTGAGGGCACCGATCCTCTGTGCCGGAATCTCTCCGCTTTGCCCTCCACACCCCTGTTGCTGTGCTCTCCTCCGCTACTCCGAAGCTTTCCCCCTCCGCCACCTGCAGTCTCCGCCCGCGAAGGGGCTTCTAGTGTGTGGAAACCTTTCCTCCTTCACGGCTCCCTCCCACTGGTGCAGGTCCCGTCCCTATCCTTTTATCTCTGTTTATTCTTTTTTCTTTTGTCCTACTCAGGTATGTGGGGAGTTTCTTGCCTTTTGGGGGGTCTGAGGTCTTCTGTCAGCGTTCAGTAGGTGTTCTGTAGGAGTTGTTCCACGTGTAGATGAATTTCTGATGTATCTGTGGGGAGGAAGGTGATCTCCGCGTCTTACTCTTCGGCCATCTTCCTCCGGGCTCCGAGATTTTTTTTTTTTTTAATTCAAACAGAAAGTCACAAAAATTATAATCATCCTCATCAGTTCACTCAGTCCCATGTAATTAATTTTTTTATCTTGATTTTTGTTAATACTTTTATGAATTCATCAGTTTTCCATTAGAGTTCTGAAAATGCTTATTCATTCAGTTCAGCAGTATAGTCAGTTACCAGAAACCTGTACCTGTCAGAGTCTTTTCCATGAATTCCTCGAAGATGAAACCCTTTTATAGGAACATTTTTGCGAAAGCATCAGAGTACACCCAGAACTGTCTGTAAATGACAAAAGACTTAAAAGTGACCATGGTTAAAGATTTGATGAAAGTTCATAATAATGCAACTGACAAGGAAATTTAGTTATTTCTGAGATATACATTTTAAAGTAATAACTAGAATTATGACTTACAACATTATACCAGAACATATAAGAATTTTAGAAATTTCATGTAATGTCTGAAACATTTATATTAACATATTTCCATACAAATAACCCAAAGAAAGTTTAGTATTAGTTGTTGTTTTTGTTAGTTGTTTGCTTTTTTATACAGCAGGTTCTTATTAGTCATCAATTTTATACACATCAGTGTATACATGTCAATCCCAATCGCCTAATTCAGCACACCACCATCCCACACCACAGCAGTTGTCCCCCCTTGGTGTCCATACGTTTGTTCTCTACATCTGTGTCTCAACTACTGCCCTGCAAACCAGTTAATCTGTACCATTTTTCAAGGTTCCACATACATGTGTTAATGTATGATATTTGTTTTTCTTTCTGACTTACTTCACTCAGTATGACAGTCTCTAGATCCATCCACGTCTCAACAAATGACTCAATTTCGTTCCTTTTTATGGCTGATAATATTCCATTGTATATATGTACCATATCTTCCTTATCCATTCATCTGTCGATGGGCGTTTAGGTTGCTTCCATGACCTGGCTATTGTAAATAGTGCTGCAATGAACATTGAGGAGCATGTGTATTTTTGAATTACGGTTTTCTCAGGGTATATGCCCAGTAGTGGGATTACTGGATCATATGCTAATATTATTTTTAGTTTTTTAAGAACCTCCATAGGGTTCTCCACATTGGCTATATCAAGTTACATTCCTACCAACAGTGCAAGAGGGTTCCCTTTTCTCCACACCCTCTCCAGCATTTGTTGTTTGTAGATTTTCTGATGATGCCCATTCTAACTGGTGTGAGGTGATACCTCATTGTAGTTTTGATTTGCATTTCTCTAATAATTAGTGATGTTGAGCAGCTTTTCATGTGCTTCTTGGCCATCTGTATGTCTTCTTTGGAGAAATGTCTATTTAAGTCTTCCACCCATTTTTGGATTGGGTTGTATATTTCTTTAATATTAAGCTGCATGAGCCATTTATATATTTTGGAGATTAATCCTTTGTCCGTTGATTCATTTACAAATATTTTCTCCCATTCTGAGGGTTGTCTTTTCATCTTGTTTATGGTTTCCTTGGCTGTGCAAAAGCTTTGAAGTTTCATTAGGTCCCATTTGTTAACTTTTGTTTTTATTTCCATTACTCTAGGAGGTGGATCAAAAAAGACCTTGCTGTGATTTATGTCATAGAGTGTTCTGCCTATATTATACTCTAAGAGTTTTATAGTGTCTGGCCTTACATTTAGGTCTCAAATCCATTTTGAGTTTATTTTTGTGTATGGTGTTAGGGAGTGTTCTAATTTCATTCTTTACATAAAGCTGTCCAGTTTTGGAACTGATTCTTTCTCAATTGAGGTTCTAAATTACAACTCAAGTGAAGCAAAGGATTAAGACATGAGATAATTCCAGCATGAAATCTGTAGATACTCACATTGAGCCTGTTTTTATTTGCATCTGTCCATTTATTCGTTGGTTTATCCATTCAACACATTTTAATTGAGTAACAAGTCTGGGTCGAATCTCTAGGGATATAAAAATGAATAAGAAGCATTTTTGCACTCAATCTCTAGTACATCAGAAAGATATTTCTCCACTAGTGAATGCCTTTTAAAGTAAAGCCTCACTGATTTAAAGCCTGCTGATATAGTTAAATATTTTATTTAGTATACATAAATCTCATCTAGCAGAATGATCTAGATAGGAAAAACACTTTAATGTTTTTCTGTGCTAATGTTTAGTTTTACTTGAAAGGCAAATCCAGTTAGAGTGCAGTAGCTAATTTTTCCCAAGAATCTATGAACTTAATGGTTCTTTAATTTTTTTTTACAGTAATATTTTTTAAATATTTTGCCTCCGAACTCTGGGACCACCAATCCAATAATTTAGTGCATTACTTACTGATATATAGCATAGGCTGAATGTTAATTAGTTGTACTGAATTATCTCTTGCCTGACACTTCAATGAAATAAAACAAACATTCAAACATTGTATATTAAGTGGAATTTTGTGCCCTTATTTAAAATTATTAATGTCTTATAGTATTGTTTAAATATTAGCTGATTATAGTGCAATTTAGATTTTTTTAAGTAAGGATACTTGTATTACATAAAAATTAAGGCTGTGTCTAAAGAAATTTTAATATATCATAGTGTACCCTAGACTTCTGATTCTATAAGAAAATAAGAATCATGAAAATGCTAGATCCAAAAGTACAACAATCTTTAAAATGTCACATTTTATTGTCTCTCTGTGTTAATCAGAAAAGCAAATTACACTCCAGCTCTTTTCCCTAAAACTGTGGACCATGCTGTCCAAGCAGCCTTCAAGGTTTGGAGTGATAAGACCCAACTCAAATTCACTAGAGTTTTCTGGGACACTACTGACATATAATCGTCTTCAAAAGCAGAGGTAATAATGATGAAAGGACTGTCTTTATTGAGGATGTCTCATTTTTTAATACACTCTACCTGAAGTGATAGGTTTTGTTCTTGTCTTGACAATTTTTCCACAATTATTTTCTGAGTTGTTTCTCTTTTAGAATATGGAGATTTCTTCCCCATTTGATGGGTCATTTGGACTGTTAGCACATGCTTTTTCTCCTGGTGAGGGTCGGGGAGATGATGTTCACTTTGATGATGATGAACTCTGGACAAATAATTCCAAAGGTAAAGGTGAATAACCTTCAATTAGAATTGATGTAATCCTATTCACTGAACTTGTGTAATCACTGACCTCAAAGAGTGGTGAAAGTAAGTTACAGAAATCCCCCATTTGGGAGAAAATTGCTTTTTCCATTTTATGTAAATAGGTTGTCAAAACATTGAGTTTTCCATCTCATATTCCCAACAGAAATTAAGGCAATAAAACAGAATTAACCAAAATGCTTTTTGAGGTCTTAGAGGGTTAAACTGACACTGCAGGGATTGTGTGGTAACACTACAAAGTTTGAATTGACCCAGGTTTTTTCCCTCCTATGGTTGAAGAAAGTGTAACATAGTTTGCTAATTGATCATTTAAACTTCAGTGTGGTGGAAATAATTTATAGTGATTCACAGATAAAACATATTGTCATATATTCAGATATAAAACAATGACCTTTATTTCACATTTTGCTGCTTTAAGTTATATTCCTATTTTTCACTAACACTTTGACTAAATATCATATCAAGGGGTAGACAACACAGGCATTAAATATCGATCTATAATCTCTCTTCTTTCTTATTAGAAAAACAATGTGTCACTCTGTCCCCGAGCTGGCATAGAAAATATAGCCTTCATAGTAAATTAATGAGCATTAGAAAAGCTTGCTGTTAAAACTTCTCCAACTTGGGCAAATGTGGAATTAGGAGGGTGTGTGTTTATATCAACTACATACTAATAGTCATGTTTGCCAAGTACTTTCTGCCCGAAGGCTTGCCTGAATCAACAAGAATTACTGTAATTAGCATGTTTATTGTTTTTATGCAAATATTGCTAAATGCTTTAAAATAACCTAAAGCTTCAAATTTGAATACCCCTAGTGTGTCGATTATTGCTTGCAGCTCAGCAATTGTTTTCATCATGCCAAAATAAATTCTGGATAAACTCCATTTTCATTAATTCAGATTTCAATCTTTGTAGCTACTGTACATTAGGCACTTACTATTTGCTGGGTCCTTTGGATATTAATAATATAAACAACAACAAAAGCTAATCTCTAGTACAGTGATTGACTTCTTATAATATGCCATGTGCTTTGCTTTACCATTAAATTCTCTCATTAATCCTGTAAGACTGGTTTCATTATCCTCACTTCACAGGTGAGGAATCTGTCTGGCTTCAGGTCCCATATCCCCTACCAGTACAGGATTCGCTATTTCTTTTACATATTCCAAACTAATTAAGTTTGTTTTTAAACATCTTTATTGGAGTATAACTGCTTTACAATGGTGTGTTAGTTTCTGCTTTATAACAAAGTGAATCAGCTATACATATACGTACGTTCCCATATCTCCTCCCTCTTACGTATCCCTCCCATCCTCCCTATCCCACTCCTCTAGGTGGTCACAAAGCACCCAGCTGATCTCCCTGTGCTACGTGGCTGCTTCCTACTAGCTATCTATTTTACATTTGGTAGTATATATAAGTCCATGCCACTCTCTCACTTCATCCCAGCTTACCCTTACCTCTCTCTGTGCCCTCAAGTCCATTCTCTACGTCTGCATCTTTATTCCTGTCCTGCCCCCAGGTTCTTTAGAACCCTTTTTTTGTTTGTTTTTTTAGATTCCATCTATATGTGTTAGCATATGGTATTTATTTTTCTCTTTCCGACATACTTCACTCTGTATGACAGACTCTAGGTCCATCCACCTCACTACAAATAACTCAGTTTTGTTTCTTTTTATGGCTGAGTAATATTCCATTGTATATATGTGCTACATCTTCTTTATCCATTCATCTGTCAATGGACACTTAGGTTGCTTCCATGTCCTGGCTATTGTAAATAGAGCTGCAATGAACATTGTGCTGCATGACTCTTTTTGAATTATGGTTTTCTCAGGGTATATGCCCAGTAGTGGGGTTACTGGATCATATAGTAATTCTATTTTTAGTTTTTTAAGGAACCTCCATACTGTTCTCCATAGTGGCTGTATATACTTATACAGTTGTGTGGTGCCCAAATGTTCTTTGTCACTGAAAGTACAGTGACCATAGCTTTTCTCTTATTCATTACTGCCTAATAACACAGAAGTCAAAGGGCACAACAAAATCAGTAATGGAATCTCAGTGGCTCCAACCTGCACCCCTTGGGCACTTGCTGTGTCAGGGTCACTGACGAAGGTATCCTTAAAGATTTTGGGTTTTTTCCTTCTTCATTAAATATGCAATAAGGGAGAGATGTAATTAATAAGGCTTAAATAATTTATCTAAAAAATCTTTTAAAAGAACTGATTTTGGTGTGGTTCTATTTATATCATCAACACTGTGTTCCTTCATAGACATTAACCTGTTTGCTGTTACTGCACATGAATTTGGCCACAACTTGGGCCCCCATCACTCCAGGGACCCCAAGGTTCTGATGTACCTTATCTGATATACACCCACTTTAGCCAGAGGAAGATCTTCTCTGAGGATGATGTCAAAGGCATCTGGGCTTTCTGTGGTTTGCTGACGTTTGGTTTTCTTCTCATTCTAGAAGTATTCATTTGCCCTTCTAATCTCCTAAAACAGCTTTTCTCAGTCTGTGTACTGTGGAACTCCAATGCTTCAAGAAGCAACTGAAAAGGCTGTTCCAAGCTCAAATAACTGAGGGACTCATTCCAAGCTCTAGCCCTTTTCTTAGATTATCATGATGTCATGAAGCTCTAGGAAGTCCTCCAGAAAAGAAACTGGTTCACAGTTGTTTAACCCAATATCTCCTAAGTTTATTTGACCATAGACATTTCCCTCTTTTTCTCCCTCCTTTCCTCACCACCTTTCTTCATTCCCACCATTAATATTGGTGGAACACCTCTGATATCCCATGGAATGAGGTTTCACACCACCCCCTTTGAAAAATGCAGTCCTAAGACACATAACAGTGAGGAGTGATTTTCTCCATGGGTTTGTGGAAGTCCAGATCTGAGAGAATCAGGATTATCAGGTTGGCCTCCATTTACTTTTCACCCAAATTTTTAATCTTATTTCAAAAGGCATATTTTATAGTAATTTAGTTATCTCTGTACCTGTAGTTTAAGATTCTTCAAATCTTTTTCCCATCTCAGAAGAGAAGCTCATAATTGTATGCTGCACTTTAACAAATGCATGGCTGGTGCAGACTACAGAATACCATTTTATAAAATCCATCCTGTTAAAATTCATATAATTTATATTACATTCATTCCAAATTTTGTATGAGAAAAGAAATTTCTGGGAGTTCCCTGGTGGCCTAGAGGTTAGAATTCTGGGCTCTCACTACCGTGGCCCATGTTCAATCCCTGGTAGGGGAGCTGAGATCCTGTAAGCCGTGAGGTACGTCCAAAAGAAAAAAAAAAAAACAGAAATTGCTATAAAAGGTGGGAGATTTATTAATTGAAATATATAATCGAATTAAAATATAACTTAACATAGAATCTAATTAATGAAGGACATGGCATCAGTCTTTGGCCAGACCTAGGAGAAAATGTTCCTTACCTATAAGACCTGGGGACCGGGTAAAATAATTATTATGTTTGCTGTCAAAATACAATTTTCATTTCATTTTCTCTCTCTGTGAAATTTAAAAATAGGGAGCTATTATTATCCTTGTATCTGAAAATAAATATATAATTTATACATGAAGATATACATTAAACTATACGAGAAGATACAGCAAGTCAGTGCTGATTGGGACTGGAAAATGTATTACAGTTTTCCCATTTTAATCCTTATATTGTCAACTTTATCAGTCAGGATCCAACCAAGAACTAGAAATAACTTTAGGTATTAAAACAGGATTAGAAGAGAAACAGAAACAACCTACAAATTAGCAACACCGAAAACCTCTACCAGCCCCTGGGGTTAGAGGGACACAGGGAGCAGATGATGTGATCAACCCAGCACCCTGAGTGATGAGGAGTTAGAAAGCATGGTGGGGCTGCCTGGGAGGATCTGGAACCACAGAGGGAGAGGATGTCTACAGAAAACTGGAGACAGCCACCACTCCTCCCAAGGAAGAGAGAGGAGAGGACAAGAATTACTGGCTTTTCTCCTGCTCTCCAGTGCCTCCCTTTGGCTGACCCTACAGAGAAGCTATTTGGCAAGAGGGCCCAGGAAAAGTACTAATTAGCAGAGGAAGTGTTGAAAATAGGAAGTTAAGAACATCAAGTTCACCTTAAAGCTAAACAGTGGCCCTTCCCCCAGACACAGGGGAACACAGGTCACTATTTGAGACTAAGAATTAGGAATAAGCCACAATATATGATCTGAAGACGTTTTCCTATCTCATTTTAATCTAGACATCAAAACTAGAATGCTAATGGTTATTTTGCTTTTGAAAAGAATCTGGAGACAATCTGAAGAAAATCAAGGGACCATGTTGGGTCATTATTTTCTTACTTTTAGGTCCAAGAAAGAGATCATTCAGTGGGCAAACTCCGGAGAAATTTGATCTAGACTTCACACTTGATACTATTATGCAGTTATGAGGAGAAAAAAGTATCTTTAAGGACACGTAAGTCAAATTTGAGGCCTAATATCAGTGGAATACCTGGGAAACTCCCCAAGCTGACAATCTTCAAATTCTACAGTTCAGCTTTCCCCACCACTTTCCTTGTTTGCTATAGTCTGGAACACGTTTTTCCTTTTCCCTGAACAGAAGTTTTCTTCCATGCTAGTGCCTTCGTGCTTGCAGTTCCTTCTGCCTAGACTAATACTCTGCTCCCAGGTATTTTCATGGCTGAGACTCTCTTGTCATCTGGTCTCAGTTTTAAGTGTACCTCCTTGGAGAGGCCTGCCTTGACATTCAGGTGAACATGTCCATCCCCCCAGCCCTGCCTCCAATCATTCTATAGCATCACTTCATTTTACAATCTTAATAATATTTCTAACTAGCCAAACTTGCCTTTTTTTTTTTTTTGCAATGTCTACTTTCTCCTTCTGATATCTAAGAGTTCTCGTCAATACTGCTTATTCAATATCCTGTATGCCTATAAGAGTGCCTGGCACAATGGTTTTGCTGGGTTCTAAGTAGGTTAGTTATTGCTAATTAATGATATATATCAGGTGCTTCCTGTGTGCCAGGCACTGTTGCAAATGCCCTCAGTCCTCATATAACCTATAACACAGGTACAGTGATGATCCCATTTGTATAGTTAAGATTGAGTAACTTTTCTTCTCACTCTGCTCCAGCCACACTGGTCTCCTTGCTGCTTTCCCCAATTATACCAGCACATTCTTACCTCAGGGCTATTGCACTTGCTGTTCTCTCTGCCAAGAGCATTCTTCCTCAGACAGTTCCATAGCTCATGCCTTTACTGACCTTCCCTCAGGTCTTTTCTCAAATTTCATTTCCTCAGTGAGCCCTTCTCTGTCACCATATATAAATTACGACTGTCCTCCCTGAGCCCTCAACTCACTATCTTGCTCTGTTTTTCTCCTTTTCTCTCTCTCTCTACTAGAGTGTTCACTTCATGAGGACAAGGATTTTGATGTGTTTTGTTCACTGTTGTATCACTGAGATTAGGGAGCTAATAAATGGCAGAGTTGGGATTTTGGTTGGTGTAACTGATACCAAGCCCTGTGCTCTCCATCTCTATGTGAGCTCCACAGACTTAGCTAAGGACTGGATCACTGGAGGGGTAAAAGAAACAAACACACATCCTGTAGTCCATAACTTAGAAGGATTTCTTTGTAATTTAGTTTATATTCAGTCAGTTTATTACATTCTTTGCCTTAGACATGTCCCTTGCTTGATCATAACTTTCCAACCAAAAATAAGGTCTTTCTTTGATTCATTGTTATTAACAAGAAAAGACTTTAGGGCCTTCATGTCATGCTGGATGAATGTCCCAAGGGAATTAGTGAGCTTGGATTTCCAGGAGACACCCAAGAGATTGATGCTGCTGTCCATGAACCTAACACTGGGATGACCACCTTTCTCACTTGCAGACCAGTGCTGAAGGGATGAAATCATCTTAGCATCCAGGTTGAGGTAGAAGCCTTTGTTGGTAGTTCATGGTTGCAGTGAATTCCTGTCTATAATTTTCTGAAATTAACTAACTAGAGCATTATAGAAAAAATTTAAATGTTAACCTCTTTAATGTATAGCATTATTAAGATACATTTTGTGCATTTTGAGTTTATTCTCAATTATATAATAGACTCAATCAAGAAAAGCAAACTATGGAAGATTGCTACCCCAAATTTATTAAAGATAACTTTCCTAGAATTGAAAATAAAATAGATGCAATGTATGACTAACCTGGCAAGTTTTTCTATTCTAGAAAGTACTGTTTTTAAAAACTTTTAAGGTTGACTGTGATCTAAATAAATCAATTTAAAGGATATATATATCCTTAAATTTTATATATATATGGGGTTATCTAAAAAATCTTGGGGGTATTACAGTAAATTTTGTCTTCTAGTTTTCTCCCTATTTTCCAGTCATTATGCAATAAGTTTATTACTTTTTTGTACTTTACTTTTTAAATCAGAAAATTTATTGCTTATAAATATGTAACAACTTCTAATTTAGTGAATTGAGGTAGCAAGGTGAGGTTAGGCTGTTTTAAAAATAGACTTTTTGATTCATTGTTTAAATATTAGGGATTTTAAAATACACTGAAATTGCTTGTTTTTAAAACCTCAGGCCCCATTTCTTGAGCTTGTTTTCATTTCTATTATTCACTGCCAAACCCTGTTTTTTTTTTCGTTTTCAGAAACATTTGGGCATGGATGGGCTAGAATGTGTGTTCTATTCCTGGTTGTTTTCTCTTACAGTATTTGGTTAGAGCTGGCAGAGGTGGACATTCAGTGACTACCCTTTTTAACAAAACACAATAAAAATTAAAATTCATTTAGGAATAGAGCCCAGGAAATTGTGTCTTGACTTTCAGATGTCATACTCGAGTAAGAACTGAAAAGACTTTAATTTTTCTTGCAGATTCCATTTATTTATTTTGTGGATCAACCCAGTATGAATGCAGGATCTCTGAAGACTATGCAATTCAAATGTTAAAAGTAAATGACCTCCTAAATTGCTGATCTTCTGCTTTGTAGCTTCAGCATCTAAAATAGTGGATTATGGCCTCTTGCCTTCTAAGATGGCCCACACTCTGTCTATGGAGTGTGTATCTCCCTGAACAAACCTTCTTTCACTTTACTATGTCTTGCTCTTGAATTCTTGCCTGCACAAAGCCAAGAACCCACACTTGGTGGCCATCCCAGGGACTCAGACATGACTTGGGATTTGACCATCCTCTTGCACCCCACTCTCTTTCCTGCAACATCTTTTCTGGCACCCAATGTGGGACCTCAAAGGCCATAATCTCAGTCTGCCTATTGGGCTACAGCTCCCCTCTGAAGGGTGGCTGGGACTTATCCTGAGCCATGTAGATTCAAGTAGCCCGTTAAGTGGCAGCTGACGTCGCCTGCAGGATCTGGCAGAGACCAGTTCTCTGGCCGTGAAGAAGCGCACTGAGGCCAAGGCTTTTCCCCCTCAGTCTTTCTCATTCTCCTATTGCTCTATCTCTTTGGACTTGATAAGATCCACCCAGAAGACCACCAAACATCCAAATTAAGACTGCGTAGCAAGTAATTGACAAATGGTTGGGTCTAAAGAACTCCTGCCAAGGGGCTTATCTGCTGGCGCAGTGGTTGAGAATCTGCCTGCCAATGCAGGGTCACGGGTTCGAGCCCTGGTCTGGGAGGATCCCACATGCCACGGAGCAACTAGGCCCGTGAGCCACAACTACTGAGCCTGCGCGTCTGGAGCCTGTGTTCCGCAACAGGAAAGGCCGCGATAGTGAGAGGCCCGCGCACCGCGATGAAGCATGGCCCCCACTTGCCGCAACTAGAGAAAGCCCTCACAGAGAAACGAAGAACCAGCACAGCCAAAAATAAAAAAAAATAAAAATAAAAAAAAATAAAATAGTGGATTATGTCATGATTGTGCATAAGTAGGTTAAGTGGGGCACTCTTACGCCTTAATCTAGGGTGTAAATATGATTAAGCGTTTAAATTCTAGTTTAGTTCTCTTTTTTTTAAGAATACATGAGCCCATTTCATGGGGTCATGGGCAAAAAAAAAAAAAAGGACAGAATGAAAGAAAATCAGAGACTAGGGCAAAGCAACCTTCAGAGAGTGTTTAAAAAAAATCATTACTTTATGCAGCTACGGAATCAAATCATTTGCCTTTTAGAAAAATAAAGATACTACTAAGTGTCATTGTCAACACTAATAATTTATAATGCTCTAAGCTGAAGCCAAATTTTTTTAGCATAAAGGTTCTTTGATTTACAGAAATTTCATAATTTTAACCCAACTCAAATGGTCCATTGTTCCTATTATTTCATTATTTTTAATGAGGAACACCCCTGTGCTTTACTCAAGCGTTGTTCATAAACATTTTATGTTCTCTTCTGGGTGATGTTTTGAACTTAGAAACTGATGATGATATATGTTTTAAAAAGTCCCACATTGCTTATATCTGAATCAGCAGTAGATACACATACTGCACATATCTAATTTTGTCTACAGTTTTGCTTGCTTGTTCTACAGGTTTTCAAATTTCCCAGTGATTCGTAAGCTTCTTAGAACCATTTGTATATACCAGTTCAGCCTCTTTGTGCTTAAGTTGTCATTTGAAACCACAAACCACATCACCAGTGATAACCAGAAGGCCTGGCTTTCATTTTAATAATTAATCTGAGATAAGGACTTGTGTTGACAAGCAGTTTGCTTGTCAGGATGTGTGGTGACACATCCTGATCACTGTATAAAGCCAGTCCTCCATGAACAATAGCCTATAGTCGAGCAGTCCGATGATTTTTTAAGAAATCAATTTCTACTTTAATCTTCTGAGGAATTTTTATTTATTCCAGTAAGAAAATTGTGAAATGTGTAACAGCATGTTCTCATTAAACTTTCTGTGTTTTATCTTTTTCACTGTTTATATTCTTAAATGAAATAAGAAACTAATAAAATATTAAACCGGTTTGACAGTAAGCATAATTTTGAAAGTTGAAAAATGGTGACATTTATTTTTATTGTTCATTAAAAATCCTTCTTTATGGGGGAGATAATATTGCAATCACTGCAAGTAAAAGTCTCTTATCTTATCCTTCATTCCATCTTCATAGTGACTAGCATAGTATCCTGCATAGTTGATGCCCAATCAGCTTTCATTGATTTAATAATGAAAAGGGCTTTAAAAAATTCTAGTTTCAGGTGGTAACATTTCTATAAATATATGAAGATCTATAAGTAGAGTTAGCCTATTTGATTCTTTTCACCCACTTTCAAACATTAAATAAAATGACACTTGTTTTTAAACTTCTTGTTCAAGGACTTCTTTTTTTATTATCTAATGTGACCTTAAAAGACTATAAAAATTTATTGGTAAAAGCAAATGCTTTCTAATGAATCAATTTCTTATAAGCTTAATAGATGGATCAAATTTGTGGATAATTTCCACTTAATCTCAATGGAAGAGGCTTAAATCAAATTATTATTTTGCATTGCTAATTGAGCCCAAATCTAATATTGAACTCTTTGGAAATAATCTATTGTAAGGACCTATTTGGCTCTATTTTGGATAAAAACATAATAAATTTCCCTGAAGTGATTGCTTACATGTGATAGGTTTTTCTGGTTTTCTCTGAGGTACTGGCTAATTTAGATGATAGTATTTTACCCACATGTTGGGATACCCTTCCCTACTCACCTTAATCTGTCTTCATGCTCCACCTGTTTGTTAGTATTTTCTGACCTAAACTTCTCTGTGACTCTTAATCACTTAAATTAACTTGTGTTTTCAATCATTCAGTCAATCTGAAGATCATGGATCATATTTCTCTATCCATTTACATCTGCAAGGGACCAAAGATGGCATTCTGAATTCATGGTATTAAATGTGTGATGTTCTAAACGGAATAATAGACTAAAGGTCCCTAAAGGACAGTTTTCTGGAGTTGTTGGAGCAAAGGTACTTCTATTATTCAAACTTAAAAGTGAAAATCAAGAAACTTGAAAATGGCCATAGAGTCTTAGCTTTCCTGAGCACTCCCAGAGGTGTGGGAACTAAGCAGCTCTGTTTTTGAGAAAATATCTGAGAATGGATGGAGTAGAGGTCATATTCCATGGTGGTCAAAAACATGAAGTCTACTGGCCTTGATTCAAATGCTGGTAGTAGCATTTATTAACCATATCACCTTAAACAAATATTTAACTTCTCTGTGTCTCAGATTATTCATATGTAAAGTGAAAAACAAGCCTTCCTACAATACCTACTTTATAAGACTATTGTAAGGATTAAATGAGATAATACCTTTTAAGTCTAGCATGCAGTAATCCCTCAGTATGTGTTAGCCATTATACTGTATTCCAATATAATGTATTCTAATACATTCTTTTACCTCTGCCTGGACCTGTAGGGAATTCATGCAGGGTTCCATATTTGTTGAGAGGTCACACCAGTGCTTTTAAATTCCAGCTGCAGCACTCAATCCTGTGATGAGTCTCCAAGCTTTGTTCTGGTCCATTTCTGTGGCCTTCAGGTATATATAGTATTTCCCTCTTAGGTTCTCTGGAGAAAATGAAGTTTAAAACTCACCAGGTTATAAACATTCTGGAAACAAGACTAGATTTCTTACAGAAGTAAGTGTACCATCTTGATATTCTTATCTGAAAAAGTAGAAGTAGCTACTTTCCTACAAAGGGGAAAACATTTTTGCCAAGTGAAGTGAAAATTTTACTCTTCCCACAATAGCCATAAATATGCTGAGGCTGTTATTTTGCCAGATGGTTTTTGAGACCCTGCTGAAATGAGAGAAGGCCTCATTTTATATTTCCCTCAAATTCTACCAGAAACCACACTTCTTGGGAGGAAAAAAAGTCCTCATGTAAGCATGTTTACCTTTAACTGACTAGGAAGTTGAAACTTGTCCAAAAATGATGAATCACCATCATAGGCCTATAAAAGTAAAGGTACTTGTCTGTGGAAAAGCAGCAGCCTCCAGGCACAACCATTCAAGATGCACCCAGGCGTCCTGGCTGCCTTCCTCTTCTTGAGTTGGACTCATTGTTGGTCCCTGCCTCTTCCCAATGATGAAGATTCTGACGATTTGTCCGAGGAAGACTTCCAGTTTGCAGAGGTAGAGTATTTTGCTAATCCCAATGGTGTGGTACATCTCATAAATGTCCTTTTCTTTTAAAAGAGGATCATTTTGGTCTCTTTCCTAGAACTACCTGAAATCATACTACTATCCTCTGAATCCTGCTGGAATCCTGAAGAAGACGGCAGCAAGCTCTGTGGTTGACAGGCTTAGAGAAATGCAGTCTTTTTTCGGCTTAGAGGTGACTGGCAGACTTGATGATAACACCTTAGACATCATGAAAAAACCAAGATGTGGGGTCCCTGATGTGGGTGAATATAATGTTTTCCCTCGAACTCTCAAATGGTCCAAAATGAACTTAACCTACAGGTAAATCATAGACTATCTTTCTTTAATATTTGTTATATTTTGTAGTATCAGATGTCTAATTTTCAGCACAAGGCTACAGGTGACAGAACACGTGTGGTCCCATTGTTTTACGTAGGCCTTAGATATTAAACTGGAAGTTAAGTAGGTCCAGGAATAACTTTAATACTGTTGATGAGACTACCTCATAGCATCTATTATTTTTACATTAACCCAGCATTATTTCTCACTGCAAATCTCAATTTATTTCTTTCAGTTATGAAACCAAACTAGAAGTAAAAGTAGTTTCAAGGAAATTTGCAGATGCAGTAATCAGGCATATTTATTATAACAGTGCTAAAAATGGAGAGTTTCATTCTCTATGAACTTTACAGAACTATTTCATTTGTTTAGGCTACAGTGATACAGAACTTTTAGCATGCAGTATAAGTTTTATTAAACATCTAAATACTTTAAGATGTCAAATGGTCAAATATTTGGAGATACTCAAATATCTGATTGAATTCTTCATTTTATAGTCTTTGTATGGCATCATAATTAATAAGTTCTTGGAAACAATGGACCTGTAGTAGAACTTTTAGAGAAGCCATTGCATTTTGAGTAGAAAAGCAGTTTTCCAAGAAAATATATTCTAAAATAGCTTTCACCTTCCGAAAATTTGATTGAAACTTTCTCTGTTGAATAGAATTGTGAATTATACCCCTGATTTGACTCATTCTGAAGTTGAAAAGGCATTCAAAAAAGCCTTCAAAGTTTGGTCTGATGTGACACCTCTGAATTTTACTAGAATTCACAATGGCACTGCAGATATCATGATCTCTTTTGGAACTAAAGGTAATGATGCAGAATTTTTATATTCTGCTCCTTAATTGGCTCGATTCTTTTATTCCTTCTTTCAGTTATTCATTAATTTTTACAGAATTCAACAAAAATTCACTAAGCACCTGTGCTAGGCTTCGTATAATTAGAGTCTTAACTCTTGTTTTTGTGTATAGAGCATGGTGACTTCTACCCATTTGATGGACCATCCGGTCTATTGGCTCACGCTTTTCCTCCTGGACCAAATTATGGAGGAGATGCCCATTTTGATGATGATGAAACCTGGACAAGTAGTTCCAAAGGTAGTATTTCTTATAAAGATATAATTCATGATTATCAGATTAGATTTGATCATTAACCCATTAATAAGAAGTTTAAGCTCACTGTAAATTATATTTGGTATTTGATTCTATTTTCCAAAAAAGTTTAACAAGTATGATAATCTTCCACTTATTAGTCTCTACAAGTGACATTTCTATAAGCCAATATGAAACATTAAAAATGAGCAAAATCTACTAAGTCTAATGGCTCGAGGGATACTAGCTAACTTTGAAACAGGATCAGAATGCTTTCTGTCAACCAAGGTGTTGTTATTGTGAATTACCTTTGACATGTTGAAGAAGTACAGTTTATTACAAATATAAATCTAAAAACTATTAGGTTTAAATATGTAAATGAGTTGGATGTGAGTTGGAATAGTTTTTTCCCTTGTAGAAATATTAATGGCACAAGTCCAGTCAAATTTCTGTTCTCTGTTATATGTTACTTGTTTTAGACTTGTCTATATCACTGATTTTACAAATACCACTCTAACAAATCAATATAGTGCCTTACTTGAGAAAGCATGAGACAAAACAGATTAAATTATATTCACAAGAGCAAAATGAAACTCACTGTTGAGTGAATTCAGTCAGTAGTTGAGTCTTCAAGGCTCAAAAGGATTGGGAATGTTAACTTAGACAGAAAAGCAGGATTAGCACAACTAGGACTTAATTTTGGAGCTATATGGACTCTTAGTTGTGACAATTAAAGGGTAGTCTTCAAAAACAGCTACTTTTTATTATTCATTTAAATAAAAAGAATTATTTTTCCAAGAAGTAAAACTGGGCCTTGAATAGTCAATGTCTCAATGCGTACGTCTCCAATCTGTCTTTGGAAGGAAAGGTGAGAATTTATATATTTAAGGTCTGAACATTTCGCAGGTAGGAATGATTTTAGGAAGAAAGAACAACACCTAGTATTGTTAAGACATAGTCACAGTAAGCTTCAGTTTTTGGTTCCTGCATAAATTCTAGGTTTGAAATATTTAAGTGAAATGAATGAAAACATCCATAAGTCAGGATTAATTTTTCAGGTGAAGGCCAGGAATGGTACCCACTGTTAGTTATTTCAGTGAAAAATTACTTGTCATTCAGATTATCATGAACTTTGATCACTTTTATGGTCTGCACAATTCACTAAATTTGTTATATATTTTCTTCATGCATAGGCTATGAGAGCAAAGGGTATTCAAGGTCAAATTGAAAACACTGGCTCCAGCTTTCATGTGTTCTTTTTCTTTTGATATTTTATTATTTTTTTCCAATTTAAATTACCAATATTAGGAGGCTCAATAGTTGGTGGAAAGAGTGACTAGAGGAAATAGTGTAAACACAGTGACATAGTAGTCTTCGAGAATAGAGGAAAGTTGGCCAATCATGTCCAGAGTTTCTGTTTCTTTAAATTCTAGAGTCTAGAGATATTCTGGAAAGGATCATTTGGTTGGAACTTGCTCCCAAGTAGATTCCCGGAGACCCTATTTAACGAATCCTCTATGCTTGGTCATTATACCTTTGGATGTCGCCTCCTGTTTAGATGATGTTCTAGGCAGTACCGTAGATATGTATCATCCTATATTTTTTCTCATGAGTTTCCAGTTAAAGCCATAACTGTCTACTTTCCTCACCTGACATGAGAAAACAAAGAGCAAATCAGGATTACTAGTGTCTTCACAATAAATCTTTTTTGATTACTAATCAATGTGTTGGTACTCTGTGTAGTCAGCTATAATCAAAGAGAGCACCAAATTATTTATAATGATTAAATCAATGTTTTAAATCTTCCTTTAAGACACTGAATATTAACTTTTAAAAGTGAGTTAAATAGCCAAGAAAGAGAAATGGTGACATACCAGATAGATGAGGAAAATAATATTTATTCTGTGAATTGGTCATTGGAGGACTTTTTTTCTCAGTTTCTTTGTTTTCTTACAGGCTACAACTTGTTTCTTGTTGCTGCCCATGAGTTTGGCCATTCCTTAGGTCTTGAACACTCCAAGGACCCAGGGGCACTCATGTTTCCCATATATACCTACACTGGCAAAAGCCACTTTATGCTTCCTGATGATGATGTACAAGGGATCCAGTCTCTCTATGGTAACTATTAATTTATCAGTTTAACAGCAGAAGAGATATATACATTTATTTTCTAAATTATTAGTGAATTTACCATTACCAATATTGCTGTCCTGGTTTTGTTATTAAAACCTGGGGAAACACGCTTATTTTTTCTTTCCAAATCAAACTACTTGCTCAAGTAGAAAATATTCCATTCTCCAAAGTTTTGCAGAATGTAACTCCTCATGTTTGTATTTTATACATTGAAAGGTACATTTGATATCCTCACAATACCTCTGACATCAGAAAGAAATATTTTATTCACCATTTAACTAATGAAGAAACTAAGCCTGTGGAGTTTAAATAGTGTATCGATAGCATCACAACTGGGTGAAACACAGCTGGATAGTAACACAGCTTTTGGGATAGCTTTCACCCAGCTTATACAGGGAGAAAGTGAGATTTTAACCAGCTTTTACAAAATCTGGGTATTCTTTCAACTACTCCTGCTTGCCACAGTAGAAATGATTCAAGTGGCCTGTGTTAGTTTTTAACCAACATCTACAGTGACCATTTGTAAGAATCTGTTCCTTTTTTTCTCTTCCAAATTTTCAATAATATTTACAAAATAATTAAACTTCAACTCAAACAAGCAAAAGTACCTACCATAAATAGAAGTAAAACCACAGTACACAGTCATCAGTGTAAACACTCTAGAACACAGAGCTCAGAAAACTAGCTCAGGCCACCCCAACCTATTATTTTCCCTTCTGGATTTAAATCTACTACAGCAGCTAGTGTAGGCATAGGCAAGGATTTTGCAATTTTTACTATTTCTACAATATCTTGACTGAGGAACTTCATGAGAGAATAGGCCCTATTTAGAGAAAAATAAGTTTAGAATTATTTTATCTACTGCACCTCTTCTGCACTCATGTGAGCTGGTGGAACAGCTCCCAACATGTGGCCAGTCATACCAGAATGGCTGAAGACCTAGTTTTCACCGAGATGCAGCTGTGATGTGGTCAACTGGTAAAGCGACATGAGCTGATGTTGACAGCTGATAAAATAGGCAAGAGAAAGAGCCCAAATGAGGGCTCCCACAGAGACAACATGCCACCAGAAATGGCTTTGAGAGGAATGTGTTTCTCAAGAGAAGTCCATCAATAGGTTGTGCAAAGCATGCGGAAAGTTTCCTCAAAGTCTTTTCTCCCCCGCTACCCCATTTCTATCACCAACCTCAAGAAAGCTAAATTTGTAGCTGAGATGATCCTCAAGGGTCTTGAAAGATGAAAACAGAAGGAGAAGTCCCATAGGCAAGAACTTGGTAACCATGGAGGAAGGAAGTAGGATTACAGGTTCTTTGGAGCATTATGTAGGGGTGGCAGGACTTACTGCCCTTTCTGCTCTCCACTGGCAGAATCAGGTCATCCTCAGTAACTTGCTTCACTCATTTCATGACTGCAGGTCCAGGAGATGAAGACCCCAACCCTAAACATCCCAAAACGCCAGACAAATGTGATCCTTCCTTATCCCTTGATGCCATCACCAGTCTCCGAGGAGAAACAATGATCTTTAAAGACAGGTACTCTTCGTATTATTTTATAAATCCTGCACGTAACAAACATTTGTGAAGCCATGTCTTCCAATTATGGAAACATGTGGTCAAACTTCCAAAGAAATGTGAAGTTAGTGAAAATAATAGAACTTTGGGTAGTTTATTTACATATATGAGAGGAAGTAAATAACTGATGGATAAATGTTTTACTTTTCAATGGATAATCTTGGCATTGTGTAGCTTCCTTTTACATCTTTGGTTGTAGTTTTTCTTATAAAGACATATTTACAAAGTAAATATAGAAATACAATTTATTTATTTTAAAACGCAGTTATTGAAATCAATTACCATATTAGTAAGTTGTTACTCATAATTCCACATGAATTCCTTTTGATATGGAAAAACTTTGTTTCTGGTAACATATGTTGGAATTTAAGAGAGGAAGCACTGTACAAACTAAATCTATAGGTGATGAAAAATGATATACTAATTTTTAATTTTGATATTGTTTTAATATCCTTATTTGTTCATTTGTTCATCTATTCAATGAATTAATTGTTCCCTCATCTGTGATCCTATAGTATTCCTACCTCCTCTACTATAGCTCTAATTTCATTGTGCTCCAGTATTTTCTCATATATCAATTTCCCCAGGCCATGAGATCTTGGGAGCATAGTTTGTGTCACTTATGTTTTCTTTCCAGAGCCCAACAGAGTGCCTGGCACATTTGCTTGCCACTTACAAGATATACAAAATTGAACAAATCATGGTCCCAGCCCACTAATGACTTGGAGCCTTCACAAAGGCTCTGTGAGATTTTAGACTTCAATAATTTAGGACAGAGTTAAGATAGCAACAGCTTGTTTAACTGGCACTTAAGGGAAGTGGAAATCTTTCACCTTCATGGGTGCTAGGGAATGGTTGTGTCTAACTTATCTGTATTGATGTGGAGACAGCTGGCTATCAGGATAGACATATTGCACTTGAAAAAATGATAGCAAACTCTGCATTTTTACTTTTGTGTTAGATTCTTCTGGCGTCTGCATCCTCAGCAAGTTGACGCAGAGCTGTTTTTAACAAAATCCTTTTGGCCAGAACTTCCCAACCGTATTGATGCTGCATATGAGCACCCTTCCCATGACCTTATCTACATCTTTAGAGGTAATCTTTCCACCAGTGAGACCTCCTACATGTCCAGAGCAGACAGTGATGAACTTGATGCTACCAGAGACTTAATAAAATGATCGTTGTCAAAAATACACCTAAATTAAGAATCAAGTATAACAAAATCGGAACCAGAAAGCACCTGAAACCTTTCTACCAAGTGTCCCCAAATTTGACAAGTAAAAAGTAAAAAAAAACAAGTAAAAAAACCTTTCTACCAAGTGTCCCCAAATTTGACAAGTACTTATATCCACTCTTTATTTCACACCAATCATCTCAGTTTTTTCTCTTATTTCCTCTTAAAAATTATTTACTAAGCAAATGTTATAACAATGTACATTTTTAAAAATTGAAAAAAATTATCCATAATTCCCTCTTCTGAAAAGTCGACTTATTTTATTTTATCACTTTATTTTCTAGTCTTTCACCATATGAAATACGTATTTTAAATATTTATATTCATAATGTATATACATTTTAATATTCTATTTGTTCCCTTGACATAAGTTCCCAAATTGCTATTCAGCTTCGTGATCATAATTTATAATGGCTACATAACATTTTACTGACATTGTTTCTATTGTTTGACTATTATAATTAATGCTATAATGAAGTCACTTTTTAGAGAAGAAAATAATTTTCTACTAGTATAACATTTGAGTTTTCAAGTTTATTTCCTATCCCTACTGTGCTGCTTATTCACAGAGAAATCTTAATGTATTTTCCACCCAGGTCCAAACAATATTCAGAGGTAACAAATTGTCAAACTAATCATGATATTTGGTTGGCTATACTTACAGTTAAGAAACTGGCATCTTAAATCCTTTTTTTTTGTTTGTTTGAAGAATGTGCATATTTCTGTGTTTCATAAACATGGTGACCACAAACACTGACTAATTTATTTCTAAATGTGTAAAATGAGTCTCTCTTTGTTAAATATCTATATATGTGAGTTTTAATAGATTCCCTTGAGTAATAAAACAATTTTTTTACTTATTCTAGGCAGAAAATTTTGGGCTCTTAATGGTTATGATATTCTGGAAGGTTATCCCAGAAAAATATCCGACCTGGGATTTCCAAAAGAGGTTAAAAGGATAAGTGCGGCTGTTCACTTTGAGGATACAGGGAAGACGCTCTTCTTCTCAGGAAACCAAGTCTGGAGGTATGAGAGCCATATTTACTGACCCATCATCTTGTGTCATAGAGGCAAAGTGAGTCTCGAAAATCTCTTGCTACTTAAAATTATCTCATGCAGTATTGTAAATATCATACCAGTCATTCATTTCTCTTCCATGCCAGCTCCAGCAGGTAGCTCTTAACACTGGTATTTAAAAGTCTCAAGCCCTCTTGAAAATACACATAAAATTCTTGCCCTTTCTGGGCCACTCTTCTCTTTCTAAGGCATTTGTTGTACTACAACCATGGCAAAACTCTCTCTCTTATTTTGACATCTTAATTCCTTGTAATCTTTCTCCTGGATTCTCTTTCCTGTCATCCTCTCCTAATTTACATGGAACTCCATCTTCTGTGGCCAGAGAGGACATAAGAATAGGTACAGGAAAAGAATGAGCAAGAGAAGGCCACAATTTCTAGTCTGTTGATTCATTGGAGAGGTTGGCCAGGAAGCTGCTAGGCTTGTAGTTTGTGAAGCCAGCTCCTTTTGAAGAACAAGTAGAACAGGAATATCGAAAACACGTGTAGAGCTCAAGGCAGCATTGACATTGGCAATATTTATGAGCCCAAATCCACGTCTATATTCAGGGATGATTATCTCATAGGTACACAATAGTTGAAATTTTTTAAATGGTAACTTTACTCCCTCTACACACACACACACACACACACACACACACACACATACACTCATTATATATATATGTACATATATATATACACTCAAGCATGCATGTGCATACACACACACACTCTTACATATCATCTTTACCTTTTGGCTTCTTTATTTCTGATAATGACACTTACAACTTTAAATATTACTGCCAGGTTCTACCTGCATTAGTGTTCCAGTCCCTTTATCCTATATGAGGTCTATGGCTCAGTCAAGTTGGATTGCTTACCATATCTCAAATGCACTGTGCTTTTATCTCCCCATAACCTCCCCTTATACAATTTTCTTTGCTAGAGGTCTTTCCCTACATCTCTCTCTTTTGAAATTCTATCCATTGTTTAAAGTTAACTTGAAAGTCTTTCTTGATCACCACATTCAAAGTTATCTCCCTTCTCATGTAACTCCCATGACATCTCATGTTTACTCTCTCATGATGTTTAGCCCCTATTGCATAGTGTTACAGTTTTGTGTGTATATGTCTTAGCTTTCTTGATAGTGCAGTGGTTCATACTTTTTATCTATTGAAACATATCTCAAAAATATAAAAAACTTTCATCAGTAACAGTAAGAATATTATATCACAGGAGGCTGTTCTCTTAGGTTAATTTCAGAGTGTGTTTGGTTGGCTAGGGTGTGAGTATGTGCAGGGGAAGAGGAGTATGGAATATAAAGTTATGAGAGGGGAAAGCTGTGCTCCCCTTCCTAGTTTTGTTTCCACTGTATGCCTCTATAACTTTTTAGTGCAGAAATTGAACCTTAAATAGTTTGGCATCCGTTACTGCACTTAGCAAGTTGTCTTACACATAGTGGGAGCTCAACAGATAATTGTTCAATGCATAAACATATATTTATTTCACTCTAAGAACACTTTCCTAATAATATACTTTTATAACAGCTATACAAATTTTGAAATGGAAATGAGCTTATAACTGTCTTTACAAAGATGGTCTTTAGGCAAGTCAAAATACCTCACCAGGTATCCACTATATACTCAGTATTATAATTCCTAATTTTAAAAAGCTACTGGTTGTTTCAAATGGACTTAAAAATTTGAAACTTTTGTCAATTTTGAAAGCTGCCATTATATCCATTGTATTATTTCTAAAGCAATTTACCCACCACCTACTCAAGAGTTTCTTTTTCTTATTAAATAGCTATGATGAAACTAACCATATGATGCATAAAGACTACCCCAGACTAATAGAAGAGGTTTTCCCAGGAATTGGTGATAAAGTAGATGCTGTCTTCGAGAAAAATGGTAACTAGTTCCACTGCACTGACCTTAATGGAGGGCTTCTGTAACCCCTTGAAATAATTTCCTTAGAAAGGAATTTTACACAGAACTTAGATGTGTTGATAAATGTCTGGCAGTTAAGGGTTTACTCATTCTTGTGTGACTACTTACACAGACAACAAACAAAAACTAATATGCTTAGAATAAATGAGAATTTTACTTAATGACTGCTAATTCTATGAATAAAAGATGCCAAATCTTAAACACTACCTTAAATTTAAAGATATTAAGATGCAAAAAGTATAGTTCAAATCAGGGGTGGAGTGGGGAGTAATTTATATATGAAGACCAATAATCATAGGTATATAAGGATTTTTTGCTTGAATTATGGAAAGAGATGTTATCTCTAACTTACAAAAAATAACCAATATCAATAATTCAAGCATCAAAACTGGAGCTCCTGCCAATACAGCAATTAATTCGAGGTGACAGTTTAAGAGAGCTGGAGACATTTATACCTTTCCCCCTCTTTAAATTATAAACAATATATTAAAACATTAGTGGTATTTATAAAGATAAACACTGGAATGTTAAAAAAAAGTGAATCTAACAGACTGGGTTTTTAAAGGTAGCTAGAGTAAAACATTATTTTCAAACTCTGAAATTTTCTTTTTGGTCTTTTTCTTATAGGTTATATCTATTTTTTCAATGGGCCCATACAGTTTGAATACAGCATCTGGAGTAACCGTATTGTTCGTGTCATGCCAACAAATTCCCTATTGTGGTGTTAAATGTTTTAAAAATATTTTTATTTAAATCCTGGAGGCCATTTGGGATAATTCTTCCAGACGTTTTTTGGGGTGTCATGGGGGAGGGAGAGATATCAGGGGAAAACTTAGTTCTGTGAACAAGGTTCAGTAAGTTATCTTTGAATATTTAGTATCTATACAGCTATGCGTGGGGCTGGAACCACAATGAATTTTAAAGTCATGAAATTCATTATCTCTAAGGATCACCTAATTCTTGTGTGCTATACAGAAGCAGTAGTTGACAATATTCAACATCAAAAATGGGATATATGATCTGTCAAAGAGAGTTAGCTTAATATATTTATAAGGAAACTTTGCAAAGACATAAAAGTAAATCACATTTATATAATTAATGAATCATATTTACCAAATAGTCTAAAGTCGTATGAAAATGAAATTTTTGGGAGCATATGACAGCCATACACAAACAACAATAAACCAAAGGAAAATGTTTGTAATAAATATATTGTAGACAACTTTCCAAAGAAATAACTTGGGTTTTTCACTAAAAATATTTGGTTTTATGTGCCCCTTTTCATTCAGAAATATCAGAGTCACTAAAGATATGAGACAAAGACTAATGGTGAGGACAGCAGATGTGGCCTTTGTATTGTGTTTAATTTTCACTATTGACAATGACTCAAGGACTACTCTCAAAGAAGACAAATATTTCTTTTCATATTTATAGAAGACAAAGAGAGATGATCTCTCTTCGTATTAAAATATTTCAGGTCTTTGAAAAATATCAAAGTATGGGGCTTCCCTGGTGGCGCAGTGGTTGGGAGTCCGCCTGCCAATGCAGGGGACGCGGGTTCGTGCCCCGGTCCGGGAGGATCCCTCATGCCGCAGAGCAGCTGGGCCCATGAGCCATGGCTGCTGAGCCTGCGCGTCCGGAGCCCTTGCTCCGCAACGGGAGAGGTCACAGCAGTGAGAAGCCCGTGTACCAAAAAAAAAAAAAAAAAAAAAAAAAAAAAAAAAAATCAAAGTATATTAAAATTGTTAACAAAATGATCTAAGGCCACAGAATCACTTTTTCATAAATCATCTGATTATTTAAGGCTAAAAGTAGTGTTTTAACCCTATTTTATCTAAACAATTGTTTTAATTGTCCAGTTTACCTTGGATACATAAGCTATTTTTGAAATAAATAGACTAAAATATATCATAAATTGGAAGTATATATGTTAGAACAGAGATATCCAAAATAAAAGAAACATTCTACTGGATTATGGTCCTCTTGAAAAATGAAACTATGACTTTTTTCTCCTTTTTTTTTTTTTTCCTTTAATTCCTCGGAACTTTTTACAGTGCCTGGCACTTGTTCTTTATTGAATATATGAATGATCATCAAGGGAAGAACCATGGTGTTGAGAGATCATGTTCCTAAAAACTCAGGCAAAGAAAAGAAAGTGTATTATATATGTGAAAAGTATTAGGAAGTGTTTATATTGTTTATAATAAAAAGTTATTTTCAACAGACATTGTCATACGGTATATTTTTGTCTTTTGGTATAATTTTAAGCTTTTCCTCACACAAAGAATGTCCATTTAAATTATTCCTTTTTCTTGCTAATCTTTTTGTTGGGTTGTTTTTTATAAGAACACTAAATTCAAATTTAGTATTAATTGTACCCGGCTTTGTTAACTCAAGTTCTGGTCGAATTTGGCCAGCCTCGTGCTGATGAGCCCCCTTTTCTGGGCCAGCTTCCTTAGATTGAGCCCACAGGCTCCTCAGAATCTTCTCTGCTGAGAGTATTACTTGGTAATGAAGTGGAGAAAGCAGTAGATCTAGAGTTAGGAAGACTGAGTCCTAACACTGACTCTGCCATGAACTCGGGCATGTTACTTCAGGCAGCTCATTTAATCTGTTTGGGCTTTACTTTGCTGATGTTTAAAATGAAAGGAATAGCAGCTTTAGGGAAATAAGAGGAAGCAGGGAACTCTAATGGGGAAGACAAACACTACCTAGGAAACTCAGGGCCACTGAGCTTAAATATTAGGTCTTTTGTGTTTTCTTAAACAGTGTTCATCCTCAAACATTTAATAAGTATCTGTTCTATGTCAGGCACCTAAGACATTGAGATAAACTAGAAAAACTTGATGTCTACCCCTGAAGAGCCTCTATCCTACTATGATAACAAAGTGATTAAAATTGAGTAAATAAAGTGCTTTTCCAGGGGAGAAATGACCACCTGTTATGGGTGCAGAGAAGACTGCTCTTACCTTCCTCCCAGTGCACCCCTAAATTCAGTCTATGCACTTTTCATCTTCCTTGACAATTTAATAGGATTCCTGATTTCTAAGTTTTGCTATTGGTGTAGAACATCATCCATCCATCCATCCATCCATCCATCCATCCATCCATCCAATAAATATATAAGGTACAATAAGTATTAATTTCTGTCCTGTGTCAGGAACTTCAGTAGATGCTGGGAGTACAGTGAAAAGCAAAACCTCATTACTTTCTTGGAGCTCGCAGTGTAGTTGGGGAGACAGACGTTAATCAGATAAGTATAAATTACAACTGTGATAAATGCTACAAGGTAAGGAAACTTGCTCTGAGATCCTCTCATAAGAGAGATTTTACCTACTGTATATACTGGGGGGAGGGACACAGGAGAGCCTTTCAAGAAGGGCAACACAAAGGAAGAGATAGATACCCAAGCTGACATAAAATATGAGTACAACAAAGGCAGTGAAGGGAATCAGGGAAAGGGTTCCAGGCCCATGCCTTCAGACCAGAATGGATCTGTTGGGGCTCAGTAGAGAGTTACAGAGAGGTTTTTTTCACCTGCACCACACAGCTTGCGTGATCTCATTTCCCCGACCAGGGATTGAACCAGACCTCAGCAGTGAAAGCTCAGAATCCTAACCACTAGGCTACCAGGGAACTCCCTTACAGATAGTTTTATGATGATGTTGGCAGAGTATGGATAAGTAAACCGTACCAGGAAACCCCCTAAATCCAACCGTGTTCCTCCTATCCTTCATTATACCAAATATAAATCAAAGAATCCTTCTATGATCAACAAGAAAAAAAAAAGTATTGATTTTTAATGACTGTTAGCACAAAATAACTGTGTAGTCTAAAAATAAGCATAGATCATTGTAGGGGTTGGCATGTGAATATCTACTTCTTGGTAATTGAGTCAGTTGATGGAAATATTAACTTTTTTGAGCATATGGGTGTCTACATTATTCTGAAACAAGGTGGGGACCTGTTTCCATCAGAGCACTGGGGAGGCCCTTCCCCAGTGAAGGCCTTGGTCCTGCCTGGAGCCCAGTGGGTCAGTGCATGGTACTGGTGTGGTAAAAGGCCACTCACCAACCCCACCCCTTGTCTTAAGTGGATGACTTAACTCTGAGGGAAACCCCAGGTGGATGGTGTCTAATTCCTCTCTGCATAAGAATGGTTGCTTTAGAACAATACTTCTCAGTGTGTGTTCTGTAGGCCAGCAGCATCAGTGTCACCTGGGAACTTGCTAGAAATGCACATTCTGTGCTCGCTCAAAGCCAAGGAATGAGATCTGTGTTTTAACAAGGCTTCCAGTCCCTCGGGTCCCTGAGTCCCTCAGAAAATCTCTTTTTCTGAAAGAGATGACATTGGTGTTCCCAGGGGTCAAAGCTTCCTGCTAAGATCTTGGGGAACACTGTATTCTACACTCCTTCCCGAAGATTCATAGTATATACTAGCATATTAAAGGCTACAAATAATCCTGTGTCAAAGAAACTGTTTAACCTATTGAACAAGGTTTTCCGAACATATCTGAACATGGAACCTCATTTACTTTCTTTTACTTTTTTTTTTTTTTTTTTTTTTTTTTTTTTTGCGCTACGCGGGCCTCTCACTGTTGTGGCCTCTCCCGTTGTGGAGCACAGGCTCCGGACGCGCAGGCTCAGTGGCCATGGCTCACGGGCCCAGCGGCTCTGCGGCATGTGGGATCCTCCCAGACCGGGGCACGAACCCGCGTCCCCTGCATCGGCAGGCGGACTTTCAACCACTGCGCCACCAGGGAAGCCCTACTTTCTTTTTAAAAGAGATGTTTAACTTGATTTCAGAAAATTTTTCATTTGCTTTATTATTTGCTTGCATGGTCTCTCTCATGGATGGCTGGATAGATAAACCAATAGATAGAGATATACAGTCAGGATTTTTCTCAACTCCCATTTCTGCTCCAGCCTCAATTTCAAATGCTCAATCTGATTGGTGTTACTTGGATCCGTGTCCTTCCACTGTGGCCAGAGCACCAAATTCAAATAACACCAAATGTCTATTTGGAGTTTACCAATGGGGGCAGGGGTACTATTTAAAAAGAACTCAATATGAGTTGAGTGGTTGGGCTTAATAAGCTATGCTATAAAATATGTTACACTTAAAATACAAATAGCCTGTTCACACAGATATTCATGAATGATGTGAAGAGACCAAGTTAGAGTGCATTTGCCTAACACATTACACTCAAGTTGAATTGTAGCTAGTAATAGCCTCTTCATCAAATAATAAGGGTGAAAAGTTTGAAACGCCCCTCGAAGTGAACCAGTAGTTTAAATGTTTTGAAATAGGAGTAACTGACGAGATCCCATGCTGGTGAAACAAATTTTGCCCTGGAAATTATCCTGGGAGAACTTTCACGTTAAATTAAAAATAGAGTCTTCAATCCCTGCATCCTCATATCAGAATAAAAATGCCAAGACATATATAGCGGATCTCACAAAAAGATAGCCACCATACCTCTCTACTAAATTTAAGTCACAGTTACAGGAAATAACTTGGTATTTAAGGATTCATCATAAGATTGTGAGATTCAAAATAGTTCCACTAGGTGGCATCAGCCATACTGTTTTGAAAATGATGAATCGAGTTAATTATAAAACAAAACTAATACTTCGCTCTTTAATGTAAGGATGAGGAATCTGGCCAAATCGCTGATGGTTTAATTCCTGACTTTATGCCGTTGACTTTGAAATAAGGTTTAACAGCTAAGGAATTAGCTTGCTCTAGTTTTCTTATGTGTCCCTGTCACTCTTCTCAACTCTAAAATTTTCCTTCATGGGAGGTGAGAGTCAGGAAGTGTGTCACACCAAGCCACCAAGACCTGCTGCAGGCCCCTTGGAGTTGGGGTTTGTGCGTCACCACAGACCTCTGGGTGACAGGCTCCAACATGAACCACAAAATACACAATGTACCCAGAGAATGGAATCACACTAAAAAGAAACCAAACTAGTTGGCAGCAAGAGGGAAGAAAATCCCAAATTACCAGTCCAATTACCTGGAGACAATGTTAATCACAGAGGAAGAGAATGCTTAAGCTTTCCAAATGTTCTTTCTCACATGGTTTGGTTTTTCTAAATTTTTTGGACTTTTATACCTGCCTGGTATTCTAGAGTTTGTGAAATGCTGATTTAGGATTTCTTGGCTTTGTTCTACCTCACTGCTCACAAGGCACTCAAATGGGACTACAACTATTCTATTAATGACCTCTGGAGGATCAAAGATATGGTAGGTTACACCAACAGCATGGCCATTTTGGTAAGAGTTTATCATGGTATCTTACTGGACTTAAATGGTCAAAATTATACCCTAAAATTAGATGCTGTGAGAAAGAAAATTTTTCTTCCATATATTTAAAATTTGCTATAACCCAGTCCAGAAATAATCATTAAATAATGTCCTCACACATCAACAGAGCAAGGAAGGATTATAAGTACTTCATATCCGGTGAGTCTGTGAGACTCTTAAATCTTGGTTGAAATGGTAATGGACTCACATTATTCAAAATTGGTTTGTTATATTTTACTATTCTTTACAAGTGAAGACATTACTCTTTTCCATTTTCATGGCTTTATGCTGGATTAAAGGACATCATCCAAGCATCCTTAGCTATGGACTCATCTGCTATGCCAAAAAGATTAAAAATTAGTAACTAAAAGTGTGTTTTGGGTTATTTGTTTTTAATGTTTACATATACCAGTAGGCTTCCTTTTCTTGACAACCCTCCCTTTCTTTTAACAGACTGGGCACTAAAGGCTAGCACAGTACAAGTTGCAAGCAAAACAGTTCACAGAACCGTTCCAATTCTATCTGAAAAGGACTATTGCTTTCTGTGGTTAAAGGTGTGGCTTTTCTGTGTTTTATCCTCTAGCCAGTCTGTGCCTCAGCTTAATGAGTGCCAAGTGGCTTGTGACTTTGCTTCCAAAGCAACACAAGGAAAAAGGAAATCTGTGAGTTCTAAGTACCTCTGAGCACATGGGGCACAGTGTGTATGCTTATGCTGTCTCTGTTTCTGGAAAACTCTGGTTTGGATCATTTTGAGCTGAGAAACAGCAGCTATGCCTCCAGCCAAGCCCACCTTTCTGAATTCACTTATCAGGATTTATCCCATAATAAATAAGATACCTCCTAAGTAGTTGTATTCCCAATTTCACAGGGAATGTCCAAACTGATTAATGGTTTGAATAACAGAGATAAAATAAAGGCCAAGGAACCAGGGTAATGAGGGAATGAAATAATGGACAGTATTTTGCAGTAGTGGTAATAGAAGCAGAATACTTGTACAACAAATTTACCCAGGGATTATGTGGAATTAACTGGAATATTAACGAAGAACTCAGAGCTATTTTACTAGAATTGCCTTATACCCTCTGTATATGTAATATGCTTCCGCTTGATATTTACATTTAAGTTCAAAACATTTCCTGAAATGTGGCAAATTTGGGGGCTGAGGGCACATGGCAATATTGTATATCCTGTGTTTACTTAAGATGAAAATAACTAGAGGAACCAATTAGATCATCTGATTCATTTTTTATTTTTACGAATGAGAATGAGGCCAAGAGAAAGGAAAGGAAATGATCTCTCAAAGACCATACAATAGTGTTGGAGGCTGGACCATAAAAATCACCCAGATCTTGGGTGGCCTCGGCCTGCAGCGCCTTGAAGCAGGGTTTCGGTTCCCATCTAGTGACTGAGGTCAGGTTGTGGCAGTGAGAGCACTGAATCCTAGCCACTAGACCAGTGGTCAGTGACAAGGCCCTGGCCCTACGACTTTACAGAAAAAGAATTCCCACAAAGACAGAAAATAGTGAAACAAGTAAAGTATTTATTAGGAAAAAAAAGAAGTACAGTACGTGTGGATAGACACACGGGCGGGCTCAGAGAAAGAGTCGCGCCCTCTTGGCAGTTTGAATCACTTATATGGGGCATTTCTTCCATGTTTCCTTTGACCAATCATTTTGATTTGCCTGGTTCAGAGTCCATATTTGGTGTATCTCAGGATCTTCCCATGTGTGCATGTGCATCTCTTAGCCAACATGGATGCTACTGAAGAGGCCTATGGGTAGACTTAGCCATGTAGCATCACTCCCTTTTTGACCTCCAAGGAGCCTTTCTGCTCATGTGTAGTCAGGGAGGTCTCCTAACTTCAAGAATGAGGGATATGTGGTCTCTTATCTTCTATCTGGGCAGGGCCCAGCCTCCTCTCTTAATTGTCCTGTTATTCCCATCTCAGAGTATCGGTCCACAGGGAACGAACTCAAACAATTTGGCCTGAGGGCCCATCTATCACCTGCCTCAATCCCACTTTTCTCCTTCTAGCTTATTAATTCCTCTACTACTTCCACAGTCTACTATGTGTTTAGATATCCATTATTTATCAAGGGTCATGAAATACATTTAATTCTACCATAAGGGTACCACTAATCTGACGGTACAAGGGGAGCTGAGTCCATGTGTCTATATTATCTTGGATAACAGTCAGGCCCCCACAGGCTTTCAGCCTTTGCTGGCCACCCTCTCCCCACAGCTCAGGTCTCTGATTGACCCTAGTCAGGAGAGATTAAAAGGGCTCTGGCTCAGTTGTCTGAGATTCAGTAAGAAATTTTCTTTGCCAGGACAACTTTGATTTTGCATCCAGTTTTGACAACTCAATTTCTATGATTTTCTCAAGACTGAGTCCCTACCTTTGTTACAAACTGCCTCCTCCTTTAGTCCCTATGCCAGAATCCCTGTTTCTTAATACTCTGTGCCCAAAGGATACTGCCTTCTTTTCACCAGATCTTACCGGTTCAAGTTCTGGTCCTTGCCTCAGCCCAGAGGCTGGGCCCCACCACTATTTTTTTTTTAATTAATTAATTTTTTTTTTGGCTGCATTGGGTCTTCGTAGCTGCGCACAGGCTTTCTCTAGTTGTGGCGAGAGGGGGCTACTCTTTGTTGCGGTGCTCAGGCTTCTTATTGCAGGGGCTTCTTTTGTTGAGGAGCACAGGTTCTAGGTACGTGGGCTCAGTAATTGTGGCTCGTGGGCTGTAGAGCACAGGCTCTATACTAACAGTAGATATCAGCATGTGAATACAGTAGTTTAGAAAAAAGGAAAGAGTACCTAATAAAGGATTTGTTATTATTTGTCCTTGAAATACATTTTAAGGTTTATTGGTGGAAATAGATTTTCTTTACTAAATGTCTTATTTAGGTTAGTTTTAAAATTTATCCATATGTCCCCAGTATGCACAAAGCCTAGAGGAAAGACCCAGAGGCTTCTAAATTGCAAGGAAGATTAGCCAGTCATCAAGGATTTCTCCCAAGGAAAGGTAAGGTCTAGGTGGGATGACAGAGGCACTGCACTCTGGGGTATAGCTCATCTGAGACTAAAGTCTTGCTGGATCCTCAGGATGAGCATGGACAGAAATTGTTGATATCCAGCCCTTTCCTAAACCTATTTCTTCCAATATGTTATACAACTTAACCATGTCACATGGCCCAATCAGCTGAAGCACAAGATAGTCATTTTTTCCAACCATGTGCCTGACTTTATTTCTGCATCAGTAGCTGAATCAACTCTGAGCATTCATATTGCAGCTGAAAAAGCCACATCCTCTGGGCCTAAACCTATTGTTTGAAAGCTATATGGAGTGGATGTACTCATTCCATAGACAGTACATCGACATGGCCACACCCTTAGGTTACAGCATTACAGGTGTGTCTCACGCTTCCTGGAGGATATGCTGACTTATCTCTGCCCATCTTCAACCCCAACTGACAGCTGATGCTATCAACTCCCAGTCCCTCCTCCTTGGGAAAAGAAAGAAAATAGATTAAGGTGTTCCCTTTGGCATGTTCCCTTTGGTGGTATAATCATTGATGATTATTTACTTAGTGAAGAAGAATTAAGACTTTGGGCCCCGGGGCAAAACACACCCTATAGAAGCATGGTTTTATACCAGCTGAATGCCTGTTACTGAACAAGTCATGATAATCAGAGTTGAGTCAAGCTTGAGAAGGCTTTTGCTATATGCCTTTGAGTAGAATTCTCACAGCTGAAGCTCTCAAAGAGACTGGCAAACTTACCATTGATAAGGTTGTCTTCCAAATTTCTTAGAATAAAATTTAACTGTTAGAGTTTTCATCCATCACTTCCTCATTTATTAAACAAAGTAGTTTTGAGTATATTGTAGCCTAATTTTGCTAACTGAGGCTGTTGGCATATTTCTCAGGGAGGAAGTGAAGTTAGGTTTAGGTGTAAAACTGGGCCACGGCACCTATGCAACAAGTTTCAGTAATAAGTGCCAGGACATGAAACTGAGTCCCCCTAAAACCAAGTTCCCCTATGAGTTTATGATTAACCTCTCTATCCAAAACTTTATTCACTTTCTTGTCCGACCCCTGTGATGCTCAGGATTGAGGAGTATCAAAAGAAAAGGGGGATTTAAACCAAGCAGAACCGTGCAGGGCCTTCCTGGGTACAAAACTCCTCCATATTCCCCATTTGTTGTTTGTAGAGAAAGGTTTTAGTCTCCTAGGCCCTCCTGAGTTACAAAGAGCAGACTCAAGCAGTTAATGATTAGAACAGTAGAGTCACAGGACTCCTAGATCTCCCTGAAGGGATATAGGTAACAATCTGGTGCATATCTTTGAAATGTTCTGCAGAAACTAGGACCTCAGTGGAGGATGGTGACTACATGCTGAACACAAGCACAGAGACCTCAGATGGAACCAGAAGGTTGGAACCAGAAGGTTGATGATTGAGATTCCTGAAATATCACACTGTTACCTCACAACCAACCAAACAGAAGGAGGTCCACAAGCTGATCAGGCATCCTATGACCCTCTCCCCTAACATTGTCTTTATTTTTATTTTATTTTATATTGCAGTATAGTTGGTTAACAATTTGTGTTAGTTTCAGGTGCACAGCAAAGTGATTCAGTTATACATATACATGTATCTGTTCTTTTTCAAATTCTTTTCCTATTTAGGTTATTACAGAATATTAAGCAGAGTTCCCTGTGCTATACAGTAGGTCTTTTTTGGTTATCTATTTTAAATATAGCAATGTGTACATGTCAACCCCAATCTCCCAATCTATCCCTCCCCACACTCCACCCTTCCTCCCTGGTAACCATAAATTCATTCTCTAAGTCTATAAGTCTGTTTCTGTTTTGCAAATAAGTTCATTTGTATCTTTTTTTTTAGATTCTGCATATAAGTGATATCATATGATATTTGTCTTTCTCTGTCTGACTTACTTCACTTAGTATGATAATCTCCAGGTCCATCTCTGTTGCTGCAAATGACATTATTTCATTCTTTTTAATGGCTGAGTAATATTCCATTGCATATATATACCACATCTTCTTTACCCATTCATCTATCCTAAAAGCCATCCAGGGAGTTTGGGTCTTTTGAGCATGAGCTGCCCATTCTCCTTTCCTGGAACCCTGAAAATAACCCTTACTTTGCTGCAGATACCTGCTGTCAGAATTTGGCTCTCTGCACTGTGGGCACAGGAAACTTTGCTTGATAACAAACACATTTAGTCAAACATGTGAATTGATTTGTAGGTTACAATTACAAAACATCAGGTTGTATATAATTTTACAAATAGGGATTAAGCAACTTTCATGGCAGAGTAGGTAAATACCCATGGTCCCTGACCACTGGGAACATAACTGGTGGACAAGGGGAGAATAGATTGGGAAATCGTGAGTCTTAGAAATTGATAAGGTTTCCCTTCTCACCCTCAATGAAAGTGCAAAAAGTTCCAGTGATTTTCCCTATGTAGCTGCTCTCTGGTATAGTTTTACTGTAATACCCAATCACTGAATTAAGAAAAGTAAGACAAGTGTTCATTTTATTTTTGTGGCATTGAGCAATTTCTGTCTTCACCTGCAACAAAGGACAGGAACTTCAATGTGTCATGGGGTGGTGGTCCCCATGAGCAGTAGTCCCCAAAGGCCTGGCTATGTGAGGAGGTGACTGGATGACATCACTTTCAGACCAGGGCCAGTTGTACAGCCTTGAATGAATCTGACAGTCATTTTGCTTCAGAGGTAGTCATGTTGACTACAAAGCTCCCTGAGTTTGTGGTCTTATTCTGACTCAGAAACATCGTTGTGTATGAAATGCAAGATTTGAGAGAATCTGCAGATATTAGGTTGGAAAAGAGTGAAGAGAAACATAGAGAAGAGGCACTGGGCAGAAGCCAAGAGGCAGGAAATTTTGTGAATGGGAAGAGACCATAATGCAGAGAGCAAAGTTCCTTGACAGCAAGAGTAGAAGTGGAAATGGTGATAGAAAGTGACTGATCCACCTGATGGATGCCTGTTGGATATACTACCTCCTCCATGAAGTCTCACCTTGTCACACTAGGCAAAGTCATCTGCCTTCTGAACCCAGCACCTAGCCCCTCTATTTTGGCCTTACTGTACTTTGTATCTCTCTCAGGGCTCTTTGAGTGGGAGAAATATAGAATGCAACTCTGGCTAAGGATTCTGGGTAGTTCACAGAATTGAAAGAAAAGCTAAACTCCTAGATATCATAAAGGACAGATTCCAGCCCAGTCCTGATATCTCAAGAGGAGGAATCCAGACTTTCTCTGGGCAGTTCCATTGAAATGATTCTACTTCACTGCTTCCATTTTATGTCAGTCCACTCAAGAGTCAGTTTCCAGGAAGAGAGAGTTGTGTTCTCTCAGCTCAAGACTGCTGGCTACCCTTGGTAGGAGCGAGTGGCAATGGGCCTGAACTGGACTGACAGTTCCATAGCACAATCATCCCATGGGTTAGAGAAGAGAGAATCAAAGTAAAGAAGGATGCATTTTACTAAAAGAAAGAGGAAAGGATATTGTTGAGGCAAACAAACAAAACAAAACCAAAACAGATGTGCGGCACACACCCTCCTCTATTTTACAATTATTTGCAGAGTTGTCTTTGTCACCTACTAAATGGGGCAAGTAATACATTTTCCTCTTCCAGGCAGGGTCCATTCATTAATTTTATTTGATCCTTTAATAATCAGAATATTATTATCGATGTCTAACATTTATTGAGCAAATACAGTGATACTGTGTTGGGTGTCTTATATGCATTATCTCATCTGATTTTCTCAGCAGATGTATACAGTAGTTGTTTTATTAAACTCACTTTACAGACAGGAAAACCATGAGTTGAAGAGGTTAAGAACTTTCCTAAAAACACAGCCTGTAAGAAATAGAAAAGGGTTTAAAACTCGGTTTGTGTGACTCCAAAACTCAGGCTTTTAACCACTCTGATATATTGACTCCACATTATATGAGATAATTGATGCATATTTTAATTAATTAATTAATTGATTGATGGCTGTGTTGGGTCTTAGTTGTTGTGATCGGGCTTTCTCTAGTTGTGGCAAGCAGGGGCTACTCTTCCTTGCAGTGCGCAGGCTTCTCATTGTGGTGGATTCTCTTTTTGCGGAGCACCAACTCTAGGACGCGGGCTTCAATAGTTGTGGCACGCAGGCTCTAGAATGCAGACTCAATAGTTGTTGCACACTCAGTAGTTATTTGCTCCGTGGCATGTGGGATCTTCCCAGACCAGGGCTCGAACCCGTGTACCCTGCTTTGGTAGGTAGATTCTTAACCCCTGTGCCACCAGGGAAGTCCTGATGAATATTTTTAATAAAAGTATTTTTCCATGCTTGTACAACATATCTTTTAATAATTTATGCAGCCCAGGACACAGCACCTCAATCTAAGACTTAAAAAAGCTGGAAAAGACTTAAAGAAAAGCTATTGAGAGGCAGCATGGTAGTGAAGAAATGGCTGATGAATGAAAGTCTCAAAAAAATTATGACTGTCATGTGAAAAACTCCAAAGTACCTGGTCAGGTCAAGCCCAGTGTCCACGGACTAAGCGACAGCCAAGGTAGGGAAAAATAAATGAGACTTTCTATGAGGAATTTTTGGAGATTGAAAGGTTCTGAGTAAAGAGAAGATTTGGTTATTTTTACTCCAACCTATAGAAAATATTGAAATGTAAGAAGTAAAACCAACAAGTTTTAAATAAATTTATAGTTCACACAAAGGCTAAGGTGTTCTCTGGCTGCCCCTAGTCTTACAGGCTGAGGTTGGTGGAGTTCTCTAGCACTCCCCTGGATACTGCTGACTGAGCTGGAGAGAATCTTAACTTGCCTCACTTTGGTAATCCTCATGTTTTTAGAATGTGACTTCTCTGCTGAGAAGTGAAACTACAGGTACACCTTGTTTTATTTTGCTTCGCAGCTATTATGTTTTTCACAAATTGAAGATTTGTGGCAGCCCTGCACTAAGTAAGTCTTTCAGCATCATTTTTCCAACAGCACTTGCTCACTTCATGTCTCTGTGTCACATTTGGGTAATTCTTAAAATATTTCAGACTTTTTCATTATTTTCATATTTGTTATTGTGATCTGTGATGAGTGATCTTTTATATCACTGCTATGGCTCGTTGAAGGCCCAGATGATGGTTAGCATTTTTTAGCAATAAAATATTTTAAAGTTAAGTATGTACATTGTTTTCTCAGACATAATGCTATTGCACACTTAAGAGACTACAGTATACTGTAAGCATAACTTTTATATGCACTGGGAGGCTAAAAAAATTGTGTGGCTCACTTTATTGCAGTGGTCTGGAACCGCACCCACAATTATCTCTGAGGTATATGTCCGTACCAGGCCTTTCAAGCTAGCTACTGCTGGACATGTCCACTGTAGGGACAATTTGTTTCAAAGAGATCTCAAGTGAGTCATTCGTGTCCCTAGAATGCAGGCCTGGGGACAGGAAAAAGACATCATGGGCAAAACTGGTCTGAAATGAATGGAATCCAAATACTTTTGGCAATCCAAGTGGCCAAGTCCTGTGCACTGGCCATCACAACAAAGACTCATGGTCTTACACTGGAGGCCAAAGTCATCTAGTAGTCATTGGCTTTTGTTTCTGGAGGGGAGAGAGGGGTCTGGTCAATTCCTCCTTATTTAGCAATGTGTCACTCCCTTGCATAAAACCCAGCCATGGTTCCAGTTAGCTCTCAGGAAATAATGCTAACTGCTCAGTGTGGCTTACAGACATCACCTGGTCTGACCCCATGCCCCCACCTGACCCTCTAGCCTTGTCTCTCATTTCTGTGACCCTCCATTCCCTTATGTCCCCTCCCACCTTTCCACTGCCCTCCCTGATACAAACATCATTTTTTCCTTGAAGACACCAAACTCTTTTTCCTTTCTGGCCTGAGAATATGTGCTTACTTCTTCTTCAACTTTCAGATCTAATTTTTTTTTTTTTTTTTTTTTTTTTTTTTTTTTTTGCGGTACGCGGGCCTCTCACTGTTGTGGTCTCTCCCGTTTCGGAGCACAGGCTCCGGACACGCAGGCTCAGCAACCATGGCTCACAGGCCCAGCCGCCCCACGGCATGTGGGATCTCCCCGGATCGGGGCACGAACCCGTGTCCCCTGCATCGGCAGGTGGACTCTCAACCACTGCACCACCAGGGAAGCCCTCAGACCTAATTTTAAATGTCACTTCATCTAGGAAGCCTCCCCTGACCCTAGGTCTGGGTTAAGGACATGAGCCTCCTTTTTGCATTATAATTGTGTGGTTTTTTTTTTTCTGTATTCTCCCCTAAGACTCTAAGCCCAGTTATGGCAGGAAATGAAAGCCTTATTCATATATATATGTATATATATATATATATATATATATATATATATATATATACATATACATATATATATATACACACACATATATATACACACACACACATACATATATATACACTTATATATGCATATATATGTATACACACATGTATACACACACATACATATTATACACAGACAAACTGAGAGGAAAGAGGTAATGAGGTAATGTGACTTATCTCACACCTCACGATCTAGTTCCCTGCAGTTATGTTCATTCAAATACCGAGCACAGGAAAACCCTGGGTTACATGATAGTGACAGTTCCTGGTGAGGATACCTTTGCCTGCAGACATGAGGAAGATAGGCAGAAGCTCCATGGACACAAAGCCAGTTCCACCCTTTAAGCAGGGCAAGAAGGGCTCCCAAACTGGGCTCCATACTTTAGAGTGCCTTGCATATCAAAAACTCTAAGTAAAGGCTTTTTTCCCCCTGTTTTATATCTTAAGAAGGTTTTATTGAAATTTTGCTACCACCCTGAGTGAACGATATTATGGGAGGAGGATACACAAGTTGCATTGGCCCTTCAAGTCAGTACAGGCAAGACTGAGGGTGTGGCAGTGTATACATGTCAGTGATGGGAGGGTCAGGTGAGAAGGATGTCTCCCCCAAATCACATGAAGTGGGTGTCTTTGCAGATGAAGCTCCCCAGACATCTTTTCTCCTTTGCTCCTCAGGGGAGGTGCTTAGAACTACCTGGAAATCTTGAATCAGAAAAGTAAAGCATTGGGGAGGGCACTTGGCCAGGAAGTTCTGACAAGAGCCTAGCTTCTGCCCTGCCCCAGAAGATGTGCACTATCAGGTTCACAGGCTGCTGAGGGATGGGGGCTGGATGGGGGATGAAGGTGGAGTGAGTGTGGGGAGAGGTGCGAGTCCACAGCCTCTTTGGCCTCTAGTCTAGATATTTAGACATGTAGTAGGTGGATCTCTACTTGGATCCTTCCTCGTTGGTCCCTCACCAATATTTGGAGTAGACCTGTGCACAGTCTTGCTTCATTAGCTATGAAGGCTCTTGTGTGCTTCTCCTTGGAAATGGGCATGGTTACTCCTTACTTAACTTTCTATTCAAAGAGTGACTCAACTTTTAACGTGTGTTTATATTGATTCTTCTGTCTGACCTAACTGTTTGGCCAGTCACTACTTGGTATGGAGCCCCTCTGTTGAGCAGACCTTTTATGTCCATGTCTCAGAGACCATCTCCCAACCCATAAGTGTCTTGGGTGAGGCATCCCTCTTTGAGCTAATCATCTGTTGGCCACAGAGACAGGTCACATTTTACACAGAAGTGTGGTGATCTGGGGATGAGGAAACCACTTGGCATTGGCTCTGAAGAAGCTGTGAGCAGAGTAGGCACTCAGAACTCCATGTCCCATATATGCTCTTTCCCATATCCCACACTGCTACCCAGATCACTGAATGCTACTTTTTTTTTTGAATTTTATTTTATTTTATTTTTTATGCAGCAGGTTCTTATTAATTACCTGTTTTATACATATTAGTGTATATATGTCAATCTCAATCTCCCAATTCATCCCACCAACACCACTCCTGCCGTTTTCCCCCCCTGGTGTCCATACATTTGTTCTCTACATCTGTCTCTATTTCTGCTGTGCAAACCGGTTCATCTGTACCACTTTTCTAGACCAAATGCTACTTTTATATTAATTTTAAGTCATTTATGCAGTTATTCTCATTCCCACCTAAAGTACACCAGCTACAAAAATGTGTGAGAATCTAAATTAAAACATTCTGACTCTTCTGCAAAAGAAGAAGAGAAAATAAGAACTCTTCAAACTTCAGTGCATGACTTAGAGTTTTTCAAGTTATTTAGAAAGATGTAGTCAGTTCTTTCACTGTAAATTTACCCTGGTTTCAGAAATGTCTTGTATCTCTGAGAATGATTTCATTTCCTCTACAAAGGTCAGTAATAGTCACCATAAAATTAAGACTGGGAAAAAAAGAAACTGCATCTATATTTAGAAAACAATCAACTCCTTTCCATTACACAGCAGTTTGGGCAATCTTAGTGACTATCTTTGCATAATTTATACACAAGTTTATTTATAGAATTTATATAATCTCCTCATTAAGCTGGTCCAAACACTATGCAGTCCAGTATTTTGGTCACATGTACTTAACCATCCCTCATAATGTTATGTGGCTCCTACCACTCTGAGAGTTGTGCTCTCCTTAAAAGTAAACCAGTAAGTTGACCTCAGTCTTTCTTCATGCCTGACATTGGCTCTTCACTGGCCTTCCCTCTCCATAAGTTCAGCAGGCGTGGATAAAGGGAGCCCCCAGGACCCTTTCTAGTTGTGGCTCCTGGCACTCACATCCAGCCCTAGAAAATGTGAACGTGGATGTCACCGGCTTCTCCACAGATGAACTGTCTCAAAGTCTTGTCCCATCCTGGGAAAAGAGGAGGAAATAGATGAGAAAAGGTGAAATTTAAGTATACTACTCCAAAGAATGTAAGTTCTCAGAATCAAGGAGAGCTTCAAACATGGATTCTCAACTCTGATTATTCATTGGAGCCAATTGCCATGTTTAAAAGACTCACACTCTACCATCAACCTTAGAATTCTAATGCCGAAGACATGGGTAGGGAATGGCATATGTGCATGTTTCTAACAGTAATTTCGATGCTCAAGCAGATTTTGAAACCAGTGCTTTGAACGAGAGGTTTAAAATTTGCTTTTATTTCCCCCTCCACAAATGAGCAAGAGATTCATTTCACTGAATGACAGACTGCACACATTGGTGCTATTCCAGTTTTGGGAGGAGAGAAGTTTGGTTCCAATAATGATCTCCTCAATCTGCCATAGGCCTTAAAAGAAGAGTGTACAGAGTCATCTAAGCAAAATCACACAGCAAGAAAGTCTGCCTGACTTTGGGTGTTTACTTCCCTTTTAACATGTTTGTGATTCAATATGGCTTCCTTTTCTCAGGTGTTGAGTTTGATTTGGGGGAGCATCATTATCAGGTATCCTTGGTACACTATTACATGAGGGATTACAACCAAATTCTTGAAAAGTCAAAAAAATTGGAATATTACTCAGTAACTAAAAAAACAAACCACTTTTGATACATGTAACAAAACGGATAAATCATAAAAACTGAGAGAAGGCAAAAGGTACTGCATGATTCATTTCTACAATATTTTAGAAAAAAACAAAAGCACAGAGATACAAATCAGCTCCATGGTTACCAGGGACTGAGTGTGTGTGTGTGGGGGGTTTATGCAAAAGAGGAAAATAATTTTCTTGAGGTAATAGAAATAGCTTATGTCTTTTTTTCTAATACATTATGTTTATTAGAGGACTATATGACCCAGACTTTTTATTTATTTATTTATCTATCTATCCATTTATTTATTTACTTATTTATTTATTTATTTACATCTTTATTAGAGTATAATTGCTTTACATTGTTGTGTTAGTAGCTGCTGTATAACAAAATGAATCAGCTATATGTATACATATATCCCCATAACCCCTCCCTCTTACGTCTCCCTCCCACCCTCCATATCCCACCCCTCTAGGTGGTCACAAAGCACCAAGCTGATCTCCCTGTGCTATGTGACTGCTTCCCACTAGCTTTCTATTTTACATTTCATTATGTATATATGTCAATGACACTCTCCAACTTTGTCTCAGCTTACCCTTCCTTCTCCCTGTGTCCTCAAGTCCATTCTCTACATTTGCATCTTTATTCCTGTCCTGCCCCTAGGTACTTCAAAACCATTTATTTTCTTTTAGATTTCATATATATGTGTTAGCATATGGTATTTGTCTTTCTCTTTTTGACTTACTTCACTCTATATGACAGACACTAGGTCCATCCACCTCACTACAAATCACTCAGTTTTGTTTCTTTTTATGGCTGAGTGTTATTCTATTGTACATTTGTGCCATATCTTCTTTATCCATTCATCTGTCGATGGAAACTTAGGTTGCTTCCATGTCCTGGCTATTGTAAACAGTGTTGCAATGAACATTGTGCTACATGACTCTTTTTGAATTATGGTTTTCTCAGGGTATATGTCCAGTAATGGGACTGCTGGGTCATATGGTAGTTCTATTGTTAGTTTTTTAAGGAACCTCCATACTGTTTTCCATAGTGGCTGTAACAATTTACAGTCCCACTAACAGTGCAAGAGGGTACTCTTTTCTCCACACCCTCTCCAGCATTTATGGTTTGTAGATTTTTTGATGATGTCCATTCTGACTGGTGTGAGTTGATACCTCATTGTAGATTTGATTTTCATTTCTCTAATGATTAGTGATGTTGAGTAGCCTTTCATGTGTTTGCTGGCAATCTGTATATCCATCTGTGGAGAAATGTCTATTTAGGTCTTCTGCCCATTTTTGGATTGGGTTGTTTGTTTTTTTGATGTTGAGCTGCATGAGCTGCTTGTATATTTTGGAGATGAATCCTTTGTCAGTTGTTTCGTATGCAAATATTTTCTCCCATTCTGAGGGTTGTCTTTTCATCTTGTTTATGGTGTCCTTTGCTATGCAAAAGCTTTTAAGTTTCAGTAAGTCCCATTTGTTTATTTTTGTTTTTATTTCCATTTATCTAGGAGGTGGGTCAGAAAGGATCTTGCTGTGATTTATGTCATAGAGTGTTCTGCCTATGTTATACTCTAAGAGTTTTATAGTGTCTGGCCTTCCATTTAGGTCTTTAATCCATTTTGAATTTATTTTTGTGTGTGGTGTTAGGGAGTGTTCTAATTTCATTCATTTACATGTAGCTGTCCAGTTTTCCCAGCAACACTTGTTGAAGAAACTGTCTTTTCTCCATTGTATACTCTGGCCTCCTTTATAAAAGGAAAGATGACTGTATGTTTGTGGGTTTATCTCTGAGCTTTCTATCCTGTTCCATTGATCTATATTTCTGTTTTTGTGCCAGTACCATACTGTCTTGATTACTGTAGTTTTGTAGTATAGTCTGAAGTCTGGGAGACTGATTCCTGCAGCTCCATTTATCTTTCTCAAGATTGCTTCAGCTATTCGGGGTCTTTTTTGTTTCCACACAAATTGTGAAATTTGTTGTCCTAGTTCTGTGAAACATGCCATTGGTAGCTTGATGGGGATTGCATTGAAGGTGTACATTGTTTTGGGTAGAATAGTCATTTTCACAATGTTGATTCTTCCAATCCAAGAACATGGTATATCTCTCCATCTCTTTGTATCATCTTTAATTACTTTCATCAGTGTCTTACAGTTTTCTGCATACAGGTCTTTTGTCTCCTTAAGTAGGTTTATTCCTAGTATTTTATTCTTTTTGTTGCAATGGTAAATGGGAGGGTTTCCTTAATTTCTCTTTCAGATTTTTCATCCTTAGTGTATAGAAATGTAAGAGATTTCTGTGCATTAATTTTGTATCCTACTGCTTTACCAAATTCATTGATTATTTCTAGTAGTTTTCTGGTAGCACCGTTAGGATTCTCTACATATAGTATCATTTCATCTGCAAACAGTGACAGCTTTACTTCTTCTTTTCTGATTTAGATTCCTTTTATTTCTTTTTCATCTCTGATTGCTGTGGCTAAAACTTCCAAAACTATATTGAATAATAGAGGTGAGAGTGGACAACCTTGTCTTGTTCCTGACCTTAGAGGAAATGGTTTCAGTTTTTCACCACTGAAAACGATGTTGGCTGTGGGTTTTTAATATATGACCTTTATTATTTTTAGGTAAGTTCCCACTACGCCTACTTTCTGGAGGGTTTTTAAGATAAATGGGTGTTGAAATTGTTGAAAGCTTTTTCTGCATCTATTGAGATGATCATATGGATTTTTTTCTTCAATTTGTTAATATTGTTTAACACATTGATTGATTTGTGTGTATTGAAGAATCGTTGCATTCCTGGGATAAACCCCACTTGGTCATGGTATGTGATCCTTTTCATGTGCTGCTGGATTCTGTTTGCTAGTATTTTGTTGAGGATTTTTCATCTATGTTCATCAGTGATACTGGCCTGTAGTTTTCTTTCTTTGTGACATCTTCGTCTGGTTTCAGTATCAGGGTTATGGTTGCCTCGTAGAATGAGTTAGGGAGTGTTCCTCCCTCTGCTATATTGTGGAAGAGTTTGAGAAGGATAGGTATTAGCTCTTCTCTAAATGTTTGATAGAATTTGCCTGTGAAGCCATCTGGTTCTGTGCTTTTGTTTGTTGGAAGAGTTTTAATCACACTCTCAATTTCAGTGCTTGTGATTTGTCTGTTTATATTTTCTATTTCTTCCTGGTTCAGTCTCAGAAGGTTGTGCTATTCTAAGAATTTGTCCATTTCTTCCAGTTTGTCCATTTTATTGGCATAGAGTTGCTTATAGTAATCTGTCATGAACCTCTGTATTTCTTCAGTGCCAGTTGTTACTTCTCCTTTTTCATGTCTAATTCTATTGATTTGAATCTTCTCCCTTTTTTTCTTGATGAGTCTGGCTAATGGTTTATCAATTCTGTTTATCTTTTCAAAAAACCAGCTTTTACTTTTATTGATCTTTGTTATTGTTTCCTTCATTTATTTTTCATTTATTTCTGATCTGATCTTTAAGATTTCTTTCCTTCTACTAACTTTGGGGTGTTTTTTTTTTTTGTTGTTGTTGTTCTTTCTCTAATTGCTCTAGGTGTAAGGTTAGGTTTTTTATTTGAGATATTTCTTGTTTCTTGAGGTAGAATTGTATTGTTAGAAGCTTCCCTCTTAGAACTGCTTTTGCTGCATCCCTTAGGTTTTGGGTCATTGTGGTTTCATTGTCATTTGTTTCTAGGTATTTTTTGATTTCCTCTTTGATTTCTTCACTGATCTCTTGGTTATTTACTAGCATATTATTTAGCATCCATTTGTTTGTATTTTTCACAGGTTTTTTCCTGTAATTGATTTCTAATATCATAATGTTGTGGTCAGAAAAGATGGTTGATATGATTTCAGTTTTCTCAAATTTACCAAGGCTTGATCTGCGACCCAAGATGTGATCTATCCTGGAGAATGTTCTGGGTGCACTTGAGAAGAAAGTATATTCTGCTGCTTTTCAGTGAGATACCCTATAAATATCAATTAAGTCTATCTGGTCTATTGTGTCATTTAAACCTTGTGTTTCCCTGTTTATTTTCTGTCTGATGATTTGTCCATTGGTGTAAGTGGGGTGTTTTAAAATCCCTAGTATAGTTGTGTTACTGTCAAAATCCCCTTTTATGGCTGTTAGCATTTGCCTTATGTATTGAGGTGCTCCAATGTTGGGTGCATAAATATTTACAATTGTCATATCTTCTTCTTGGATTGATCCCTTGATCATTATGTAGTGTCCTTCTTTGTCTCTTGTAATAGTCTTTATTTTAAAGTCTATTTTGTCTGATATGAGAATTGCTACTCCAGCTTTCTTTTGATTTCCATTTGCATGGAATTTGTTTTTCCATCCCCTCACTTTCAGTCTGTATGTGTCCCTAGGTCTGAAGTGGGACTCTTGTTGACAGCATACATATGGGTCTTGTTTTTGTATCCATTCAGCTAGTCTATGTCTTTTGGTTGGAGCACTTATTCCATTTACATTTAAGGTAACTATCAATATGTATGTTCTATTACCATTTTCTTTATTGTTTTGGGTTTGATATTGTGGGTCTTTTCCTTCTCTTGTGTTTCCTGCCTAGAGAAGTTCGTTTAGCATTTGTTGTAAAGCTGCTTTGGTGGTGCTGAAATCTCTTAGCTTTTGCTTGTCTGTAAAGGTTTTAATTTCTCCATCGAATCTAAATGAGATCCTTGCTGTGTAGAGTAATTTGGTTGTAGCTTTTTCCCTTTCATCACTTTAAATATGTTCTGCCACTCCCTTTTTGCTTGCGGAGTTTCTGCTGAAATATCAGTTGTAAACCTTACGGGGATTCCCTTGTATATTATTTGTTGATTTTCCCTTGCTGCTTTTAATATTTTTTCTTTGTATTTAATTTTTTATAGTTTGATTAAATGTGTCTTGGCATGTTTCCCCTCGGATTTATCCTGTATGAGACTGTCTGTACTTCCTGGAGTTGATTAATTATTTCCTTTCCCATATTAGGGAAGTTTTCAATGATAATCGCTTCAAATATTTTCTCAGTCCCTTTCTTTATCTCTTTTTCTTCTGGGACCCCTATAATTCGAATGTTGGTGTGTTTAATGTTGTCCCAGAGGTCTCTAAGACTGTCCTCAATTCTTTTTATTCTTTTTTCTTTATTCTGCTCTGCAACAGTTATTTCCCCTATTTTATTTTCTGGGTCATTTATCCATTTCTTCTGTCTCAGTTATTCTGCTATTGATTCTTTCTAGAGATTTTTTGAGTTCATTTATTGTGTTGTTCATCATTGTTTGTTTGCTCTTTAGTTCTTCTTGGTCCTTGTTAATTGTGTCTTGTATTTTCTCCATTCTATTTCCAAGATTTTGGATCATCTTTACTATCATTACTCTGAATTCTTTTTCAGGTAGACTGCCTATTTCCTCTTCATTTGTTTGGTCTGGTGGGTTTTTACCTTGCTCCTTCATCTGCTGTGTGTTTCTCTGTCTTCTCATTTTGCTTAACTTATTGCATTTTGGGTCTCCTTTTTGCATGCTGCAGGTTCATAGTTCCTGATGTATTTGGTGTCTGCCCCCAGTGGGTAAGTTTGGTTCAATGGGTTGTGTAGGCTTCCTGGTGGAGGAGACTGGTGCCTGTGTTCTGGTGGATGAGGCTGGATATTGTCTTTCTGGTGTACAGGACCATGTCTGGTGGTGTTTTTTGGGGTGTCTGTGACCTTATTATGATTTTAGGCAGACTCTCTTCTAATGGATGGTGTTGTGTTCATGTCTTGCTAGTTTTTTGGCATAGGGTGTCCTGCACTATAGCTTGCTGGTCGTTGAGTGGAGCTGGGTCTTAGCGTTGAGATGGAGATCTCTATGAGAGGTTTTGGTTTAGCTGTTTGATATTACATGTAGCCGGGAGGTCTCTGGTGGGCCAATGTCCTGAACTTGGCTCTCCCACCTCAGAGGCTTAAGCCTGACACCCAGCCAGAGGACCAAGACGCTGTGAAGCATACGGCTCAGAAGAAAAGGGAGAAAGAATGAAATAAATAAATAAATAAAATAATTAAAATAAAAATTAAAAAAATCATTAAAAATAACAAAATTAAAAAGTATTTTAAAAAACAGAAAAAAAGTAAAGAAAGAAGAGAGCAACCAATCTGAAAAACAAATCCACCAATGATAACAAACTCTGAAAACTATACTAAAAAACATAAAGAAAAAAGTGACAGAGAGGACCCTAGGACAAATGGTAAAAGCAAAGCTATACAGACAAAATCACACAAAGAAGCATACCCATACACACGCACAAAAAGAAAAAGGAAAAAAAAAACATGTATATCTATCTATATAAAAAAAGAAAAAGGAAGAGAGTAGCCAAATCAATAAACAATTCTACCAATGGTAATAAACTCAAAATACTAAAGTAAGATAAACATAAAACCAGAAACCAATTAGACGCAGAAATCACACCCCAAGTCTACAGTTGCTCCCAAAGTCCACCGCCTCAATTTTGGGATGATTCGTTGTCTATTCAGGTATTCCACAGATGCAGGGTACATCAAGTTGATTATGGAGATTTAATCTGCTGCTCTTGAGGCTCCTGAGAGAAATTTCCCTTTCTCTTCTTTGTTCTCACAGTTCCTGTGGTTTAGCTTTGGATTTGGCCCCGTCTCTGCATGTCGGTCACCTGAGGGCATCTGTTTTTGGCTCAGACAGGACGGTGTTAAAGTAGCAGCTGATTAGGTGGCTCTGGCTCACTCAGGCTGGGGAGGAGGGAGGGGTTTGGAATGCGGGGTGAGTCTGTGACATTGTAACAGCCTGAGGCTCACTGTGTGTTCTCCCGGGGAAGTCGTCCCTGGATCATGGGACCCTGGCAGTGGCAGGCTGCACAGACTCCTGGGAGGGGAGGTGTGGAGAGTGACCTGTGCTTGCATACAGGCTTCTTGGTGGCTGCAGCCACTGCCTTAGCATTTCATGCTCATCTCTGGTGTCCACACTGATAGCCACGTCTTGTGCCATCCCTGGAGCTCATTTAGACAGTGTTCTTAATCCCCTCTCCTCACCCACCCTGAAACAATGGTCTCTTGCCTCTTAGGCAGTTCCAGACTTTTTCCCAGACTCACTCCCAGCTAGCTGTGGCACCCTAACCCCCTTCCGGCTGTCTTCACACAGCCAACCCCAGTCCTCTCCCTGGGCTCTGACCTCCAGATCCAAGGCCTCAGCTCCCAGCCCCCACCCACCCCTGCAGGTGAGCAAACAAGCCTCTCAGGCTGGTGAGTGCTGGTCAACAGCCATCCTCTGTGCAGGAATCTCTCTGCTTTGCCCTCTGCACCCCTGTTGCTGCATTGTCCTCCATGGCTCCAAAGCTCCCCCCTGACCACCTGCCGTCTCCACCAGTGAAGTGGCTTCCTAGTGTGTGGAAACTTTTCCTCCTTCACAGCTCCCTCCCAGAGGTGCAGGTCCCATCCCTATTCTTTTGTCTCTGTTTATTCTTTTTTCTTTTGCCCTACCCAGGTACATGGGGAGTTTCTTGCCTTTTGGGAAGTCTGAGGTCTTCTGCCAGCTTTCAGTAGGTGTTCTGTAGGAGTTGTTCCACATATAGATGTATTTCTGATGTATTTGTGGGGAGGAAGGTGATCACGTCTTACTCCTCCACCATCTTGAAGGTCTCTCTCCTTTCTATCACTTTAAATATGTCTTGCCACTCCCTTCTGACTTGCAGAGTTTCTGTTGAAAGATCAGCTGTTAAACTTATGGGGATTCCCTTGTATGTTATTTGTTGTTTTTCCCTTGCTGCTTTTAATATTTTTTCTTTGTATTTTATATTTGATAGTTTGATTAATATGTGTCTTGGCATGTTTCTCCTTGGATTTATCCTGTATGGGACTCTCTGTGCTTCCTGAAGTTGACTGACTCTTTCCTTTCCCATATTAGGGAAGTTTTCGACTATAATCTCTTCAAATATTTTCTCAGTCCCTTTCTTTTTCTCTTCTTCTTCTGGGACTCCTATAATTCGAATGTTGGTGTGTTTAATGTTGTCCCAGAGGTACCTGAGACTGTCCTCAATTCTTTTCATTCTTTTTTTTTTTTTATTGTTCTCTGTGATAGTTATTTCCACTATTTTATCTTTCAGGTTACTTTTCCATTCTTCTGCCTCAGTTATTCTTCTATTGTTTCCTTTTAGAGAATTTTTAATTTCATTTGTTATGTTGTTCATCATTGTTTGTTTGCTCTTAGTTCCTCTAGGTCTTGTTAAATGTTTCTTGTATTTCCTCCATTCTCTTTCCAAGATTTTGGATCAACTTTACTATCATAACTCTGAATTCTTTTTCAGGTAGACTGCCTATTTCCTCTTCATTTGTTTGGTCTGGTGGGTTTTTACCTTGCTCCTTCATCTTATGCATATTTCTCTGTCTTCTCATTTTGCTCAACTTACTGTGTTTGGGATCTCCTGTTTGCAGGCTGCAGGTTCATAGTTCCCGTTGTTTTTGGTGTCTTCCCCTAGTGGGTAAAGTTGCTTCAGTGGGTTGTGTAGGCTTCCTGGTGCCTGTGTTCTGGTGGATGAGTCTGAATCTTGTCTTTCTGTTGGGCAGGACCGTGTCCAGTGGTGTGTTTTGGGGTGTCTGTGAACTTAGTATGATTTTAGGCAACCTCTCTGTTAATGGGTGGGTTTGTGTCCCTGTCTTGCTAGTTGTTTGGCATGGGGTGTCCAGTCCTGGAACTTAGTTGACCCAGACTTTTGAAGTGATGCTTGGTTGTTACATTTAGCTTCAAAACTGGGATTTGGATTGTATTTCATACCAGGAGGAAGGGTTTGAAATGCTCTGGATAGAATGGATAGATTCTGTCCCACAGGGAAAGGAAAAATATTGTTGTGGCAGTTAATATTTCTAAAGACAATAATGTTCTATAGTGGGAAGAACATACACACACACAAGTAATAACCCAATTAAAAAGTGGAACACAGGGACCTCTACTCAATATTCTGTAATAACCTATATAGGAAAAGAATCTGAAAAAGAATGGATATATGTATATGTATAACTGAATCACTTTGCTGTACCCCTGAAACTAACACAACATTGTAAAGCAACTATACTTCAATAAAATTTTTTTAAATGGGAAATGAACTTGCATAGACATTTCTCCAAAGAAGACATAAAAATAGCCAACAATAGATAGATAGCCAACAATAGATATTTGAAAAGAGGCTTATTAATAATCAATGTGTAATCAACATTATTAATTACTAGTGAAATGCAAATCAAAACTACAGTGAGACATCACATCACACTCAGTAGGATGACAATTTTTATTGTAGAAAAAAACATATAACATGCAATGCATCCTGTTAACAATTTTTTTAGTGTACAGTACTGTATTGTTAACTATATCTACATTACTGTATAGCAGAGTTTTAGAACTTTTTCATCCTGTGTAACTGAAACACTATACCCATTAAACAAATACTCTTTATTTCCCCCTCACCCAAACCCCTGGAAACCACCATTGTATGTTCTCCTTCTGACTTTGTTTTTTTTTTTTTTTTTCTTTTGGCTGTGTTGGGTCTTCGTTGTGGACTTTTCTCTAGTTGTGGCGAGCGTGGGCTACTCTTTGTTTCAGTGAGCAAGCTTCTCATTGCAATGGCTTCTCTTATTGTGGAGCACAGGCCGTAGGTGCACAGGCTTCTGTAGTTGTGACATGTGGAATCAGTAGTTATGGCATACAGGCTCTGGAGTGCAGGCTCAGTAGTTTTGGTGAATGGGCTTAGTTGCTCCAAAGCATGTGGGATCTTCCTGGACCAGGGATTGAACCCGTGTCTCCTGCAATGGCAGGTGGATTCTTCACCACTACACCACCAGGGAAGTCCCTTTGATTATTTTGGATACCTCATTTAAATGGTATCATACAATATTTGTCCTTCTGCAATTAGCTTATTCACATAGCATAATCTCCTCAAGCTTCCTTCCTGTTTTAGTGTATGACAAGATTTTCTTCTTTTTAAGGCTAAATAATATTTCATTTTATTTATATAGTATATTTTCTTTATTCATTCATTCTTTGATGAACATTTAGGATGTTTCTATCTCTTGGGTATTATGAATAATGCTGTAATGATCACAGGAGTGCAAATATCTCTTCAAGATCCTGTTTTCAATTCTTCTGGATAAATACCCTGAATTGGTATTGCTGGATCACATGATAGTTCTATTTTTATTTTTTTGAAGAACTTCCATACTGTTTTCTCTAGTGGATGCATCATTCCTACCAGCAGTGTACAAGACTTCTAATTTCTTCAAATCCTCACCACCTGTTATTTTCTGGTTTTGGTTTGTGTTTGTTTTGTCTTGTTTTTAATTGGGGAGTTTAAGCATTTGCATTTAAAGTAACTATTGATAGAGAAGGACTTACCATTTGCCATTTTGCTGATTGTTGATCTGTCTTGTAGCTCTTTTTTCCTTCTTTTCCTCTCTTGCTGCCTTCCTTTATGTTTCATTGATCTTTTTAGTGACATGCTTTGATTCTATTTTCATTTTCTTTTGCGTGCCTCACATTGGTACATTCTTTGCGTTTGCCATGGGGTTTATATAAAATATTTTATAGTTACAGTAATCTGTTTTAAGGTGTTAACAACTTAACTTCAATTGCATACAAAAACTATGTTTTTACTTCACCCCCACTTTATGTTATTGATATCACAAATTACATCTTTCTGTATTGTGAATCTATTAATGTATTTTTATAAGTATAGTTATTTTTGATAGCTACAGTTATTTTATTTTATAGTACAGTTATAGTTATTTTATAGTATAGTTATAGTTACTTCCTTCTCCAGATTAGTAAAGTATTCAGCCATTTATTTTTCTTCAAATAAACTTTCTGCTCCTTTCTCCCTCTTTTCCTGGAATTCCCATAATGTTTATATTGGTCCTCATTATGCTGCTCATAAGTGTCTTAGAATTTCCTTACACTTTTTCATTTATTTTTATTTTTCTCTGACTGGATAACTTCAAATGACTTGTATTCAAGTTCACTGATTCTTCGGCTTGATCAAGTTTGCTTGAACACGTTGAACACGTCTAGTGGCATTTTCAATTCAGTTACTCTATTCTTCAGCTCCAGAATTTGTTTGATTTCTTTTTTATATTTCTATGTCTGTTGATATTCTCATTTTATTCATAAATTGTTTTCCTGGGTTGAGTATGACAGTTATTTTGAATTCTTTGTCAATTAATTCTTATACCTCTGTTTCTTTAGGATCAGTTTCTGGAGATCTACTGTGTCCCTTTGATTGGGCCACATTTCCTTGTTTCTTCATGTGCCTTGTAACTTTGTATTAGGATCCACACATTAAAAAAAAAACCCAGCCACCTCTCCCAGTATTTATGGACTGTTTCATATAGGGAAAAGCCTTCACCAATCAGACCAGCTAGAGAGTCTGGGAACCTCTCAAACCTTCCCTGTGGATGTGTCTTCTATGGACTTGCACATGTAAATTCACATTAGATGGATTTGCTGCCTTCTTTTTTTCAGGAGCTAGTTATCTCTTGCTTCCTGAGGTCTGTCTGCAGTAATGCAGGTTCTCTGGAGCTACCTCAAGCCACCAGTGTCTCTTTTGTTTTCAATGGTCCCCAGGCTTCTAGAGTATGTCAGGTTCCATAAGCACTGAGTCAGATGAAACAGAAGTTAGTCCCTTGGGCAATTCCCTGAAAAATCAGAATGTTAGATTCATGCTTCACTTCTCTTCCTTCCCCCCAAAAGAGAGACTGTCAAGCTGTATCAACTTCTGTCTGCTGTACTGTAGGTCTTCTGGAGAAATAGCATGCAGCTAAGGTGTTATTTGTTCTCAGAGGTCCCTATCCAGCTGTGTTGCTTGGTCCCATCAGTGCTCCAAGAGAGGTGAGACAGAAACCAGTACCTTAGGCAGGCCCTTGAAAACCTAGAGGATTGGACACATGTTCCAACACTTTCCCTTCCCAGGGAGAAGCCAGGAGTTGGGGCTTCCTTCCCACTTGGTTCTGCACTGAGCCAGTGGGAGGGCATATGGTGACTGAGTGCTCCAAACCATTGCTTTTGTTTTCAGCAGCCCCCAACCTAATGCCTTTTCCTGTCAGAACTTAGATTCAGGCAAGACAGAAACCAATTCCTTGGGCAGCTCTCTGAAAAGTCTGAACATCGGATTTAGTGTCTAGTCTTTTCCTTTTCTCCCTAGGGAGAAGCATGGAGCTAGGAATTTTCTTCCTATTCACATAGAGCCAGGAGGAGGCACTATGGTAAGTGAGTGCCACAAATTTTGCTACTGACTTTGATAAGGCTAGTTTTGCACTCACCTGAGATGCAGGAGCCTCTTAACTGGTTTCTGGACTTCTCAGAACCAGAATTGGTTCATGTATTATTGTTGAGTCAGTGTCCTCATAGGGAGAGGGAGAGTTTGGAGTTTCCTATTCTGCCATCTTGCTGACATCACTCCTCAAATGGTTTATATCTTGATTGGGGGGGGTAGTTTGTATACATTTGCCCAAACTCACCAAAATATACATTTTTCTGTATGCAAATTATACCTCAATATAATTATGTATGTAAATTATCCTTCAGAAAAACTGACTTTAAAATAAATTAATTTAAAAATTAATGTAACAAATTAAAAGAAAAAAAAACTCTATGGCCTAAGCTGCTTCTAGATATTCTACTTCAATACTCAACAATTTATATACCATTAAATTCCATTTAGAACATAGATTTATATGGGTAAATTTTTCTGATATATGGTCTGTGCTTACTTTTACTGTTTGATTTTTTTCTTGGTTTCTAGTCTCAAGACTGATTACTTTACTGATAATTTGTGTCAATTCTAATCAACTTTCAAGAGACTTGAAATGCCAATTAGACTGTTTCTTTGAAGCCTTATACTACCCTCCCCAAATCTAATTACATTACTCATTTTCATTTTTAATGGTTGATTGAACCTATCAGTGCCTAAAATAAACTATGCCTTCAATAAATTTTGTGTTCTTTAATCACATGTTTATGGCCATTGTTTTTCATGTTCTCAAAGCTCTATCTTTGGCCAAGTGCACAAGAACCACATTAGAGTAGAACGTTGGTGGAGAGATCTCATCTCATCTATTCATATCTTACTGCATTTTGCTTCTCTCTCCACAATTCTCATCTTAATAGTCTTGTGGAACAGTCTCCTCTTATTTCTCTACTTCTAATATCTTGGATGTTGCTCCTGGCTCTAGCCTCTGGCTCTGTTCTCTTGAATTTGTTATCTTGGTTCTCCTTACAACCACCATTACTGTCTAGTCATGGGACCTCTCCCTCTCTCACCTCTCACCCATGGTCCACTGTTATAAAAGGCAAGCTCCAATTGATATCCTGTGAACCCAGGCAGTGAGTGTGTTATTAAATCTTTAGGTTTATTATATTTGCTTCAAGCTGTTGTTGTTGCTATTTTATTTTTATTAACAATAATTTATTATATATATTTATGTATAATATAGTATTAAATATGTATTTAATGTATACTATAATGATTTGTTATATTTACTATTTCTGTAATAATTTCATTTATTTCTATAACAAAATTTAATGTATTTCTTATAGAAAAAATATTACAGATATTGTTGTAGCTCCACCTTCCACATAAGTCTAAGAGGTTTTTTTTGAAGTAAAAGTTGACTCATTTCTCCAGAGTGATACACACTTGACTGAAAATTACTTGGTAAAATTTAAGTAACTCCTAAAGAGTATAGATTTGAAATCAACCTAGGAGTCCTCCTCGTCTTGCTTCCTTTGAAGCATGTCTAGCAGAAAACTTACTCTTTGCCTTCTCACTCACTCAATTCTGGAAAGCCTAATGCAACTCAAATTTTGCATAAATAAAGCTTCAGAATTCATTCCTTCTGTTATCCAACAAGACCTGGAGACTGATACCTTTACCTTATAAAACCTGGCAGAGGATTTAGGGCTATTGAACCATATACTTTTGTGACCAAACTGATTTTCTTCTTCTTCTTCATTCTTCCTCCTTTTGAGAAGGCAGATTTTTTGTTTGTTTGTCTTATAGTATAATATTATATCAGTTCTACCTTGAGGTAAAATCAAAATTAGCAGGAGAAAGTTTTCTTTATCTTGTAAATTCTTCATCTGAAGAGATCCTAAAGCTAGAAAGATCTGACATGTTATTTCCAGTACAGTCAGAGAACTAAGCAGGAATTGATGGGGTAAGTAGGAGGGAGAGAGAAGGAGAAAAGTACCCAGGAGATGGAAGGGATTTGATGCCTTCTCTTCTGGAGGAAATTCCATTTAGACAGAAAGGGACTGGATAGGAAAGTGGAAGAAATATTCTGCATCAATGGTTTTCAAACTTCAATCTGCATCAGAAAAACCTGGAGAATTTATTAAAACCCAGATTGTTGGTCCCAATCTCATAGTTTCTGAAGCCTCTGATCTAGGGCCACTGGAGAATTAATATTTTAACAGACAGGTGAGGCTGGTGTTGCTGGTCTGGGAACCACATTTTGAGAACCACTGTTTTTCATCAACCTCAGTACTCTGGGTCTCTGCATAGATGAATTTCGCATAGTGTCCTAAATCTCTATGACTCCCAGATATTATTGTCATAACTAAGGGGTTACACATTGCAGTAGATCCCCAAACATATTTTAACCTGTGCTCAAAAAACAAAACTCTTGTCATCTAATTTAAGCCATCTGAGCCTCAGCTCCCCTTTAGACTCACCTTTCCTTGGATCATTTTGCAGACATTTTTAGATGTTTAAAACTACAGTGAAACACCAGTATAACAGGCTGCTAGAATAGCTAAGAGTTAAATGACTTGACAGTTCTGAGGGTTGGCAGTGATTTGGAATAGATTGGAACCTCATACCTCGCTACTAGGTACCGAGGTACCACCTTGGTAAATTGGTACCACCAGTTTGGAAAATTGGTCATATAAGTACCTGAGTATATAAAAGAGGGATAAGATGAAGCATCTGCCCTAAAGGGTTCTTAGGAGAAGATGGCTATATAACCAACTAATTGTGGTGTCATACGATGAGTGCTTTAGTCGCCATTAAGTACATGCTATGAGAAGGAACATTACAAAGGATTGGAAACTTCTAAGTCAGTCCAATCTCAACTCTGAAACTGAGCAGTGGAACACAAAGGGAGGAAGGCAGAGCTTTGGAAGCAAAACTGAAGGAATGAAACCAGAGACAAAGTAGCTGTGCCTATGGAACCATGAGGGGTAATATGTCTTTGTGATTAAGAGCTCAGACTGGATCCAGACTTCTTGGGTTCAGATTCTCACTGTTCCACTCACTACCTGTGTGACCTTCAGTACATCCATGAACCTCATGGTACCTGTTTCATCCTCTATAGAATATAGCTGTGAAGAGTACATGTGTTAACATCTGTAAAGCACACAGTATCTGGCACATAAGAAAGCATTATTACTACTGTGAAGTTAAATGTCTACTGGGGTTACAGACCATGCTTCCTATACAAATTCAACTTTATACAAATTTATAAAATAAGCAAATGGTATAATTTTAAAAGGTGACAGAAATTCTGTGTAACATATGGAAACACAAAGGCAGCAAGTATGCAGCAAGACCAGGATGCTATCAATAAGAAAGCCAGTTTATTTTCAACCTTCAGCTGTCTCTGTTACAGTTTGATGCTCCATCAGTCAGCTCATGGGATTTCAGTCTTATCTCTGCTTTCCTCTTCTTTATGGGCATCTAAAATGTCTGGAAAATGATCCAAGGAAAGGCGGGTGTAAAGGGGAGCTGTGGCTCAGATGGCTTAAATTAAATGCCAAGAGTTTTGTTTTCTGAGCACAGGTTAAAATATATTAGGGAAATTATAATGATTTTTAGTGTTCAGAATGGTAAAGGATACCGTAATATATAAAAGACACTACATATATACATATATGTATACATGTATAAAATTGACCCAGACATTCCACTCCTGAGTTCAGAGAAATAAAATGAGTAATATGATCATCCATACTCATGTATAAGAATATTCATACCAACTTTATTCACAATATTCCAAAACTGGAAATAATGAAATATCCAGGAGAATGGATAAAAAATGGTGACATATTCATAATATGAGATACCTCACAACATAAAGTATACATTTCAGCTACATGCAACAACATGGTGAATTTCTCAGATAAAATTTGAGTGAAAGAAGTCAAACACAAGATAGTACATGTTATGATTCTATTTATATAAAGTTCAAAATCTGGCAAAACTAATATATATCAATAGAAATCAGAATAGTAGTTACCTTTGGAAGTTATTACCTTTGGAGAGAGGAAGAATAAGGAAGCCTGGGAGGCTGGAAATAGTCTATTGATTTGGGTGGCAGTTACACAGTTATACACATATACAAAAGTTAACTGAGATGTGTGCTTATGATTTGTATACTTTTCTATACATGTTATAGTCCAGTTAAAAACAAAGTTTCAAAAAATTTAAAAACATACATTTATGACCTGTCTCCTCCAACTTGCCCCATAAGGGTAAGGATTTTTATCTGTTTTATTTACTGTTACATCCTCAGTGTCTAGAATGTACCTGTGACATGGTAGGTGCTTAATGTTGAATGAACATTGTATTAATGAATGTGTGCCTGCTCAGTTTTCATACTGAAACAGTTCCCTCTGGTAGCCACAAGCCACATTTTGATGTTTTATCTATTTTTCTTCAAACATCTTGCTGGTTAATTAACTCATATTTAGAAAGGATTAACCAGTAGAAACAGCCCACTTAAAGATGTATATGAGCAGGAAACCCACACTGGCATTATTCTAAGAGGCAGCTGAGCAGCTATGTAGCAATTCCTGGGGCTTCTGGACACCACAGCTTATTTCCAGGAAACATGTCCAGACAGCTGTGAGTAGCTGAATCATATACAGTTACAGGAACCTGGAGAAACTTCGACCTGTAACCAAAACAGGGATTTCAACAAGAGTTTAAAAATTAACCTATAGAAAAAGAATGAAAGCTAAGAGGAAGAGCCAAGTGTAAAAGGAAATTCAATATATGACAAAGGTGGCATTTTAATTCTCTTAGGGACTTCATGGTTAATTTACAAAATATTACTGGGATAACTGCCTATGAGAAGAAAAATGTTAGCTTCTTTTCGCATGTATAGAATTAAATTCTGGATTGATTAAAGATCCAAATGTACGAAAGAAAATATTTTAAATGCTTAAAAAAATTTAAGAGAATATACCTATAACATTAAGGGTATGGGAGACTGCTTAAACACATCTAAAAACCAAAAAAAAAAAAAAAAAAGGAAAGAAAAAAGATGGACAGATATTATTACATTGAAAACTTAAAAAAAAGTTTCAAATTGTAAAAGGCACCATAAACAAAGTCAAAATTACAACTGGGAAAAATATTTGCAGTGAATATAATGGAATAATAGAGTCAATGTTCTTTAAAAGTATAAAAGAGCTTTTACAGATTGATAAGATAAAAAGAAATAACTCAATAGAAAAGTTGAGATACTAAAAACTAAAGATATGATCAGGGTAGTCAAAGAAAAGCATGTATGTAAAGATGTTGACTCTATTAGTCAGAAAAATGCAAATCAAAACCATAATAAGATGCCATTATTTTATCAATAGGACTGGCAAAAATGAATTCACTTTTTCATTTGTTTCGTTCTTTAAGTTGGTTGGTTTTTTTTTTAACTCCCATTAAATACCTTTAGAAGGGTAAATTGAAACAATATTTCCTTTGGAAATTAGAGGACTGCTGGTTGAGAGCCTAAAATAAAGAGTGTAGGTTAGAAAGCTGACAAAAAGGAAGGGCAACTGCTTAGAAGTATGAATGCAATGACTCACCCTCCCTCTGACTCCTATCTCGTAGGTAGAACCCAGGTATCTTTGGCTGCTGCTTTTCTATGCCCTGCCTCCAAAATAGACTCAGAAACTCATACACATTTTTGCCTTTCATCATTTGCTAGTATTTCTTAAAGAAATACTCTATTTTTACCTCTTGTTAAGAAAAATTAGACAAAACTTGTAACTAAGGAAAAGAGAAGACAGCATGTCCTTTCACTGTCCTATTAGAGCATTTTTTTACCTGGTCCACTCAAGGACTATTTAGTCATGTAGCTGAATGTATTTTTACTTGACTTGTTATTCACGATTGATTAAAAGTCTGGACTTAGTGAAGCTACAAGTTAATTTATAATTTTTTTGCCTATCAGCAATATCAACAATTTCTGTCCAATAGTAAAGATAACCCCAATTTTTATGGTTTTATTGTCTTGTAGGATATTAACCAGTTTTGTGCCTAAACTAAACTTATTCTAACTTTTTTTAAATGTCTGTACAAGCTTCATTTTTCAAATATCTTTGGACTAGATTTACCATCTTGCTGATCCTCATTAATTAATTGAATAAATCTTTACATGTCATGTTTTTAATTTTTTGAAAACTAGTATATTTTGATACTGTCCTTTTAAAATTTTACCCAATTTTCAAAGCCCCACTCTATGCTCATTTTTTTTCAAAGAAAACTTGCTTAACTACCCAAGAAGATCTCTACCTGTTCTTAGCTACTATAGCAGTTGCTGACCTGAAACAAATAGACTACCAGATATTTCTCCAGCAAAGATGAATTCAGTTGGGATCAGCAGAGAATTGCAATTTGGTGTCTGTGACCATGGTGAGCCATGTGCAAATCCTCACACAGCAAGGGAAGGAGAACACTTTTAAAGAGGGGAAAAGGAAGTTGAGAGGGCTTTAGTAAACAGAGTCCATGGCTTTTTATTGGCTGAGTCCTTGCCAGGAAAGAAGAGGAGTTTTTCTTCTTCCTGTTGGGCTCTGCTATCATTGTAGGGCATGAGAGCTCCCCTTTCTGGTCTCCCAACTCTATTTAACTGAGGCTTTTGTTTATTAATTTTTTATATTTACCCCTTTCGATCAAGATCTTTCTATGAGAGCACTGATGATCAAAAGTTGGGTTTTCCAATTACAGCAACTTTTTGTCTCTCAGTGTCACGAAGGACCTTTCCTGGGTTTAGTGTCTCACACTGGAGGTAAAGTACACAGACTGGAAACTTTTAAGTTCACATTCAAGTAGCAAGGAGGGTTAGGAGGAAGAACTCTCAGGTACTTTTTGTCTAAAGTCTATGTGTTATCAAGGTCATAGACCTTGGAGATCTGATCATCAAAGGTTTGGTGACAAACTTCCAACAGACCTTCTCTGGATAGCTTGGGAAAGCTGTCACATCAGATGTCATCTTCTTCAATTCAGAGAAATATTTACTTTTCAGGTCAACCAGTGATATGCAGGTCTGGTCAGGGTTTGGCACTTTCTTTAGGTGTATCACGTGAATCTAAGAGGGTTGGTTAATAGTACTTGGTAGAGGCCTTTCCAGTGAAGTTGAAGAGAATTCTTCTGGAGGTGTCTTTTTCCAATAGATGAAATCTCCAGGTTGAATGGTGTGGTGCTTAAGGTCTTTGTCTCTCAAGGGCAAACTGTGAAAGAAGTGCTCCACCAAAACATGGTTATTTTTAATAGAAACAATTAGGCTTTTGCAATATTAGAGTATCTTCCCTTTTATCAGTTGCAGGTCAAAAGAAGTAGGAGCCAGGATTCCCTGGTGGCCCAGTGGTTGAGAGTCTGCCTGCCAATGCAGGGGACACAGGTTCGTGCCCCGGTCTGGGAGGATCCCACGTGCCACGGAGCAGCTGGGCCCGTGAGCCATGGCCGCTGGGCCTGTGCGTCCGGAGCCTGTGCTCCGCAGCAGGAGAGGCCATGGCAGCGAGAGGCCCGTGTATCGCAAAAAAAATAAAAATAAAAAAATAAAAAGAAGTAGGAGCCAAATGCATCGGGTGTCCTAAGAGTATCTCAAAGCGTAAGAGTTTATGAGTTCCAAAAGAGGTGGGTCTGAGATTTAGAAGCACCAATTGCAGTGCTTTTGGCCAAGGTATTTGGAGGGCCTCTACAAATTTTGCCAATTTTCTTAATAATGTCAATAGTGTGTTTGTACTAAACACAAAGTACTGAGGGTGGTAAGCCCAGTGAAAGTTTTGTAGAATTGGCCAAATATCACAGACTTGTCAAAGCACCTGGCCAGTAAAATAGGTTCCTTGGTCACTGTGAAGTTGGAGAGGAGTTTCCTAGATAGGGATACTCTTTTCCAAAAGGACTTTAGCCACAGAAGAGGCAATGGCCTGTCTGCAAGGCAAAGCTTCAGTTCAGTGTGAAAATGTTTAGAAATGACTAAAACATAATTATATCCTCTAGGTAGAGGAAGATGTATGAAATCCATTTAGGCAGTTTAAAATGGGAATAGTGTGAATAGGCTTCTCTGGGTTGTTCTTTGGACAAGTGGGACAAGTGAGGTCGGCACTTTTTGTGGCCTTGTTAATGTTTCCCCACCAAAACTGATTCATGAAGTCTATCATTTTGTTAGTAGATCAATAGTTTAATGCATGTACAATGGTGAGGGTTGAAAATTTTAAAATCTTTAGGACTGGTTGTTACCTGCTCCAAACCAAAGTGTTCTTATTTTATCAAACCAACAATTGCTGAATTTTCAATCTTGTTTTTTTCTTTTCTGAGGCCAGTTGTTGGGCCTCTCTAGCAAATTTGTCTAAATTATCATTTGGGGAAATATCCCTTTAGACCATGACAGAGGTTTGACTGCTTTTGGTCCCTTTAAGGGCAGCATTCCTTGCAGAAATATCAGCAAGGTGATTTCTCCTAGCTTCCAGAGAGTCAAGTTTAGAATGCCTCAGAATCTTAATAACAGCTAAAGAAGCAGGTAAACTATTGCATTCAGTAATTCCTGAACATAAGGGCTATTTTAAATTTTATTTCCACTGGAAGTATTGGAACCACATTGCTTCCACAACTTTTCAAAATTATGAGCTACTCTGAAAGCATATCTACTATCAGTGTCAACATTGGCAGTTTTGTCCTTGACTAAAGAACAAGCTCATGTAAAAGAGTATAATTCAGCCTGTTGGGTCAAAGTCGCTATAGGTAAAGATGCTGCCTCAACAGCATCAAAAGGAATTGCAATAGCATACTCAGCACAAAGTTTGCTGTTGTCACCTTTTAAATAAGAAACATCGGGGGCTTCCCAGGTGGCACAGTGGTTGAGAGTCCGCCTGCCGATGCAGGGGACACGGGTTCATGCCCCGGTCCAGGAAGATCCCACATGCCGCGGAGCGGCTGGGCCCGTGAGCCATGGCCACTGAGCCTGTGCGTCCGGAGCCTGTGCTCCACAATGGGAGAGGCCCGCATACCACAAAAACAAAAAACAAAAAACAAACAAACAAAAATCACTAAATAAGAAACATCAGTGAACCATGAGAAGTCAGTGTTACCCAATGGGATTTCCTGTAGAATATTACAAAGAATCAGGATGTGGTCTGTCATCAATAAGCAGTTGTAAGAGACTTCACTGGTGACAGAAGGGAGAAAAGTAGCTAGATTAAAGTTATAACAACACAAAAGAGTTATGTGAGGGGCAGTTAACAGAAGAAATTTGTAAGAGGTGAGGCAGTGCACTGAGAAATGTTCAGTGTGATGAGAATTCAGGAGGGCCTGTACTGCATTAGGTACAAAAATTGTTAAAGGGGATCTCACAATAATTTTCTCAGTGACCTTAACTGAAAAGGCAGTGGCAGTAATGGCTCTAAGGCAAGAGGGGTATCACCTCACCAGAGGGTACAGTTGCTGGCTATGGTGGTCCTTGTGTTTTAGGGTGAGTACCTCTAGGACATTCCCTTCCTTTTCATATATAAAAAGGTAAAAAGGAATCTGATAATTGGGATGCACAAGGGCAGGTGGGTTTATCAAACTCTCCTTTAAGGCGTTGATGGCTATGTTGTCCAGTTTTTCCCACAAAATTGGGTTGGGCTTGTTATTGTTGAGTAAAAAATATAAAGATTTAGCCATAGGAGAGAAATTTGGAATCCAATTTTGACAATAACCTACTAGTCCAAGAAAACCTCACAGTTGATACTTAGCTCTGGGTTTGGGGAAACTTAGGACACCATGAAGTCTATCTGAATCTAGCTGTAGATCTTGTTCTGATATCCAATGCCCTAAATATCAAACCTGGGTTTGGGCAAACTGCAATTTTTCTTTGGCAACCCCTTGTCCCTTTAAGGCTAAAAGCTTTAGCATATGGATGCTGTCTTTCTGTGAGGGGGTTTGAGAAAGAAAGCAAAGCAAAGCATCCACATATTGCAACAAATTAGATTCTCTAGGGAACTTTATTTTATCCATATCAGCCTTCAGGATTTGATAGAAATAAGGACTCTCAGTAAAACCCTATAACATTACTGTCCAGGTGAGTTGTTTTTCTTCCCAAGTGAAGCCAAAAGGTTTGACTAGCTTCATCAACTGGGCTACTAAAGAATGCACTGCATAAATCAATTTCAGTAAAAAATTTACTTCTGGTGGGATTGGATGTTGATAATGTATGAGGGTTAGGAACAACAGGGTGTCAAGTTATAATGATGTTGTTTATTGCTCAGAGGTCCTGAACAAACCTCCACTCACAGCCTTTAGCTTTTCTCTCTGGTACAATGGGAGTGTTATAGGGACTAGAACAAGGGATAATGAGGCTTTGAGGTTTGTAATCTTCCATTATGAGCTTTACGCCTTGAAGGTCTTCTTTACTTATAGGAAATTGATTAATTTTGGAGAGAGTTTTTAAGGGGTTTATTTGAATCTCGATGGGAGGTGCTCTGTGAATTTTGCCAACATCAGTTGGAGATTTTGCCCATAAGGAAAGTGGTAGCTGATTCAATAGAGGTAAATGATCAGTGTTTCCAGAATCTGTTCTAGTATCATCAGAGATGGAACAAATAAAAGATGTCAAAGGGTCATTTAATTCACCTGGCGTGTTACTTTAATGACTGCTGTCAATTTCTAGAGTTACTTCCCCCTTTTGGGAGGAAGAAATTCTGGCACAATACTTCTCTAAGAAGTCTTGGCCTAATAAATGGATAGGGCCAGAGGAACTAAGGAGAAAAAGATAGGAATCTCTCAAAGGGCCAAAACAAAAAGAATAAGTTCAGAGACAGGAACCTCTTGATGATCACTAGAGAGCCCCATTATTTGAACTGTCTTAGTACTCCAAGGCAGGTGCTATTTTATAGTAGTGGGGCTGAGTACTGAGAGTGTAGCCCCAATGTCAGGAATGGAAAAGATTCATCCCCAATCCAGAGAAATATTTCTCTAGGTCAATTAAGAGGAAGGTTTAGGAAGAGCCCCTGTAGTTCCTTGAAGTGTCATCATTGAGAATTGGGAGGATGTTGGAAAGAGTGGTTAGAGGGCTGGAGGTGCTTAAATGTTAGCAAGGATCCAGTGTCCTGAATCTTTGCAATAAAAGCAGAAACTAGGAGAGTTTGGTTTTATATAGGAGTCTTCATTTGTCGAAGTTTAGGAATTTTGGTGGTCTTCCTTTTAGGTGACTCATCTAGAGTATGGGAGAGCTGGCTTGCCAGTTAAATCTGGAGTGGACATAGTTTCCCATTCCATCTTGGTCCCTTTTACTAGAAAGGAAAGGTCCTGGTTCAGCTCATTAATAAACATAGAGTTAAAAGCTACTCAGATGGAATCAACATCTGGAGGAATATCACAATTTTCTTCAAAAACATCCTGAAGTAGATTGTAATATTCATGAACAGGTTTGTTGGATTTTGTGTAGAAGCCTGACTTTTGCTCCAATCAATAAGTTTTGGAAAAGCCCTAGGAATTGCTCGATGAATTTGCCTAGCAATTGCCTGAGCCTAATCTTATATAGTAAGTTAGCAGGTTTGTCTCTCTGATGTAATTCTATAGACCTTTTAGGATTTTCCCAAATGGTTTTTATCCAATGATGAGTCTGGTCTTCACTGACAAGCATATAAACCAAATGACATAAGTCAGAGAAACAAGGTTCATAAGTTTTAATGACTTTATTAAATTCTTCAGCAAATCTGTGAGGGTTTTCAGTTACTTTGGGAAAATCCTTTGACTATGGCTGATACTTCAGCTTTAGTCCAGGGAGTATAAGAAATTAAGGGGTTAGCCTCTGGATCCTCAGAAGGCTTAATTTTAAAGGGGAAGTTTCTGAGAAGTTCAGAGGAAGAGGCAGTGGAGAAAGTTTGTGAAAAAGGGGGAAGTTTGGTGAAAGAATTAGTATGGGGGATTTGAAGGCATAGAGAAAGCATAGGGAGCATAGAAGGAAGGAGGGAGATGACACAGGAGGCAGAGTCTGGCCATGAGGAGCTGAGGGAGAGAGAAAACATGGCTCTGGAGGTGAAATCTGAGACAAAGAAGTCAACGAAGAATGGGCTCAGTAACTGAGGCAGGGGTCAGAACACCATCAGGAAAGGGCCAAGGAGTCAATATGGTAGACTTTGTAGACTACAGAGTCTTTGTTGCAACTAATCAACTCTGCCACTGTGGCAAGAAATCAACCATATACAAAATACAACTGAATGAATGGGGTTGTGTTCCAATAAAACTTTATTTATAAATACTGAAATTTGAATTTCATACCATTTTAATGTGGTCAATTTTTTTAAAAAATTGACCATTTTAAAATGGAAAGATCATTCTTAGCTTGCAGGCTCTACAAACACAGGCAGCAAGCTGGATTTGAATTGGTCCACAGCTTGTCTGTCCCTGTCTTCTTACACTGTTTAATGACCATAGAATTATTTGATAAATTCTGTACAGTCTATATTGTTATTCATTTATTTTTTTGGTCAAGGTCATATGTCCTTAGCTAGGTTGTAACTTTTCTGAGCAGAGATATGTCATACTTCTTTAGAAACCTCCTAAAGACCAAGTTCATTGTTCGGAGAAAAGCAAGCAATATAAATGCTGACTAGGAGAAAGTTTTGCCCAGGATTAGCCTGGCCGGAGGAAAGTGTGGGTGTGGAGGATTTGGACATTTTAGTGTGGGGAAGATTCAGGAAGAATCAGAGGGAACAGAAGCCTCCGGGAAATTCTTGAAAGACTTGAAACTGCATGCAGTGCTGCACTTGATTAAGATCAAGAGGAATTAGAAAACAGATACCCCTTTCTCATCCAACTTGTGAAATCAAAGTGAAGTCAAGCAGAAAAAAATCAAACCCCTACCTAGATTGGCTCTTGAAATTCTCTACTATAGCTTTAAGGATCAAGATATTGACAAGGGAGTCTTTGTGACTTTCTACAGCCTGGTTCTCTGCCTAAAGTGCACCTTCCCATTTAAAAATTTTTTTTATTTATTTTTGGCTGCGTTGGGTCTTCGTTGCTGCGCTCAGGCTTTCTCTAGTTGCAGCGAGAGAAGGTTACTCTTTGTTGCAGCGCGCGGGCTTCTCACTGCAGTGGCCTCTTTTGTTGCGGAGCACGGGCTCTAGGCATGTGGGCTTCAGTAGCTGTGACTCATGGGCTCTAGAGCACAGGCTCAGTAGTCGTGGCACACGGGCTTAGTTGCTCCAAGGCATGTGGGGTCTTCCCGGACGAAACCCATGCCTTCTGCATGGGCAGGCGGATTCTTAACCACTGCGCCACCAGGGAAGTCCCCTTCACACTTTTTGACATTCTCCCAACTGACTCATCATTGCCAAAAAGCTTTCCCCACTTTCTACTCCACTACCATTCCCAGCACAAACTCACAAAGACACACACACACCGGTTTGTGCAGCCCTCCTCTAGGGCAGGAATAGTCACTCATCTTTGCATTTACTATACATCAGACAGTGACTGGGACACCATAGGTACTCAGTACGGTTTTTTTTTTTTTTTTTTCCCTTGGAATAGGGCCTTTAAATTGAACCTTCTTTCTTTCTTTATTTTTTAACATCTTTATCGGAGTATATTGCTTTACTTTTTTGTGTTAGTTGCTGTTGTATCAAAGTGAATCAGCTATACGTATACATATATCCCCATATCCCCTCCCTCTTGCATCTCCCTCCCATCCTCCATATCCCACCCCTCTAGGTGGTCGCAAAGCACCAAGCTGATCTCTCTGTGCTATGCGGCTGCTTCCCACTAGCTTTCTATTTTACATTTGGTACTGTATATATGTCAATGTCATTCTCTGACTTCGTCTCAGCTTACCCTTCCCCCTCCCCGTGCCCTCAAGTCCATTCTCTAGATCTGTGTCTTATTCCTGTCCTGCCCCTAGGTTCTTCAGGACCTTTTTTTTTTTTTTAGATGCCATATATATGTGTTAGCATACGGTATTTGTTTTTCTCTTTCTGACTTACTTCACTCTGTATGACAGACACTAGGTCCATCCACTTCACTAAAAATCATGCAATTTCGTTTCTTTTTATGGCTGAGTATTATTCCATTGTATATATGTGCCACATCTTCTTTATGCATTCATCAGTCAATGGACACTGAGGTTGCTTCCATGTCCTGGCTGTTGTAAATAGTGTTGCAATGAACATTGTGGTACATGACTCTTTTTGAATTATGGTTTTATCATGGTATATGCCCAGTAGTGGGATTGCTGGGTCATATGGTAGTTCTATTTTGAGTTTTTTAAGGAACGTCCATACTGTTCTCCATAGTGGCTGTATCAGTTTACATTCCCACCAACAATACAAGAGGGTTCCCTTTTCTCCACACCCTCTCCAGCATTTATTGTTCATAGATTTATTTATTTATTTGTTTGTTTGTTGTTTTTCACTGTGTTGCATCTTCATTGCTGTGTGCAGGCTTTCTCTAGTTGTGGTGAGTGGGGGTGACTCTCAGTTGTGGTGCGCGGGCTTCTCATTGAGGTGGCTTCTCTTGTTGTGGAGTACAGGCTCTAGGTGCGTGGGCTCCAGTATTTGTGGCACGCAGGTTCAGTAGTTTGGCTCGTGGGCTCTAGAGCACAGGCTCAATAGTTGTGGTGTATGGGCTTAGTTGCTCTGTGGCATGTGGGATCTTCCCTGACCAGGGGTAAAACCCGTGCCCCCTATGTTGGCAGGTGGATTCTTAACCACTGTACCACGAGGGAAGTCCCATTTGTAGGTTTTTTGATGATGCCCATTCTGACTAGTGTGAGGTGATATCTCATTGCAGTTTTGATTTACATTTCTCTAGTGGTGAGTAATGTTGAGCATCCTTTCATGTGTTTATTGGCAATCTGTATATCTTCTTTGGAGAAATATCTACTTAGGCCTTCTGCCCATTTTTGGATTGGGTTGTTTGTTATTTTAATATTGAGCTGCATGAGCTGCTTATATATTTTGGAGATTAATCATTTGTCAGTTGCTTTGTTTGCAAATATTTTCTCCCATTCTGAGGGTTGCCTTTCATCTTGTTTATGGTTTCCTTTGCTATGCAAAAGCTTTTAAGCTTCATTAGGTCCCATATGTTTATTTTTGTTTTATTTCCATTTCTCTAGGAGGTAGGTCAAAACAGATCTTGCTGTGATTTATGTCATAGAGTGTTCTGCCTATGTTTCCCTCTAAGAGTTTTATAATCTTATATTTGGGTCTTTAATCCATTTTGAGTTTATTTTTGTGTATGGTGTTAGGGAGTGTTCTAATTTCATTCTTTTACATGTAGCTGTCCAGTTTTCCCAGCACCACTTATTGAAGAGGCTGTCTTTTCTCCATTGTATATTCTGGCCTCCTTTAAAAAAGATAAGATGACCGTATGTGAGTGGGTTTATCTCTGGGCTTTCTATCCTGTTCCATTGATCTATATTTCTGTTTTTGTGCCAGTACCATACTTCTTGATTACTGTAGCTTTGTAGTATAGTCTGAAGTCAGGGAGCCCGATTCCTCCAGCTCTGTTTATCTTTCTCAAGATTGCTTCAGCCATTTGGTGTCTTTTGTGTTTCCATACAAATTGTGAAAATTTTTATTCTAGTTCTGTGAAAAATTCCATTGGGAGTTTTATAGGAATTGCACTGAATCTGTAGATTGCTTTAGGTAATACAGTCACTTTCACAATGTTGATTCTTCCAATCCAAGAGCATGATATATCTCTCCATCTCTTTGTATCATGTTTAATTACTTTCATCAGTGTCATCATTTTCTGCATACAGGTTTTTTTCTGCTTAGGTAGATTTATTCCTAGGTAGTTTATTATTTTTGTTGCAATGGTAAATGAGAGTGTTTCCTTAATTTCTCTTTCAGATTTTTCATCATTAGTGTATAGGAATGCATGAGATTTCTGTGCATTAATTTTGTATCCTGCTATTTTACCAAATTCATTGATTAGCTATAGTAGTTTTCTGGTAACATTTTTAGGATTTTCTATGTGTAGTATCATGTCATCTGAAAACGATGACTGTTTTACTTCTTTTCCAATTTGGATTCCTTTTATTTCTTTTTCTTCTCTGATTGCTGTGACTAAAACTTCCAAAACTATGTTGAGTAATAGTGGTGAGAGTGGGCAACTTTGTCTTGTTCCTGATCTTAGTGGAAATGGTTTCAGTTTTTCACCACTGAGAATGATGTTGGCTGTGGATTGGTCATATATGGTCTTTATTATTTTGAAGTAATTTCCCTCTATGCCTACTTTCTGCAGGGTTTTTATCATAAATGGGTGTTGAATTTTATTGAAAGCTTTCTCTGCATCTATTGAGATGATCATATAGTTTTTATCCTTCAGTTTGTTAATACCGTGTATCATCTTGATTGATTTGCATATATTGACGAATCCCTGCATTCCTGGGATAAATCCCACTTGATCATGGTGTATGGTCATTTTAATGTGCTGCTGGATTCTGTTTGCTAGTATTTTGTTGAGGATTTTTGCACCTATGTAAATTGAACCTTCTTTAAATCAACCATTCATAGGTCTCAGAAACGCCTGGTTTTTATCTTTGTTCCCAGGAAGCATGAAAGGGAGGAAGAAGAAGTAATTAAAATCAGATTTTAGTGCAGATCTTTGGTAGAGTCTCCTTTTAAACTCTAGTGCAGTTGTTCCCAAAGCACTGTTGCTGGGCCCACCCTAGAGTTTCTGATTGATTAAGTCTGGGTAAGGAGCCAAAATTTTGCATGGCTAACGGATTCACAGGAGAGACTGCTGCTGTTGGTCTGGGACCACACTTTGAGAACCAGTACTCTAGAGCAATTGCTCAAGTACTGCCCTATACCTCTAAGAAGTTTTGCAAGCTTGTCTTCTAACTTGGTGGATTCCATTCTTACTATCAACCATCACTCTCCAAGCCCAGACTCCTTAGTTTTCATTCCAGCCTCACTTTATCATTGCCATCTGGATAGGTCAGCACAGAATCAAATCCCCCCAAAGCGATGTGATATTGTTTCAAATTGGAGTAAAAAATAAATAAATAAAGCAATAAATTAAATTTGTTTCTTTTTCTGCTGTCAATCTCGTGCCAATTTTATTATTAGTCCAGTCACAAGAATTCAAAATGGGTAGAGGGGGAAATTTCCCCTCCCAGACAAGTCCCATCTCTAGAGATGTTGTCTCTCCCCAACACACACATACATACACACACACACCCTCTTTCCCAGATATTCCTATTCTTTTGGGCTTTGTACATTCTCTGCCTGCTTCACCTTGCTCACTCCTTGCTTCCCCTCTCTACTCTCAGTTGGTCTAAGAGAGTCAGATGACCTACAGTCTCCTCTGAGACTTCCTCTGGGAAGCCTTTTCTGACCAGAGGAAAGGGTGTGTGCCCCTCCTGTGTGCTTACCTGACCCAGGCTCCCGGACTGCCTTGTCATTGCTTGATCCCTGTAAGGCCCCCAGGGACGGCTTACCCAGGGCATATCCTTCTCTGTTGGTTGTAATTATCTGTTTTGTTCTCTTTCTCGCTTATAATACTGTGAGCTCCCTGAGAACAAGAACTCTGTCCCTAGAGCCTAAAACCATGCCTGGTACATGGTAAATATTTGTGGAATTAATTTTTGAAAGAATTTTATCTTTACAAAATAATATGGATTGGAATTTTGAATTTAAAATTTCTGCAAAATTTGGAAACTATAGAAACATAAAAAGAAGGAAGGAAAAAGTCATTTGTAGGGCTTCCCTGGTGGCGCAGTGGTTGAGAGTCCGCCTGCTGATGCAGGGGACATGGGTTCGTGCCCCGATCCAGGAAGATCCCACATGCTGTGTAGTGGCAGGGCCCGTGAGCCATGGCCGCTGAGCCTGCGCGTCCAGAGCCTGTGCTCCACAACAGGAGAGACCACAACAGTGAGAGGCCCGGGTATCGCAAAACAAAACAAAACAAAACAAAAAAATCATTTGTAATTCCTCTTTTCTGAGATAATTCCTTTTAGTTTATGAATGAATTTTTGAGAACAGGAATACTATGCAAAACATAAAATGTAGAAAAAATTTCTGGCAACAATGTGTCTTACATAGAGAATGGATTAAGAGACTAATTAGAAAAGAATTTAGATTCCAGGTATAAGATCATAAATGTATAGACTAGATGGGACTAGAAAAAGAAGAGCTAAATGAATATGATAAGAAGTGTATGAGATGACAGGACTTGGAAATTATTAAAGGTGGTGGTGAGTGGGGAATAGAGTAGAGGAAGAGAGTCAGATGACCTGCAGGTTAAATAAATGGAAGGTTTTGAGATTGGATGAATGGAGGTATTCTATTTTTTTTCTTTTAATTTTTATTGGAGTATAGTTGATTTACAATGATATGTTAGTTTCAGGTGTAGAGCAAAGTGAATCAGTTATACATATACATATACAGATTCTTTTTTCATATTGCCATTACAGGGTATTGAGTAGAGTTCCCTGTGCTCTACAGTAGGTCCTTATTAGTTATCTATTTTATACACTCATTTGTTCCTTCATCACATATCTATTGCGTACCTAATTTTATGCCAGACACTAGTTTAGTTACTGGGGTACATAAATGAACAAAACACCAAAAACCCTGGCCATCCTGTTACTTCAGTTCTGGTGGTGGAAACTGTGGTACCATTGAGGCAGCTTTAGACTGGGAGATCAATCATAAAAAATTAAAAAAATTGTTTGAAGAGGTTTCCAAAGACACATATATTCCTTTAATTCTCTGAATGTATTTACGTAATGACAAGAATAAAGCATATTCAACGCTGTCACACAGCAGTGTTAAAAAGAAAACCACAGGCCCCAAACGACATCACTTGTGTTAAACCTAGATGTAATACCTAATCTAATTATAGTTTCAACCTCTCCCAGAAATGTAATCTTAATCAAGCAGTCTGGAATTTTCTGGTCAACACCAGTGAGGTGTTGTCACATAGACCCTCTCCATCCTCCAGAGGAAGAAGAGTCAACCTGCATGATAAAACTCTTGTTATTCCCTTCCCTCCAAAAAGATGTCATGACCTAAAAATAATCCTTTTTTCTTTTGCTAATAGCTTCCTTGCCCCACCCTTCTTCCCCTGAAAACCTTCCATTTTGTACAACCCCTGTAAGTGCCCTTCTAGCTGTTAGATGAGATGTCCCTCAATTCATGAATTACTGAATAAAGCCAATTAGATCTTCAAATTTACTCTGTTGAATTTTGTTTTAACAGTAGTGAGCTGGGGTCTTATGAGACAGCAAAGAAAGAAGATAGTTGCTTCAGAGAGAGGTGTAAAAACCCCTGATTATGCAATGGCTGGTGCTTGGTTGGTGTCTTCTTGATGAAAATTGGGAATTAGTTTCTCTCTCTGAAGAGACATTCCCTAATAAAAATTACACTAACAGTTAATAGCTAGAAAAACCACAGAAAATTTAAGAAACTCCTGAAGAAAAAACACTAAATAAATAATATGACCCATTTATGGTTACATGAGTGTGTTCATTTCATGAAAATACTTTAATATCAACATTTATAATTCGCATACTTTTCTGTATTTATAATATATATATATATATATATATATATATATATATATATATATATATATATCAATTAAAACCTTATTTAAAAGCAAAATTGCTCCAGATACAGTTTCTTCTAAAAAACAACAATAAAACAAAACAAAACAAGAAAACAATTCTCTGTTTCTGTCTGACAGAGAGAACAATGGCTGTTTCAGGATATGATATTAGGCTAGGCTGTGGGGAGTTCTCCCAAGGCCTCAAACCCTGACATTAGTGAATGTGGACATACCACATTCAAATTCCATTATTTCCTTAACTAGCTGGTCAACTACAGGCAAATTATTAAAACTCTCTGAGCTTCTTGTTCCTCATCTAAAAAGTAGGAATAATACCAACATCTTAGAGTTATTATGGAGTTGAAGGAAATAATGTGTATAAAGTGTCTGGCCTAGTGCTTGCCATACAGAATGCTTTCATACAGAAATGTTCCTCGGGGCTTCCCTGGTGATGCAGTGGTTAAGAATCTGCCTGCCAATTCAGGGGACAAGGGTTCGAGCCCTGGTCTGGGAAGATCCCACATGCCGCAGAGCAACTAAGCCTGTGTGCCACAACTACTGTGCCACGTACTGCAACTACTGAGCACACGTGCCACATCTACTGAAACCCTCATCCTCTAGATCCCGTGCTCTGCAACAAGAGAAGACACCACACTGAGTAGCCCGCACACTGCAATGAACAGTAGCCCCCGCTCGCCGCAACTAGAGAAAGCCCGCTCACAGCAACGAAGACCCAATGCAGCCAAAAAAAGAGAAAAGCTCCTCATTTTCTCCAATGACTTTCCTCTTTTACACCATCACAAGATTTCCTAGGTCTGAGATCCCAATAAAGTCAAAGGGAAATGCTACTGGGTCAGACATGCCAAAGGCTGAAGAACAGAAGAGGCTCTAGGAGGAGCCAAAGCCATCCAGGCCCTGGTACTCTTAGGTAACAAGGGAAATGTGAAGGGATCCCTGTCATGATTGAAAGCCAGCCAAACACTGCTGCTGAGGTGCCAATGATAACAAGGGAACTTGCAGCTGAAATCACAGTATTTGCTCACTGCAAAGATTTTCCCCACAGAAAAATAGAGGGGTAAGTCAAACAGCAATATGAAATATCAAAACGGTGGATTTTCCCATGGGATAATTATGGTAGGGAATTTGGGTTTATTTTTTGGTACCAGTCTTTTAGTAATATTTGGTTGACTCATTAAAATCCAATCTATGTCTATTTTCATGTGTGCCATCTTCTGTCACAGAATTTTGGGGAATTGAGACATTCTGCTGTCAGCAGCACATGGCATTAACTTGCTTTTCTTAAAATGGTTTTCCCTGAGTTTTTCATTCTCCCTAGTTTGGTGCCTAAGGAAACCTGATCCAGGTTCATTTAACAGTAGAATTTGCATGGTCATTAACACTAAAGCTTCCCCTGGCTCCCCTCTCCTTGCCTCAGGGGCCCAACTTGACCTTAATCATCTCTGCTCTTTGGTGCCTTCTTCACTTCACATATAGCACTGGCTTGCGACTGCACTTTGGTGTGTTTATTTGGTGACCTTAGGGATCTCATCTCTTTGCGATGAGGAGGAGGTTGTGGTTTCAATGAATACCATGCCACTTTAGACCCATGCAGGTTGTATTTTCTTCTTTATGTATTTCTTAAATGTAAAGTAATAGTCCCATCATATCACTTAAACAAGAGGAATTTGTTATTTAAAACTACATATAAAAAAAAGCTACATATGATTTTTAACGGACTGTGGTTACCAAAAAAGTGAGAGGGAGTGAGGGAGGGACAGATTAGGAGTATGGGATTAAGAGATACAAACTACTATACATAAAATAGATAAGCAACAAGGATTTACTGTAGAGCACAGTGAATTATATTCAATATCTTGTAATAACCAATAATGAAATATAATCTGAAAAAATAACTTAATCACTTTGCTGTACACCTGAAACTAATATAATACTTTAAATCAAATATACATCAAAAATACATATGGTTAAACATAAAAGATACTCCGAATGTGATTCCATCTGTGCCATTGAGTAGTAAGTTTCCAGCCGTGGCTCAGTAGAACATGGTACCTTGTCTATCCCTGATGTCCTATGGCCTTGGGCTAACCTCTAAACTTTAAGGGAGAGATGAGAAAGGGGAAACTGACATAGGAGAGGAGACACATGGAGTCCATTTCCCTAACTGCAGCATCTCCTACTCATTTCTTTATTGTTACAACAGAAACAGGGTCTGGCACTCAGAAAGGCTTCTGGTCTCCCACCCATCAGTCTGAGAATGTGATAAAATTGCTCTTAAAAGATCTGGGGTCTAAGGAATTATATACTATGCCTATTATTCCTATAAGAATGGAACCAAGACAACATTAACAATGGCAAATGGCAAGTTGATGAGAATAAAGTGATAAGTGAATGATAAGCACTTAAAATTAGGTTGTATGAAAGACAGTACCTCCACATTAGCCTCCAAACTTACCCAAGTCAGTATGTAAAAGAACATTTGTCCAGTGGCCATATGGTACCTTGTACTTCTATAGAGAAGGTTGGGAACATTGCCTTCTCAGTTGCCTGTCTTTACTGTGTTACAAGTCTGTAGGGCAGCAAGATTTGCCACCCCAAGATGTGCCTCTTTGGCATGTGGATTATTGTGAGCTGAAAACAATCAAGGCCCAAAAGGCTCAGGTAGAACCTTTGACATTCCCCCTAACTGTTTAAAAGAATTTAGATAGAAGACCTGTTCCAGGAAGGGAGATATCACCATAGGTAACTGTAGTATAATATGCACTGAGGTAAACATGTAGGAACCTAGCAAAGTCTGTTAAAATTCCTCTCTACATGGCCCAGCAAACATTTGTTTACCAAACAATTGCTTTTCCTTCATGTCAATTGCCTTCCTCTCCTCTGAAGTCCCAAACCACTACCCTAAAATTCTGTTTTGTCTTTAGCTGAAGATTTATTTAAGTATTAAGTGTTAAGATTATTAAGTATTTAAAGTGAGGGCTTTGCTTTTGCAAAGCAAAGGAACCTACAATCACGATGAAAAGACAACCCTCAGAATGGGAGAAAATATTTGCAAACAAATCAATGGACAAAGGATTAATCTCCAAAATATATAAACAACTCATGCAGCTCAATATTAAAAACACAAACAATCCAATCAAAAAATGGGCAGAAGACCTAAATAGACATTTCTCCAAGGAAGACATACAGATGGCCAAGAGGCAATGAAAATCTGCTCAACATCACTAATAATTAGAGAAATGCAAATCAAAACTAAATGAGGTATCACCTCACACCAGTTAGAATGAGCATCATCAGAAAATCTACAAACATCAAATGCTGGAGAGGGTGTGGAGAAAAGGGAACCCTCTTACACTGTTGGTGGGAATGTAAATTGATAGAGCCACTATGGAGAACAGTATGGAGGTTCCTTAAAAAACTAAAAATAGAATTACCATATGACCCAGCAATCCCACTACTGGGCATATACCTTGAGAAAACCATAATTCAAAAAGACACATGCACCCCAATGTTCATTGCAGCACTATTTACAATAGCCATGTCATGGAAGCAACCTAAATGCCCATCGACAGACAAATGGATAAGGAAGATGTGGTACATATATACAATGGAATATTACTCAGCCATAAAAAGGAACGAAATTGAGTCATTTACAGAGACGTGGATGGATCTAGAGACTGTCATACAGAGTGAAGTAAGTCAGAAAGAGAAAAACAAATATCGTATATTAACACATATATGTGGAACCTAGAAAAATCGTATAGATGAACCAGTTTGCAGGGCAGAAATTGAGACACAGATGTAGAGAACAAACGTATGGACACCAGTGGGGGAAAGTGGTGGGGGGGTGGGGGGTGGGATGAACTGAGAGATTGTGATTGACATGTATACACTAATATGTATAAAATAGATAACTAATAAGAACCTGCTATACAAAAAATAGATAAATAAAATTCAAATATAAAAAAAATAAATAAATAAAGTGAGGGTTTTGGCCATTTTGGTGAGTTACTCAGTTCTTCTGGGTTTCTCCCATGTATACATGTTATTAAACTTTGTTTGATTTTCTCCTGTTAATCAGTCTCATGTCAGTTTAACTCTTAGATCAGCCAGAAGAACCTAGATAGGTAGAAGGAACATTTTTCCTCCCCAACAAGTCCATAATCTGTTACAAGTCATCATCCAGAGGAAGAGGTCTGGAGATTTGGGGGATGATTGCTACCATGAGAGAATCTCCTTTGTGACTTTGTTGTATGGAATTTTTCCCAAATTCAGGAATTCTTCCTCTGGGGTCAAGACCCCTAAAATTATAAGCATTTTTTAAAAAGTGTAAGTATGTTTTTCTGGGGAGGTTTTATCATTTTCATAAGATTTTTTCAAAGACCCATAATCTCTAAAAGGTTCTGAACCACTGCTCCATTCAAGTTACTAGACAATGATACAGAGAAGAACAAACAGAAAATTAATAAATCTGCAAAGATAAGGGAAGAAAAGCGTTAATGTAGAGTAGACTTCAGATTCCCTTTCCACTGCTGTGGAATAAAAAACTGAAGACAGTATATATACCCATCAGTAAGGAAATCTCTGAAAATTGTGGTATATCTAAACTATGCAAAACAATAAAGGGCTTTTTATAGAACAAGTTAGATCTATTTTGGATGATTTGGATGGTTTTCTATGATGTGATTATTAAGTGAGAAAAGCAAGATTCAGAGAAATGCATGTAGCATAATTCCATTTTATAAAACAAATCATGACAAACCTCCTCCCTTGCATATGTGTATGTGTGTGTGGGTGTGTGTGTGTACATACAATATAAACAAGGAGAAAAAAGATAGAAAACTATATACCAGATTATTAAAGAAGTGAAACAACAGAGTAGGATGGGGTGAGTTGTTCAGTGGAGAGAGAAAAAGTGAAATGGATGCACACAAAACAAATGAACAAACAAATAACGACAACAAAAAGACCCACTATTTTGAAAAAGGAAAGTGTACATAATCACAATTGCACTTATCTGAAATTAACTGTATGTTCATATATGCATAAAAAGGCACATAAAAGAATGGTGCTGTAATGGTGGTTGAAATATTCATGGATATTTTATTCTATTCTTCATGTTTTACAAAGCTGATTCCTTACTAATTTTCCTATATCTTTTGTGGTTCAAATACTTTTATAACTGCCATGTATTATTTATATATTATACTTTTTGAAAATTTCATTGTGATAAAAGGAAAAAAACCATTTGCTTATTTTTATTTCAGGTGGCAATTCTCATTCTCAGTGTATAATTCTAGTAGCAATTAAATTAATTATTCTCAGAAATTAGACATAGAAAGCACATAAATTGTCATCTCTAAACCACATATCTTAGTTTTGGCAGGTTCAACAAGGATATGGTGTGTGGGTAGGTGTCAATGTGGTTGGCACCAGTGGAGAAGCTGAGAGGAAGGAAACCCATGAAATCCACTTTAGTGGTGTAAGAGAGGCACAACTCACCACAACTCATCTTAGGTTTTCAGCTGGAACTCTAACTAAAAGGCAGCTTAACAAGAGAAAAACAGTTTACTAAATGCATATAGTCTGCATTATGAGGGAGGAATCTAAATGAAAAGTAACTCAAAAAGGTGGCTTAGAAATCCAGTTTGTATAGCATTTTCAACAAAGAACAATAAATTTGTAGAGAAATGACAAGAAAAGGATAGCAGTTTTAGGCTTCCAAGGGTGGCAAACCGTGAGAAGGTAAATATATAAGAAGAAACTAATGGAGTAAGATTAGTTTATGGTTTCTACTGGGGCCTCCTCAGGGCTAAAAGTCTATCTGTGGTTTAAAAAAAAAAAAAAGAATTTATATCTTGTCCTTGGGCAAAAAGGATGTTTTTGTTTTGTTTTGTTTGTTTGTTTGCATTTGCTTCTTCATAATTGTCTTCAGCTCAAAATAATTTTTATCTCAAAGAGACATACTTTAGGGTGACATATTCTGGTTTCCTTCAGTGGATTTAGGTTCTGGGAAAGATATCAGAAGGCAAACAATCTGCTCAGGGTCACAAAAGCTGAAGCAGAAAATACAGAGCCTGTTAGCTGCTTGCATAGGGCTTGAAGCAAAAAAAAATGGACTTCATGGGTGTTGTGTTACCAGAACTGGGTCCTGGAAGACAGGCTGCACTTGGATTAAAGAAAAGCAGGATCAGAGTCTTTCCAAAATCAGACAAGAATATGACTAAAGACATGAAGGACTTGCTTGAATTATGCCCAAACACAGACGTTTAGACATTGTTGTCACTCACTGTAAGATATTTTGTATTTATAAAATGAATTCTAAGCATGATTCAGTTTTCTTTTGCAGGGTTTATTAATCATCTGATGAACTTGGTATTAGAAAGGAGGAAGTTCCTTGCTGTCTCCACAGAGTGGATCTTCTTAAGGCTGACTTGTGTTGGAAAATTCCAAGAGCTTTGTTATTCATAATGAAACACGAGACATGAAACTTGAGTTCATTCATTTCCTTGGTGCTAAGGAGGGCCTCCCCTCTTCATCTGTATTTGTACGAGATATGTTAGGCAACCTGTCTGCAGAAAAGAGAAGCCCACTTCCAATTTTGCAAAGCAATGTCCAAGTGGCTTCATTCTGCTCCTGTGTGTTGGGTGTGTTTCCTTCTTTTGACTTTCCCTTCTGTGGATTGCCCTTGTAAGGGAGGAAGAAAATTTCCTCTTCTCTTCTAGATTTTTCTGACTCATCTAAGGATTAAACTGACATGAGACACAGTAACAGGATAAAAATCAAACAAAGTTAATAACATGTATACATGGGAGAGACCCAGGAAAACTGAGTAACCTGCCAAAATGGCCAAAATCCTCACCTTAAATACGGTCTTCAGCTAAAGACAAAAGAGAATGTTGAGGGTAGTAGTTTGGGACTTCAAAGGGGAATGAAGGCAATTCACATGGAGATGGAAAAGTAAATATTTGGGAAACAAATGTTTGCTGAGCCATGCAGAGACAGTGGAACACAGAGTGGACTCTGACCCCTAGGTCCTGCAGAGTGTCCACCACCACATCTAGACCATATTCTTTGCAGATAAATCTGGTGATATCTCTATTCCAGAAAGAGACTCATCTAAATTCCTGTAGGTGGTTAAGGGAGAGGTAACAACAACAACATAAAATTTCCAGAATCTTCTATTTCTTGAAAATAATGTTTAATATCTCTCTTTGAGATTTTTCAGCGACCGTCTGAAAAATTACAAAGTTAGCCAAAGGTCAAAAGGACTTCATTTAAAATTTGATTTGGGGGGCTTCCCTGGTGGCGCAGTGGTTAAGAATCTGCCTGCCAATGCAGGGGACATGGGTTTGAACCCTGGTCCGAGAAGATCCCACATGCCGCAGAGCAGCTAAGCTTGTGTGTCACAACTACTGAGCCTGTGCTCTAGAGTCTGTGAGCTACAACTACTGAGCCTGTGAGCCACAGCTACTGAAGCCCGTGCACACTAGAGTCCGTGCTTCGCAACAAGAGAAGCCACCACAATGAGAAGGGCACACACCGCAACGAAGAGTAGCCCCCGCTCACCACAACTAGAGAAAGCCCGCACGCAGTAACGAAGACCCAGTGCAGCCAAAGATAAGTAAATAAAATAAATAAATTTATTTAAAAAAATTTTGATTTGGGGAAGTTTATCAAAGGTCTCAAAATGTTTTAAAACATCTGGTCAAATACAATCATAGGTCACTGTGAAACAATACTTAGTTTTTCACCTAACCAAAGTGATAATAAAAGATTTAAAAGGCAAATACATAAAGTTACAATAGATTACTTAAAAGGTAAAGAAAACTTTTATAATCTTTTATCAAAAGTAGATCAATATTTCACGAAAACTTTGTTCTCTTAACAAGAGAGAAAATCAAATTCTAGTTTTGTGTCAGCTTACATTTGATATTAAAATTCATTCACTCAATTAAATTCATTCTAAGTGTAGCTAGTCCTAACCACACACAAAACTCTTTTCTCAGGGTTCCTTTTCCACAAACCTTCTATAACATCCTTTTTCTTTTTTTTGACATCCAGATTTTGTCCTATGTTCTCTCTCACTCTCTTTCTCTCTCTCTCTCTCTATTTTTACCTCTATCTCAACTTCTTTAGGACAAAATTACTTTCTTTTCCCTTAACAAAATACATTTCCATTCCTTATAACTTTTTAAAAATTTCCTTGTACATGAAAATGATTTTCTTATTAATTTTTGTAGTTTTAATTACATTAATTAGAATTCTTAACACTTAGAAACCCTAATATCTAGTGAAAACTAAGAGGTAAGCAATTGTGAACTGTTTGTTATACCAGTATTTTTTGATTAGCAAACTTATGAATACATTTCACAATTTTTGGAAGCATACATTTCCTCAGCACATATTTTTTTCAATGTGGTATAAAACATGTTTACTATAAGACCCAGACATCTTCAGATTTTCTCTAATAAGACAAAAATAGGAAAAAGTCTTGTTTAGCAATTAATGTTCAGTATTTTATCTTATCTGGAAGTTATCTAGATAGTCAATGAATTCCCATCATTTACCTTAACTTGGTTAGCAAAACTCTAAAGTTTTAAGTTACCAAAAGATTTGGAAAGCATTTTTAAGTCCTGTTCCATTTATGTCTATCTAAATCATTTGTTCCCAACAATTATGTTTAGATTACTCATGAAAATTTCACGAGATATTAGACAAAGTCAGTCACTATCCCAAGCTATTTTACTTGCTGACAAGTTTTGTAACAGAGATAACATAAACTTATTTAATTCTTGGCAAACCTAAATAAAATAAAAGTTTTATATTTAATGTTGATAACTTTAAAGACATGCCTATTTTAATTAAACCAACAAGTGTTTATTTACTAAAGATTAATCCTAGATCATGTGAGCTTGAAAAACATTTGGGTTTATTTATATTTTTGATAACATTTTTTTAAGATCTTGTTTGTTTTAACCAATTAAATAGTTTTTTAATAAATTAATTTTGTCAGTCCCATTCAGAGGTAGAAAATTACCATATCTATAACATATATGCACACATACAGACACAAACAGAGACTCTTAGCTCTTATTTAAAAACTTTACCCATGAATCAGGTGCAATACAAAAATTACTAGTTTGTGAGCAATAATTGGAATAAATTAAGTTTATTCACTTGGATTGCTAAAGTCTTATTATTTGTGGGGAATACTTTTAGGATTTATATTTGTCTTTGGCAAGCAATCTTAAGGAAGTTGTGATTTAGCATTTGTGTTTTAAAAGCCCCTTTTCCTTTTTTTTTTTTTTTTTTGCTCAGCAGGGTTCGGGGGGTAGTGAGGAGATGTTCAAGTTCTACTGATCAAATTAACCAGGCTCAGACTCAGACGATTGTGGGTTGCGTTTACATTCCTGATTTTGTAGAGCTCTGCAAGCCAAAGACGATTGCTTCTGTTCACACTTGAACATTAGCTTCCAGCTTCCACCTCACACTGTGGGCTCAGGCAACCCTGCTAACGTCCTTTAGCATGTTCAATTAATGATGCCCAAAGGGCAGATTTACATGCCCTGCTTTACAATATCAGGCAGGGGAAAGTTCTCCAGTGAGACACAGTGTCCATCCCCACAATACAATCAAGCAAAAGAGATGTAACCACTTTATATAAAGCCCATTCAAATACACCAACTTTCCTAAAAACAGTCACATCAATTTTAACAACTCTTATAATATCTAACCATAGCCTCTACTAGGACCTTATCAACAAATCTCAGTCTTACAACTCTGAGTAGGGGAATCATTCCCAGCTAGACATAACATCCATTCCCATAAAATACTCAGGCAACGTTGACATAACCTTTTCACATAACATCTGCTCAAACATTTCAGCCTTTATAATCCTATCAACCCTTGCACTTTGACTTTTTCTCAATCTAACAGTAGCTTAAATCAGGGTTCCACCAGTGGATTTTGGTACCACAGCTCATAAGTCTCCCACATCAAGAAGTCCTTAAAACTTCTCTCCATCCCCAAGCCATTTTACCCATTCCTTATGTAAAAAGCCTTCGGTCTCAGTGAGAAGTCAGGCCAAGGGACCTAGGCCCTTTTGTCAATCTTTAACTTTGTTAATTGGCCTAACTGTTGTCTCCAAGCAATCACAGGTCAGGTTTTTTCATTGTAATTTTTGCCTTCCAGCTTCTAAAATTTCTCCAAACTGGGGTAGATCAAGTGAACTTGTTTCGGGCCCTTTAAAGTTGTGGGGACAAATAAGGGGTCACTTTCACCCACCCAACCTTAGGTAGTACTGTATTAAAACCTTTATTTAAACCCCATCAATGCCTGTTGTACTTATCCCGTTTCTTAATAACCATCTAAAGACTTCCACCCTGCTGGGATGAGTGCCATGACTCTTTCCTTTCTGATTCTCCTTTGGGCCACATCTTTCAATATGTGCTTTATTTACCTTATTTCTTAGTAGCCCGTAAAAATTTTCCACTTTGGGGCTTCCCTGGTGGCGCAGTGGTTGGGAGTCCACCTGCCGATGCAGGGGACGCGGGTTCGTGCCCCGGTCCAGGAGGATTCCGTGTGCCACGGGGCAGCTGGGCCCGTGGGCCATGGCCGCTGGGACTGCGCATACGGAGCCTGTGCTCCGCAGCGGGAGAGGCCACAGCAGTGAGAGGCCCCGCGTACCGCAAAAAAAAAAAATTCCACTTTGTTGGGAAGAGTCCCTTGATTTCCCATCAGCTTTGTCCCATTATCTTTTTAATTAACCTAATGTTTTCGTTAGTACCTGTAAGACCCATTAGGGGAAGCTAAGACCAAAAATTCAATTAGGCTTCCTGAATTGGTTTTTCTTTTTTTAAGGGAGTTCTTAAGATTAGCCATTACATTTCTTTGTATCCACCTTTTAATTTGATCTTTCCATAGGTACCAAATAAAACGGTTGTTTATGATGAGAGCTCTCTAAAAATTTATCAATTTTAAAGTTTTTCCAATTCAAAGGATCTGGTTATTGAAGAGCGGGATCTTAATAACATTTCAGACCAATAAGGCTTTTTATGGCTTAACCAAAGACAAAAGAGGTATCCCATAGGATCCAGAAAGTTTAATCCCCAAAATAGCCTAGGAAAGCAAAGACCTTTGCTGCATAGGCAGTAAGAGACAATAGACCAGAGTGGGGGGGTGTACAAAACAGTGTGTTATGATTCAGTCATTACTCTGACCCAACTTCAAGGCCTGGGAAATGCTGGCTGCTCCCCAGGATTTCCCTGAGGCTGGGGCTCTAAGGTGAATGATTTCCTTCTTAAGTAGGAAGGAAAGGGGGTCGTCTGCATTGCATCTGGTATCTACCTCCAAACTCTGCCTTTTTCAAGCTCTGTGATTTAACCTCTAGGATTTTCAGGTATTTCATCTGAAAATTGGAATCATAACTTTTGCCTCCTCATGCTTTTATGATGATTAAATGAAGCGATGTGTAATAAGTACAGCACATTTTACAGGTGCTCATTAATATTTATTCTTTTCCCCTTGGCCTCAAAGGACAACATCATGCACTGTAAGTTTGCAACCAGATGTGACTCTAGGATTCATGAAGAGGAAGATAATATAGAACTGTAAGGTAATCCTTTCAAATATTGAATTTAACTGGAGAATTATAAGAGGAGTATGACAGTTTAGCTATAAATCATGGAAAATGGGATTTATTAGAAAATATGGGAGGGGTTTGTTCTCTAACAGCAAAACAATGCCCAGTGAGGGCAGGGACAGTCAGTGTTGCCCTCCACTGTATTCCTGGTGCCTAAAACTACCTTAAAATTAGTAGGTGCTCAATAAATATATGTGAATGAATCTAGTTGGAGAATAGGGCCTAAAGACATCAGTAGTAAACTTCCTTTATGGGAGCAATCATTACACAAGAGATTGTGCTCCTAAACCTCTCTGAAAACATACAGAACTGTTCTTATCAACAGCAGGAAATAATCTGGTTCTTGGAAGACTTTCAGGAATTCTAGAAAGTATAGGATGTAAGATGCATGCTCAAGATACAAAGGAAGTGAAAGAATGTCCTCACTGACACGTTGCTAAAAATAGAAAATGACACCCCAATTTTAATGGTCTCTGGGTCTTTGCTCATCAAATGTCCCAAATGGGTAATTTGGGTCCCTTTGGACAAGAACATTGCAGTCAGTGGTCATAAATTGAGGGTCTAGGGTCAAGTTGATCTGCTTTAGAATTTAGCTCCATCTCTTTATGACCTTGAGCAATCATTGTCATCTCTTTAAGACTTAATTTCTTCATTTGTAAAATTGGAACAATAATAGCATCTATCTTAAGAGTTGTTATAAGACTGACTTTAACTTATAGGGGAAATTATATAGCTTAATGCCTGACACATCTTAAAGATTCAGTGATTTGGTATCTTCCTTCCTTTACTGCACTCTTATGTAAGACATTTAAAAGAGGCTGGTAATGAGGATGAGAAAGGGAGATCAGCTACATGCCCAGACCAATCTCCTGTGGTAGAAGGAGCTACAATAAGATTATGATCTAGGCCCAGGATGGAAGCTGAGAGTCCCATCAGAGACATGGCTTCCAGGGGACACACTGAGTGAAGTGATAATCAAGGGGTCATTGGCAATTCTTTAGGTGAAAACGAGCATATCTATGAAAGTGCAGAAAGTAGCCTATAACAGAGTTCCTCACAAGGGAGGACTTGCACTGAGTTTCCTTATTAAAAGGCAGATTTTATAACCCAAACCTTCCAAAAGTATCTAAAGCTCTATTATATTGTTTCCTTCTTAACAAACACTAGCACATTCTAAGGTATATCCCTGATTTAATCACCTTCAGCTGGTTGTTGTCATGCTTGAGGTACAGAGGCAAATCAAAACGTGGTCATCAGTAAGGACCAAGAAGGAGAAATGTTCCCCAAATATACAAAGAAATCCCTTAGCTGACCTCTTCACCAATAGTTTGTTCATGCAGGAAGAAAATTTCAGCTAGTTAAACTTCTTTTATGGATGAAGAAATGGGAGTCTGGAAAAGGGAAATGAATTGCTTAATAAAACCTCTGGGAGTTCTCCTCTTTCCTGACTTATTGCTACAATATACATTATTTTGTCCCATATCACTTTGATTTTTCTTCAGATTTCTATCTCTTTATGGGTAGCTTACTACTGCAAACACTATAAAAATGATACTATAATACCCTCAATCTTTTTAGTTAAAGTCAGGTTGTCCCCTTTGTCATTGTAGGGGCCAGAAGTAACCAGACAGTCCTGGGAATGTTGTAGGTGAATCTGGATTCTCAGGGCAGTGGCAGTACTGGTCTTCTCTCTGGAGACTCACCTTCTGTACATCTCTGCCCTGCCTTGGTCTGGGCATTGTCCTGCTGCTAAGGTGCCTTTGTTGCCAAGGCTCCCAGGAATTGACCCAGAGCACCTCTGAAAAGCATAATGTTTAGAGTCACCGTACCCAGTTGTATGGACTTAGACAAGTTAACTTTCCCATGCCTCATTTTCTTTAAATGTAAAATGGGAATAGTATTGAAGTTTTGTAAAGAATAAATGACATAATCCATTAAAGGACCTACTTTCCTATAATGAGAACTCCATAAATGTTCATTCTTTGCCTTCTCCTTTTACCACTGTCTCTGTATGTTGGTCATGCCATGGTTGGTCTAGACCAGCTAACTTTTTCCATATAGGAGAAAAGTTAGCCTGAGTAACTATTTTCAACCAGAAGTGCATCTACACCCAGCAAAAAGCACAAACAGGCTGGAGAAGTGCTCGTGTTGATGGTGGAGATGGCTCTTAGAGTCCTCTCCCACCTTCTTCCAGAATCAACTGGAACTTGATCCTACATGGAACTGCTACATGGCTGTCCATAAGGCAGATTGTCGGAGTAACTAGTTAGAAACCCACTGCCTTCCAAACTAGTTCTCAGCCCACAATTGTGTCAGTGGGTTCCCTAACCCCATGACATTCCTCCCAAGGGGGAAGGTGCAGAACACTGGTGAAAACATGGAATGTATAGGGTTTGGCAGTGAGGTCGATCACACTGGGTGCAGCCCAGAGAAGTAGAGGGAGGAAATAGAGAAGGTAATGGTAGCAGTGATTCCTTTTACTTGTCCCTTTTCTTCCCCCAGCGAATGGTTCTCCCTCAAACAACTATAAAATAAGACAAAAATGCAACAGGAAGCAGATGTCCTATGTGTACATCCCAAGGTAGAGACAACGTGATGATATACACATATGTATTGTTAGTCAATTGTCTAATTTCCTGGGCTTTCCAACAACAAAGTAAGTGCCTAAGGGTAGAGATAATGACTCAGATAACTGGTTTGACTTTGAAACTGGGTTTAACAGGAAGAGTGAGGCTTTGGAAACAGACTTGGCCTCAAACTTCAGCTATGTTACCTACCAATTGTGTGGCTTTGGGCAAGGTATTTAAGCTCATTTTCCTCATCCGTAAGTGATCATTTGAAGGATTAAAACAGATGATGCATGAAACTGCTCAGCAGTATGCCTGGCACATTAACAGCCTGTCCATAAATGTTGGTTCTCTTTCTTTGGTGACACCTAGAGCAGTGTTTCTCAACATTTCTTTCATTATTGCCTCCCCAAAAGGGGCATTTTAGACATTTCCCGTATGAAATTTCAATATCAGAAATATATACCTGTTTATGTACAGTATGCATATCTGTCCTTTATACATAAAAAAATAAGATGCTTTTGTCCACAGTAACCAATTTCCACCCACCTGGGAGTGATATCACCCCCACTGAGAATATATGTCCTATAGTAGTGTGTATTCTACATTGCTGGGTTAGTAAATGGCCCATGTCACCAGTTCTGCCTGTTCTGACATGGCATTTCACCAGAGGGCTGATAAAAAGTACATATTCTGGAAGACATCCATAAAGCCAAGAGATCTGGATTTCAGAAACACTATTTAGATCATAGAACTATTTAGATCATTGAGGTAAGCCTGTTGAACTTTGTGTCAGTGAAAAATAGTGACATTCTCACAAAGGGTTTACCAAATGTGCTTGTGGGTTAGATCAACTCACAGAGAAAACAAATCAATGGCTAGAAAGAAGAGAACAAATCAAAGAGAATATGCATAGTTCTTTTCAAGAGTGAGGCAAGAGAAGTTTTAAATCACTGAATTATTTTTTCCTTTATTTCTCTACTTTCCTTCAAGCTGTTAGCCAACTCTGTTTCTTGCCTCAACATTTGTGACCCTGAGTACATTATTCACATTCTGACTTCTTTCCTAACACTTAAATCACTAAACTGGCTATGCTTTGAGAAGAGAGGGGTTTTTCCTAAACTGAGCCAATGCTGGAAATGATGGGGGGATCTATAGGTTCTTTGTGTCACGAAGAACAGGGCTTCACTTCACAGCAGCACTACAAGGATATGATGCATTATATCTGACACAGCTGCACTAAGATTCATGTAAACTACATATACAGGCTACCTAACATGATCCTTTCTACATAGGGGGTGTACTACGTTGTTGCTGCTGTTATGATGATGATGATGTTGATTATACTTTAAGTATAATTGTCTAAATGTTTTGTCTCACTTTTCCACAAAGTGTATAAATTTTATGTTTTAGCAATCATTGTGGACCCTTTTTGAGACTTCAAAGAACACAAAGCAATAGTATTACTAGACAGTCAATCAATAGGTGTTTGACTTTAAATGAATCATAATAAAAACATGGAGGTGATACCACTGGACCTAGCACAGACATGGCTCACATTTCTGCAGCAGTCAGTCTCTTTTCTATGCATGTACTCAAATCAGGGGTAATCTAAGGCATATTTATGAAATAATTAAATGCCCCCCAAAACCCAAGACTTAGCTAAAGCTGTTAATATGCACGTAAGAAAAACCAGAAGAAGTTTTTCCTTTCCTGTTGTTCATGTCCTGAGTGCTTGGCTTTATGATCAGTGAGCATATTGTCTCTGGTCTATCTGGTCTAAGACTCTTCACATAGAATCAGAAGGGAGCCCAATTGTTTGCATTTCTGTCTTTGTAATTTATTCCTGAGTGTTAAATGTTTTCAGTCTTCAAACATTCTCTATTGACTGAGAGACAGATTCTGTGTTAATGGGACCATTAGGGAGGAGGTTGAGCTGATCGGGAGACAGATAGGTTCCAGAGGCAAACTTTTGCTATCACGCAAAGTTGAAGTGTTGACCTTCATGCTACCAACATGAAGGAGGAAAGGAAATTTGCCTCTGGAATCTCTCTACCCAGCTATGCAGTTGGGATTAGGCCTCAATTTAGATGCCTGAAGATCTCAAATTATAGAAACAGGATCTAAGCCTCCACAATACAGAGAAAAAAACATCAAACATCATGCCGTTATAAACTTTTCCTTTCTAAACAGGGAATCTCTATATTACAGTTCTCTAGGGAGCTAAATTCAGCTTAGAGAGTATTTTTTTTTATTCTAACAAAAGAACTTTATCTAACTTCTTAGATTTAGTTTTTTAAAAAAAGCTTATTTCACTTATAATAAATATAAGGAAATTATTATAGTGAAAGTTCAGATCCTGAACTTCCTAAAAATGTATTTTTAAGTTATTTTCATATTTTAGGTGCTTAGTATTTCTCATATAATGGTTTATTTTATAAGGTAGATGGAAGTTGTGGCTTATTTATTTTGAAGAAATATACTCTGAGTTGTCTGAGTGAGGGATGAGTTTGATGCTAATTGACCCATTGATGGGTTAGATATTAACTGACCCACTGTTGGTTCTAGAATAAGATCATACATGTGTTTGCATTTTTTTGAGATAAATCAAAGGATGATATCAACTGTGAGTCATGCAATGAATTTCGTATTTACAGAGCCTGGCCTAAGAGCTATATAAAGAGAGACATTTAAGGAACTTGTACTGAAAAGGAACAGGATAAATTGGTTTAACCCTTGCCTTAAAAAAACATCAGTGTGTATTTGAGTTATAAATACAGAGCTGCAACAGAAACCTTTCCACATAAAATAATGTAGTAATAAATATATATTTTTTCCAGAGGAACTTGGTAACCTTTTATAGCCTTGAGATGGAAACAACTCCAATGACAAAAATGAAAGTTAATAGGAACTTCATAGAAGATAAAATCCAGGAAATGCAGCAGTTCCTGGGGTTAAAAGTGACAGGGCAACTGGACACATCTACTCTGGACATGATGCACAGACCTCGATGTGGAGTCCCCCACGTTCATAATTTCAGAATAATGCCAGGGAGGCCAGTCTAGAAGAACCGTTTGATCACACACAGGTATAACATCATAGCCAAGTATTTTCTAATTTCTCCCAGGTCTACAGGAATCCTCCCTCAATTGTTAACACTATGCCTGTGTAATAGTGTCTCTAGAGGGAGGATTGTTCACTCAATGGAGTTTTTGGGCTTGTCAGTCCAGAGCAGAGTAGAAAGGCTGTAAATAAAAGGAGAATAAAACTGAATCTATGATAAATAAGAGGCAAGAGAAAATTTTATAGACTACTTAGATGAATAAATGCAGAAGTCTGGGAGCAGGGGCAAAAGGCATAAGCGTCTACAAATGTAAATCCTTCATAATGATGACCTGTAAATCATAAATGAGTAGAAATCAAGTTAGATTCTGTTTAAGGACTAAGGTGTCCAAGGATACATATTTCTGTAGCTAATGAAGCAAGTTTTTCTCATCTGGCCTATTGATTTATGAAATGCTTCATTCTCAAATGATGTTAGCAGAAATGAAGTATTGTAATAAGACAAAATTAACACATGGTTTCCATGTATTTTTGTCTCTGTTGTTCTGCTGGTAAAGAATTAGCAATTACACTCCTGACACGAAGCCTGAGGATGTTGACTATGCCTTCCAGAAAGATTTTCAAGTATGGAGTGATGTGACCTCCCTGAAATTCAGAAAGATAATGCAGGCAAGGCTGACATCATGATACAATTTTCATTTGGAGGTAGAGAACTTGGACTTACCTCATCTGTTTCATTTGGCATGACCTATAGCATATATAGATGTACTAATTTTCTTTTTATTTTTTTCTTTTAATAAGCACATGGAGACTTCAGTTCTTTTGATGGCAGAGGGGGAATCTTAGCCCATGCTTTTGGACCTGGACCTGGTATTGGAGGAGATGCACATTTTGATGAGGCTGAAATCTGGACTAAAAGCTACAAAGGAAGGTTCCCCAAACCCCAAAACAATAGGAAAATCCTAACAAATTCTAAGTTATATCCTGTTTTTGAAAGGCTACATTCTAAGAAGGGATTATAAGATAGGAAAACTTCTTATGATTAAAATTTTTGCCACTAAATAAAAATTTAACACTGTTTCAATTTCACTGTCTATAAATGGAGCATATTGGACTAGATTATTTTAAAAGTCAGTTCTAAGAATCTATGAAGATAAATTAATTTATTAGTATAAATTCAGGAACATTAAGGACCATAATATGGAAAGAAAAAAGCCATTATTTAGGGAATCAGTTTTTGGCAGTACAATCCATAAACTTGAGCAAACACAGATACTAATTCTGTGTATGCCAACAGTCCTAGGATAGAGGTGATCATTTGCATGATTCATTGTATGCTGACAATCTCTTAGATTCATAGTGACACATAAAGATGAAATTATATTATAGAGAATTTAGAGATCCTTATAAAGAAACACAAGTTTATGAGGTCATGTCATCTCTTGTGATTCTGGGGTAAAATTTTCAGAATGCCCAATTGATCATTTAGCGATGATCTTGTTAAAGATCAGTGTAAATACCTGTGTGTATTTACAGAGGAGCTGTAGTTCATCATCCAACCCAGACAGTTGGGGGATGAGGATGACTAGTATTCCCTGTTATTTAGAGAAGTCACTATCCACCAGAAAATTCAAACCATCATATCAGAAGCCTTCTTAATCTTTCTATTAGAAATTCTAGATTATATGACTGACTCATGTGGAAAGTAAATGAAGAGAAAATCATCAAGAATATGCTCTACTTAGCTTTCCCCCCTCTCTTGTTGATATTGCATGCATTGGATGGAGATATTTTTATAGACCAGAAAGGCTATTTGTTTTAGTCTGACACATGGCCTAAGCTTATGAAATCCTTGATTGACAAGTGAAATTTTTCACTATCAAAAGACAAATGATGTAGGATTAGGTCCTTGCTGAGCCTCAAATCTTTAGTAGACATGTTAAATTTGTCAAAATTTTATCCAAGAGTATTTGGGGTTTGTAATCTCTTCATCTGACAGGAGAAACTTATTCTGGTTAGCCTCACAGAATTTTTAAAATTCTAAAGAAACTTAGGAAAGTCATTTAATACAGATCTTTACAGATAGAGAAAAGAGAATGTTAGTGGCTACCTTGTGAAAAAGCTGGGACCAGAACATTTATTTCCTAGCTCTTGTCTTAGCCCAGTGTATACTTTCTACTTGCCATGCTGCCTTATTTTAATTTGTTTGATTCTAAACTTTCAAAAATTTAAATTATCTATGAAAATTCTAACTTAAAATACTTATTCTCAGCCTAATTTTGACACAGTAAATTAAATGAACAAGTCCCACCATCTTTACTGAGCTTCTATTAAGGTGTTAAGTGATGAGGGTGCTTGGATTCAGAGATGAAAAAGACACAGTCCTTCCAGAAGCCCACAATCTAAAAGGAAAGAGAACACAAACAAAAATCCATTATTTTGAGATAAGAACCAATGGTGATCTTTTGTACAAAGTAGTATAGGAATTGGGAATAAGATAAATTCAGGTTTAGGCTAAATTGTAAAAGGTTTTGTTTACTCTTCCCAGTCTTATGCAGAGTGGAGAGAATCAGTGTTTTCTTCTTCTTTCTTGTTATTTGAGAGAAGCGAAAGCATCCCTGAGTTAGTTAATAGACCCGTGTGTTACAGGGAATTCTTGGAAGATTTGTGTTCCTAGACATGACCCCAGAGAGGTGTGAACTCTTTGTTCACCTTAGGTTCTGGAGAGTATTTCAAGATCAGGCTCTGTAGCTAAGTGGTGTGTGCCCCTGGGAAGTTAGCTCTGAGCTTCAATTTTGCTATAAAAAAAAAAAGACCAAAATGAATGCATTAGATTAGAATGCAGATTAAAAAAAATAACAGTCAGGAATTTTCAAATCTTCTGAGAATTAGGAAATTTTAGAGAAAAGACACCTCCCTGTCTCTTACCTACAAAGGTGCATCCTTTGAGACATATATAAAAAAAAAATGAACAGGCATGACTATAACTTGGTAGTGTAAATATGTCTAAATTATAAATATAGTCTCTGATTTCATTTAGAATCATGTATAGGAAAAGGATGAGCCAAGGAATTTTTAGAGCCAAGAAATTTGGATTTGAATCTTGGCTCAAGCACTAATTTGGTCAGTTAATCTTACTGATACTGTGTCCTCATCTGAAAATAGAGAACACGATGGCTTTCTTTGGGTTGTATAAGGCTTAGACATAATGTGGTGTATTTCTCAGTGACTCATAGCACCTGGAACTTAATATGGCCTTAGATTTGGGTTTTGTAAAGGATGGTTACTAAAGACTTTTCTATATCCAGTGAAGCCTGATTAAGAGTAAAAGCAGAACGGGTCATGTGGGTTGAGAATTATTTAGAAGCAATGAACCCAGCTGTGAGTTATTCCAGAAATTTAAAAAACAGAACGTATTTCACTTGTCTGATAGTGCAGTGGTCCTTAACCAGAGGCAATTTTACCCCAAGAGGGCATTTAAAAATGTGTGGAGACATTTTTTTTTTTGGTTGTCAAAACTAGAAGGGTGGTGGTGCTACTTGAATTTAATGGTAAAACCAGAGATTTATAAATATCTGTAATGCACGGGACAGCCCTGACAGCAAATAATTATCTGGCCTATAATGTGCCAAGATTGAAAAAACTTGTGCATGAAGGATAGGAAATAAATAAAGTATTGCCAAATGTTTCCCTTTTCATTGTGTCAGATGTGTCATGATTTTCTAGATGTCAATATATTTTTCTGTTCTTTCCCTCTTTTGATTGGTTTCCTCTTAGGCGCAAACTTGTTCTTAGTTGCTGTTCATGCGCTTGGCCATCCCTTGGGTCTTGGCCATTCCAAAGATCCAAAGGCCATAATGTTCCCCACCTACAGATATACTGACTACAACACATTTCACCTCTCTGCTTTTGACATACATGGCTTTCAGTCTCTCTGTGGTGAGTTGAACTTCTTTACCATTTTGCTGAATAAAGATATGCATTCATTAATAATTTCATACTATCTGCATTTGGATAAAACTTTAATATCTATCTTCTCTTTGAGGGTTTGAGTCCTATAGAAACTTGGAGTAAATGAGTGAACTGTTTAGGTCCTTGGTTTTCTTATGGGTGAAGTTTAAACCCTTTCAGGAAGAGCCTTTCAAGAGATAATAAGTTGGGTTTTGTGATTCATAATCATGAAATGTCAAGCTTAATGTCATGAAATCCATTTTCTGATGCAGTTTCTGCTGGTTATTTCTTTGCTCAGGTACAATGAGAGAAGACAATCCATGGACCCCGGTTATCCCAAATTGATTACCACATACTTCCCAGGAATTGGCCCTAAAATTGATGCAGTCTTCTATTACAACAGTAAGTAGATTAGGAAACCATGAAAATACTAGAAATTCCTTTTTAAAATACTGAACTGATTATAAAGCCTCTAAGATCAGAGAACAGGGAACCAAATTAGAAAAGAAAGGACTCTTCAGTTCTCCATAGGGTCACAGAGAGAAAATCCACTATGTGTCTGGCTCAGAATAAGTGGGCTAGAAGAAAGAGTGAGGTGGAACCAATGGTGTATTTCTGCTAGGGTGGTCTATCAGACAGGGAGCATATGATTATTGCCGCTTCCATGTGTCTTTGAGTCTCTGGAATTTCTGAACGCATCATGCTGCACAGTACATGTGAGTGAGCATATAGCAGCCAAAATTCAGACAAGCAGGAGTGTTTTGTATGTTTTTCTATCTTGAGTTCTTTACCTTCCTTTCAGCCCCTTCCACCCTTCATGGGCTCTCATGGACTGGGGCTGAGAGTAGGATGAAAGAAGCTTGAGTTTGTTTGAGTTTGTATTTGTGAATGTCTTCAAGCAAGGTCAGCATAAGCAAAATTGCTTAGGCCAAGAAATTTTGGGTTTTATTCCCACCCCCGTGTCTTGTTTACTTTCCCCATCAAAGCTTCTATGTACCCTACCTGAGCCCACTCTCCTCTCTTCCACTCTGAGTTCTCCACCTGGAGTGTGACATTTCAAAATTATTTTTATTTTAAGAGTCAGCTTTAAAGACCAAACAACCTTCTCAATAAAGTTAATGAAGATATTTATGGTGAAATGACTAGAAGTAGGAAGAGATCTGGGGGCAGGATACCTAGCCAAGGGACCCAACATTTATAATCTTGAATTGGACTTTATCTAATCTAGATAACCTATAAAAACACAGATCTGTTATCTTTCTTTTTTTTTTTTAAAGAAATGCAAGCAGCGAATTAAACTATTTATTTGTTTTCATTTTTAGGACACTACTATTTCTTCCAAGGATCTAACGTAATTGAATATGATGTCCTATCCCATCGTATCACCAGAAGGCTGAAAAGCAATACCAAGCTAAGTTGTTAGGAGTGATATAATTAATGGTGTTTGTCAATTCACATCTGTTTAACAAGTACTTATTGCACATTTGCTATGTGCCCAGTACCATTACATGGTGATAGGTATCATAAGGTAAGGTAAAATCTATAGGCCATAGATAAATGATTATATAGGTAAGTGATTATATAAAATACATAATAAGAGTCTTCAAATTTGAAAACCCTCATTGTCAATTTTTACTGGCCTCTACTACTAAGTTTGAAAAGAGACACCTTCAAAGACCAAAAGAATATCTTGTTTCCTAACATCCTTGAACTGAGAAATTATAATTATTTCTCTGGCTTAGCTAAGTCAAGAAATGATTAGTTTCTATAACAATTCAATGTTTCAGGTAGGGTATCATTTTAGTTATTTTGGAGTAAAAACAGACTATACTTAGAATTTTTAAAATGATAATTAATGGAAGTAATATATAAGTAAATTATATAATTATGGTGATAATGTAATTTTATTCTGTTGTCGGTGTTGATTTTTCTAATATCTTTTATAATATATATTTTTTTCTCAAATCAAAACTTTGAAAGTAAGTATTTGGTCTTTAGGAATTTTTTTTCTTGAAAAATAGAATGTGTTTTGGAAATAATTCTGGACTTACTCCTAAATAAAATAAGCCTCTACATTGCTGTACCAAAGGGTGAATAAGAGGTAAGGCAACCAGAGAAAGGAAAAGGTTATATTTGTTTTGGCCACTTGTCTAAGGCCACCTGAATCCTTGTTCTCAAGTCCAGACAACATTCTCCAGACAACATACAACCCCAAGGACACCTACAGTGTATGAACACAAGCCTGGAGAGAAGAAGGAATGAAATGGGAACTTCCCATTCCACTAAAATTTTCATCCCAGCTCATGTCAATTTTCTCCATGACCTTGACACACATTCTCCCTCTCTGGATTACACACATATTAAAGCATTCACTAATAACTTATGGGTCTGTGGAATGCTTGTAGCTTTCTATGTATTTTCACACCATTGCTGATAGATATACTCAAGATCCAAGAAATGTTCAAGCCCATTTCAGCTCAAATGATCTTTTCTGACTAGTGCAAAAAACTGAGATCAGGGGAAATATGAGGATCAGAAAGATAGGGATGGAGAGTGTGGGCCTTCATAGGTTAGACCCATTCTCACATATGTGCTCCTTCAGTATAATAATACTAAAGTTGCCTTTACAAGGATTAGGGTCAACTTACCCTTGGAAGAAATGTTATTTCTCCACAGAAAGAGGTGGGATCTATACAGAGTAAGCATTACAGAAATTGAAAGGAGTCCCCTGGAGTCTGTTGATGAATACTAAGCTGCATATACACCACAAAGGGCTATAGACTGAACAATTCCCAGTGATAACACAGGGCTTGGAGCAGTTTGAGTTCCACCCAGCAACAGTGGCAAGATATTGAACACCTAGGGCAATTGGTAAAGTTCCCTTAATAAGAAGACTAAATTAGCCCTAGAGTAAAGGTTACACTAAATCCACCCTAAAAAGCTTAAAATAAAACTCTGAAAAGATCAAGGTTATCTGGAAATTACTTAATACCTGCCAAAATTAAATTAAACAATTTTTAAAGGGAAAATGAAAAATCTAAGCACCTAGCAGCATAATATTCACAACGTCTAACCTGCAATAACATGAACTGGACATGCTAAAAGGTAGCAAAATGTGACCCATAATAAGCACAACAATTAGTCAATAGAAACTGATGCAGAAATGACAAATGATGAAATTAACAGAAAAAGGGCTTTTAAAAAAGGTATAAAAATTTTCAAAGATTTAGTGGAAAACAGGGACATAATACAGAGAGAAATGAAAGATATGAAAAAGAAGCAAACGGAGTTAGAGCTGAAAAATGCAAATTTTCATTTGATTCATATTCAAATCTGACTTGTCATGTTCTTACTTTCTTATTGCTTGCTCATTTTTGTGATTCTATCTTTTATTTATTTATACCTTAAGTTCATTGTTATTATAGTCTGGATTGATAATTAAAATATCGAAACACCTTGTGGGTTTAAATCTGTTATTTGCTATTTCTACTGACTTTCAGTCCTAGAGCTTGTTTCCTTGTGCACTAGGTGAACTTTGATTGTGAGTTCAATTTTTAGAAAGCTTAATTTTCAGTAATCTAGAAGGTCTAAAAAGGGCACAATTTTTTTCTTAAGAATATTGGTATATTGGCTTCTATTAGGAAGTCAGGGGATTTTTCTCATTTGGAACTACTTTGCCTCTTTTCTAGGATTTGTGGCAAGAGCCTTAGATGCAGACTTTCCACCCTACAGATTGCTCAAAATTTAGTATCCTCAAGGTCCTTCTGATAAAAGCATTTGACCTTGGGGAATTTCCTCTTTTTTCCCCATTTGTTCTTGGCTAGCTGCTCACTCATCCTTAATCTAGCTTCAGGTCACTCTGTATGAGTGTATGCGTGTTTGTAGGGGAACTAGGAAAGCTCTGGAGATTTCCATTATCTTCTATAAGCCCAGGAAAGCATTGAAAAGTAGTTTTTAAGACAGAAGCTGTTTTACAGTGAAATGACCCTTTGGAATACGTCATCTGCTATACTACAGGAAGTGAAGGTGTGGCTTCTCTCTTGACTTGTTGCAAATATCTTGGAAGGCAGAGTTGTGGGCAGTGACTGGTTGTACAAAGACCATGATATTGATGAGTTAGAAAATTTGCACTGTGACTCATTATGTGATCCTCAGCAAATTAGTTGACCTTTTTGAATCTCAGGGAAAATACTATATACCTCTTAGGTATGTTCTGAGAATTGACATAGGTGAAGCCCCTAGCATTTAGTAGGCACTCCACTGAAGCTTATCTCTTGCCATCTCAACTTCTTCTTGACCTAGAGTTCCCTAGTTTTGTTGCTTTTCTCCCCAACAGGTATGTTTACATCTCAATAAATACTCTGCCCCATGTGGGTCCTCTTCCATTTTTTCCATATTTTCCTCATTCCCAACTACTAAAGACCATCCAAAGTTAGAAATACAGTCACCTAATTTTTCCAGCACTATAAATATCTAATTGTTACAAATAATAATGTTTGTTAACTGTCTAGAAATTTATATATACATTTCTGTTATATATACCAAGCTCAAAGGTGAGACATTTTCCCCTCCAAAGGACTCTTAGTTTATTTAACTAAAATATAGTTGACATAAAAATTATGTTAGTTTCAGGTATACTACATAGTGATTTGACATTTGCATACATTATGAAATAATATTCACATTAAGTTTATTTTATTATTATTTTTTATTGGAGTATAATTGCTTTACAATGCTGTGTTAGTTTCTGCTGTACAATGAAGTGAATCAACGATATGTATATGTATACATATATCACCTCCATCTTGGACCTCTCTCCTCCACCCCCGACCCCCACCTCCACCCAACTAGGTCATCACAGAGCCCCAAGCTGAGATTCTTGTTCTTTATAGCATGTTCCCGCTAGCTATCTATTTTACGCATGGTAGTGTACATATGTCAATCCTAATCTCCCAATTAGTCCCACCATCTCCTTCCCCCTATGAGTCCACATGTCCATTCTCTACATCTACGTCTCTATTCCTGACCTGAAAATAGGTTAATCTGTACCATTTTTCTAGATTCCACATATATGCATCAATATATGATTTTTTTTCTCTTTCTGGCTTACATCACTCTGTATGACAGACTCTATGTCCATCCATATCTCTACAAATGACCCAATTTCATTCCTTTCTATGGTTAAGTAATATTCTATTGTATACATGTACCAGATCTTCTTTATCCATTCATCTGTCATTGGACATTTAGGTTGGTTCCATGACCTGGCTATTGTAAATAGTGCTGCAATGAACATTGGGATGCATGTGTCTTTTTGAATTATGGTTTTCTTTGGGTATATGCCCAATAGGGGTATTGCTGGGTCATATGTTAGTTCAATTTTTAGTTTATTAAGGAACCTCCATACTGTTCTCCACAGTGGCTGTATCAATTTACATTCCCACCAAGAGTGCGAAAGGGTTCTCTTTTCTCCACACCCTCTCCGGTATTTATTGTTTGTAGTTTTTTTTTGATGATGGCCATTCTGACTGGTGTGAGGTGATATCTCATTGCAGCTTTGATTTGCATTTCTCTAATAATCAGTGATGTTGAGCATCTTTTCATGTGCCTCTTGGCCATCTCTATGTCTTCTTTGGTGAAATGTCTATTTAGGTCTTCTGCCCATTTTTTAATTGCATTGTTTGTTTTTTTGATATTGAACTCCATGAGCTATTTGTATATTTTGAAGATTAATCCTTTTCCTGTTGCTTCATTTGCAAATATTTTAACCCATTCTGAGGGTTGTCTTTTCATCTTGTTTATGGTTTCCTTTGCTGTGCAAAAGCTTTTAAGTTTCATTAGGTCCTGTTTATTTTAGTTTTAATTTTTATTACTCTAGGAGGTGGGTCAAAAAAGATCTTGCTGTGGTTTAAGGCAAAGAGTATTTTTCCTATGTGTTCCTCTAAGAGTTTTATAGTATCCAGTCTTACATTTAGATCTTTAATCCATTTGGAGTTTACTTTTGTGTATGTTATTAGGTAGTGTTCAAATTACATTCATATACATGTAGCTGTTCAGTTTTCCCAGCACCACTTATTGAAGAGGCTGTCTTTTCTCCATTGTATGTTCTTGCCACAGTTGTCATAAATTAGGTGACCATATCTGCATGGGTTTATCTGTGGGCTTTCCATCTTGTTCCATTGATCTATATATCTGTTTTTGTGCCAGTACCATACTGTCTTGATTACTGTAGCATAGGTTGAAGTCAGGGAGCCTGATTCCTCCAGCTCCATTTTTTTTCTCAAGATTGTTTTGGCTATTCAGAGTCTTTTGTGTTTCCATACCAAGTGTAAAAAAAAATTATTTTTACATCTTTATTGGAGTATAATTGCTTTACAATGGTGTGTTAGTTTCTGCTTTATAACAAAATGAATCAGTTATACATATACATATGTTCCCATATCTCTTCCCTCTTGCATTTCCCTCCTTCCTACCCTCCCTATCCCACCCCTCTAGGAGGTCACAAAGCACTGAGCTGATCTCCCTGTGCTATGTGGCTGATTCCCACTGGCTATCTATTTTACATTTGGTCGTGTATATATGTCTATGCCACTCTCTCACTTTGCCACAGCTTACCCTTCCCCCTCCTCATATCCTCAAGTCGATTCTCTAGTAGGTCTGTGTCTTCAATCCTGTCTTACCCCTAGGTTCTTCATGATATTATTTTTCTTAAATTCCATATATATATATATATGTGTCAGCATACGGTATTTGTCTTTCTCTTTCTGACTTACTTCACTCTGTATGACAGACTCTAGGTCTATCCACCTCATTACAAAGAGCTCAATTTTGTTTCTTTTTATGGCTGAGTAATATTCCATTGTGTATATGTGCCACATCTTCTTTACCCATTCATCTGATGATGGACACTTAGGTTGTTTCCAACTCCTGGTTATTGTAAATAGAGCTGCAATGAACATTTTGGTACATGACTCTTTTTGAATTATGGTTTTCTCAGGGTATATGCACAGTAGTGGGATTGCTGGCTCATATGGTAGTTCTATTTGTAGCTTTTTAAGGAACCTCCATACTGTTCTCCATAGTGGCTGTATCAATTTACGTTCCCACCAGCAGTGCCAGAGTGTTTCCTTTTCTCCACACCTTCTCCAGCATTTATTGTTTCTAGATTTTTTGATGTTGGCCATTCTGACTGGTGTGAGATGATATCTCATTGTAGTTTTGATTTGCATTTCTCTAATGATTAATGATGTTAAGCATCCTTTCATGTGTTTGCTGGCAGTCTGCTATATCTTCTTTGGAGAAATGTCTATTTAGATCTTCTGCCCATTTTTGGATTGGGTTGTTTGTTTCTTTGTTATTGAGCTGCATGAGCTGCTTGCAAAATTTGGAGATTAATCCTTTGTCAGTTGCTTCATTTGCAAATATTTTCTCCCATTCTGAGGGTTGTCTTTTGGTCTTGTTTATGGTTTCCTTTGCTGTGAAAAAGCTTTGAAGTTTCACTAGGTCCCATTCATTTATTTTTGGTTTTATTTCCAATTCTCTAAAAGGTGGGTCAAAAAAGATCTTGCTGTGATTTATGTAATAGAGTGTTCTGCCTATGTTTTCCTCTAAGAGTTTAATAGTTTCTGGCTTTAAATTTAGGTCTTTAATCCATTATGAGCTTATTTTTGTGTATGGTGTTAGGGAGTGATCTAATCTCATACTTTTCCATGTCCCTGTCCAGTTTTCCCAGCACCACATACCGAAGAGGCTGTCCTTTCCCCACTTTACATTCCTGCCTCCTTTATGAAAGATAAGGTTACCATATGTGCATGGGTTTATCTCTGGGCTTTCTATCCTGTTCCATTCCTCAATATTGCTGTTTTTGTGCAAGTACCATACTGTCTTGATTACTGTAGCTTTGTATTGTAGTCTGAAGTCAGGGAGCCTGATTCCTCCACCTCCGTTTTTCGTTCTCAAGATTGCTTTGGCTATTCAGAGTCTTTTGTGTTTCCATACATACTGTGAAATTTTTGATTCTAGTTCTGTGAAAAATGCCAGTGGTACTTTGATAAGGATTACATTGAATCTGTAGATTGCTTTGGGTAGTAGAGTCATTTTCACAATGTTGATTCTTCCAATCCAAGAACATGGTATATCTCTCCATCTATTTCTATCATCTTCAATTTCTTTCATCAGTTTCTTATAATTTTCTGCATACAGGTCTTTTGTCTCCTTAGGTAGGTTTATTCCTGGATAGTTTATTCTTTTTGTTGCAATGGTAAATGGGAGTGTTTTCTTGATTTCACTTTCAGATTTTCATCATTAGTGTACAAGAATGACAGAGATTTCTGTGCATTAGTTTTGTATCCTGCTACTTTACCAAATTCATTGATTATCTCTAGTAGTTTTCTGGTAGCATCTTTAGGATTCTCTATTTATAGTATCATGTCATCTGAAAACAGTGACAACTTTACTTCTTCTTTTCTAATATGGATTCCTTTTATTTCATTTTCTTCTCTGATTGCTCTGGCTAAAACTTCCAAAACTATGTTGAATAAGAGTGGTGAGAGTGGGCAACCTTGTCTTCTTCCTGATCTTAGTGGAAATGCTTTCAGTTTTTCACCATTGAGGATGATGTAGGCTGTGGGTTTGTCATATATGCCCTTTATTATGTTGAGGAAAGTTCCCTCTATGCCTACTTTCTGGAGGGTTTTTATCATAAATGGGTGTTGAATTTTGTCGAAAGCTTTCTCTGCATCTATTGAGATGACCATATTGTTTTTCTCCTTCACTTTGTTAATATGGTGTATCACTTTGATTGATTTGCATATATTGAAAAATCCTTGCATTCCTGGAATAAACCCCACTTGATCAAGGTGTATGATCATTTAATGTGCTGTTGGATTCTGTTTGCTAGTATTTTGTTGAGGATTTTTGCATCTATGTTCATCAGTGTTATTGGCCTGTAGTTTTCTTTCTTTGTGACATCCTTGTCTGGTTTTGGTATCAGGGTGATGTTGGCCTCGTAGAATGAGTTTGGGAGTGTTCCTCCCTCTGCTATATTTTGGAAGAGTTTGAGAAGGATGGGTTTTAGCCCTTCTCTAAATGTTTGATAGAATTTGCCTGTGAAGCCATCTGGTCCTGGGCTTTTGTTTGTTGGAAGATTTTTAATCACAGTTTCAATTTCAGTGCTTGTGATTGGTCTGTTCATATTTTCTATTTCTTCCTGATTCAGTCGTGGCAGATTGTGCATTTTTTAAGAATTTGTCCATTTCTTGCAGGTTGTCCATTTTATTGGCATAGAGTTGCTTGTAGTAATCTCTCATGATCCTTTGTATTTCTGCAGTGTCAGTTGTTACTTCTCCTTTATCATTTCTAATTCTATTGATTTCAGTATTCTTCCTTTTTTTATTGTTGAGTCTGGCTAACGGTTTATCAATTTTGTTTATCTTCTCAAACAACCAGCTTTTAGTTTTATTGATCTTTGCTATTGCTTCCTTAATTTCTTTTTCATTTATTTATGATCTGATCTTCATTATTTCTTTCCTTCTGCTAACTTTGGGGGTTTTTTTTGTTCTTCTTTCTCTAATTGCTTTAAGTGCAAGGTTACGTTGTTTATTCGAGATGTTTCCTGTTTCTTAAGGTAGGACTGTACTGCTATAAACTTCCCTCTTAGAACTGCTTTTGCTGCATCCCATAGGTTTTGGATCATCATGTCTCCATTGTCATTTGTTTCTAGGTATTTTTTGATTTCGTCTTTGACTTCTTCAGTGATCAGTTCATTATTAAGTAGTGTATTGTTTAGCCTCCATGTGTTTGTATTTTTTACAGATCTTCTCCTGTAATTGATATGTAGTCTCATAGTGTAGTTGTCAGAAAAGATACTTAATACAATTTCAATTTTCTTAAATTTACTAAGGCTTGACTTGTGACCTAAGATATGATCTATCCTGGAGAATGTTCCATGAGCACTTGAGAAAAATGTGTATTCTGTTGTTTTTGGATGGAATGTCCTATAAATATCAACTAAGTCCATCTTGTTTAATGTATCATTTAAAGCTTGTGTTTCCTTATTTATTTTCATTTTGGATGATTTGTCCATTGGTGAAAGTGGGGTGTTAAATTCCCCTACTATGAATCTGTTACTGTCGATTTCCCCTTTTATGGCTGTTAGTATTTGCCTTATGTATTCAGGTGCTCTTATGTTGGGTGCATAAATATTTACAATTGTCATATCTTCTTCTTGGATTGATCCCTTGATCTTTATGTAGTGTCTTTCTTTGTCTCTTCTAATATTCTTTATTTTAAAGTCTGTTTTGTCTGATATAAGAATTGCTACTCCAGCTTTCTTTTGGTTTCCATTTGCATGGAATATCTTTTTCCATCCCCTTACTTTCAATCTGTATGTGTCTCTAGGTCTGAAGTGGGTCTATTGTAGACAGCATATATATGGGTCTTGTTTTTCTATCCATTCAGCCAGTCTGTGTCTTTTGGTGGGAACATTTAATCCATTTACTTTTAAGGTAATTATCGATATGTATATTCCTATTCCCATTTTCTTAATTGTTTGGGTTTGTTATTATAAGTCTTTTCCTTCTCTTGTGTTTCTTGCCTAGAGAAGATAAAGCTGGTTTGGTGTGCTGAACTCTCTCAGCTTTTGCTTTTCTGTAAAGGTTTTAATTTCTCCATCAAATCTGAATGAGATCCTTGCAGGGTAGAGTAATCTTGGTTGTAGATTTTTCTCCTTCCTCACTTTAAATATGTTCTGCCAGTCCCTTCTGGCTTGCAGAGTTTCTGCTGAAAGATGAAATTCCCTTGTGTGTTATTTGGTTTTTTTCCCTTGCTGCTTTTAATATGTTTCCTTTGTATTTAATTTTTGACAGTTTGATTAATATGTGTCTTGGCATGTTTCTCCTTGGATTTATCCTGTATGGGACTCTCTGTGCTTCCTGGACTTGATTAACTATTTCCTTTCCCATATTAGGGAAGATTTCAACTATAATCTCTTCAGATATTTTCTCAGTCCCTTTCTTTTTCTCTTCTTCTTCTGGAACCCCTATAATTCTAATGTTGGTGTGTTTAATGTTGTCCCAGATGTCTTTGAGACTGTCCTCAGTTCTTTTCATTCTTTTTTCTTTATTTTGTTCTGCAGTAATTATTTCCACTATTTTATCTTCCAGGTCACTTATCCGTTCTTCTGCCTCAGTTATTCTGCTCTTGATCCATTCTAGATTATTTTTAATTTTATTTATAGTGTTGTTCATCATTGTTTGTTTCATCTTTAGTTCTTCTAGGTCCTTGTTAAATGTTTCTTGCATTTTCTCTATTCTATTTCCAAGATTTTGGATCAGCATACTATCATTACTATCATTATTCTGAATTCTTTTTCAGGTAGACTGCTTATTTCCTCTTCATTTGTTATGTCTGGTGGGTTTTTATCTTGCTCCTTCATCTGCTGTGTGTTTTTCTGTCTTCTCATTTTGCTTATGTTACTGTGTTTGGGGTCTCCTTTCTTCAGGCTGCAGGTTCATAGTTCCCGTTGTTTTTGGTGTCTGTCCCCGGTGGCTAATGTTGGTTCAGTGGGTTTTGTAGGCTTCCTGGTGGGGGTGACTAGTGCCTGTGTTCTGGTGGATGAGGCTGCATCTTGTCTTTCTGGTGGGCAGTTCCATGTCTGGTGGTGTGTTTTGGGGTGTCTGTGGATTTATTATGATTTTAGGCAGCCTCTCTGCTAATAGGTGGGGTTGTTTTCCTGTCTTGCTAGTTGTTTGGCATAGGGTGTCCAGCACTGTACCTAGTTGGTCATTGAGTGAAGCTGGGTGTTGGTGTTGAGATGGAGATCTCTGGGAGATTTTCGCCATTTGATATTACGTGGAGCTAGGAGTTCTCTTGTGGACCAGTGTCCTGAAGTTGGCTCTCCCACCTCAGAGGCACAACTCTGACTGCTAGCTGCAGCACCAACAGCCTTTCATTCACATGGCTCAGTATAAAAGGGAGAAAAAGTAAGAAAGAAAGAAAGATAGATAGAAAGAGGATAAAATAAAATAAAATAAAATAAGGTAAAATAAAATAAAGTTATTAAAATAAAAATTAGGGGCTTCCCTGGTGGCACAGTGGTTGAGAGTCCACCTGCCAATGCAGGGGACACGGGGTCGTGCCCCAGTCCGGGAAGATCCCACATGCCGCGGAGCAGCGAAGCCCGTGTGCCATGGCCGCTGTGCCTGCACGTCCGGAGCCTGTGCTCCACAACGGGAGAGGCCATAACAGTGAGAGGCCTGTGTACCAGAAATAAATAAGTAAATAAATAAATAAATAAATAAATAAATAAATAAATAAATATTAAGGAAAAAAGTTTTTTAAGTAAAAAAAAAAAAAAAAAAAAAGGACGGATAGAACCGTAGGACAAATGGTGAAGGCAAAGCTATACAGACAAAATCTCACACAGAAGCATACATATACACACTCTCAAAAAGAGGAAAAGGGAAAAAATAATAAATCTTGCTCTCAAAGTCCACCTCCTCAATTTGGGATGATTCATTGTCTATTCAGGTATTCCACAGATGCAGGAGACATCAGGTTGATTGTGGAGATTTAATCCGCTGCTCCTGAGGCTGCTGGGAGAGATTTCCTTTTCTCTTCTTTGTTCACACAGCTCCAGGGTTTCAGCTTTGGATTTGGCCCCGCCTCTGTGTGTAGGTCACCGGAGGGCATCTGTTCTTCCTTCAGACAGGACAGGGTTAAAGGAGTCGCTGATTCGGGGGCTCCGGCTCACTCAGGCCGTGGAGAGGCAGGGGTACGGAGTGCGGGGCGAGCCTGTGGCGGCACAGGACGGCGTGACATTGCACCAGCCTGAGGCACGCCGTGTGTTCTCCCGGGGAAGTTGTCCCTGGATCACGGGACACTGGCAGTGGCAGGCTGCACAGGCTCCCCGGAAGGGAGGTGTGGAGAGTGACCTGTGCTCGCACACAGGCTTATTGGTGGCAGCAGCAGCTGCCTTAGCATCTCATGCCCGTCTCTGGGGTCTGCGCTCTTAGCCTTGGCTCATGCCCGTCTCTGGAGGTCCTTTAAGCAGCGCTCTTAATCCCCTCTCCTAGTGCACCAGGAAACAAAGAGGGAAGAAAATGTCTCTTGCCTCTTTGGCATGTCAAGACTTTTTCCCCAAACTCCCTCCCGGCTAGCCGTGGTGCACTAACCCCTTGAGGCTGTGTTCACGCCACCAGTCCTCTCCCTGCGCTCCGACCGAAGCCCTAGCCTCAGCTCCCAGCCCCGCCCACCCTGGTGGGTGAGCAGACAAGCCTCTCGGGCTGGTGAGTGCTGGTCGGCACCGATCCTCTGTGCGGGAATCTCTCCACTTTGCCCTCTTCCGTGGCTCTGAAGCTCCCCTCCCCTCTGCCACACGCAGTCTCCGCCCACAAAGGGGCTTCCTAGTGTGTGGAAGCCTTTCCTCCTTCATGGCTCCCTCCCACTGGTGCAGGTCTCGACCCTATTTTTTTGTCTCTGTTTATTCTTTTTTCTTTTGCCCTACCCAGGTATGTGGGGAGTTTCTTGCCTTTTGGGAGGTCTGAGGCCTTCTGTCAGCATTCAGTAGGTGTTCTGTAGGAGTTGTTCCACGTGTAGATGTATTTCTGATGTATCTGTGGGGAGGAAGGTGATCTCCACGTCTTACTCTTCCACCATCTTCCCCCTCGCCCTGTGTAAAATTTTTTGATCTAATTCTGTGAAGAACACCATTGGTAATTTGATAGGGATTGCATTGAATCTGTAGATAGCTTTGAGTAGTATAGTCATTTTCACAATATTGATTCTTCCAATACAAGAACATGGTATATTTCTCCATCTGTTTATGTCATGTTTGACTTCTTTTATCAGTGTTTTATAGTTTTCTGAGTACAGGTCTTTTGCCTCCTTAATTAGGTTTATTCTAGGTATTTCATGCTTTTTGTTGTGATGGTGAATGGGATTGTTTCCTTAATTTCTTTCTGATCTGTTAGTGTATAGGAATGCAAGATATTTCTGTGCATTAATTTTGTATCTTGCAACTTTACCAAATTCATTGATTAGCTCTACTAGTTTTCTGGTGACATGTTTAGGATTTTCTATGTATGCTATCATGTCATTGGCAAACAGTGGCAGTTTTAGTTCTCCTTTTCCAATTTGTATTTCTTTTATTCCTTTTTCTTCTCTGATTTCTGTGGCTAGGACTTCCAAAACTATGTTGAATAAGAGTTGTGAGAGTATACATCCTTGCCTTTTTCTTGGTCTTAGAGGAAATGCTTTCAGTTTTTCACCATTGAGAATGATGTTGCTGTTTTGTCATATATGGCTTTTATTATGTTGAGGTAGGTTCCCTCTATGCCCACTTTCTGGAGAGTTTTTTTCATAAATGGGTATTGAATTTTGTCAAAAGTTTTTTCTGCATCTATTGAGATGATCATAAGGCTTTTATTCTTTAATTTGTTAATTTGGTGTATCACACTGATTGATTTGTGTATATCAAAGAATTTTTGCATTCATGGTATAAATCCCACTTGGTCTTGATGTATGACTTTTTAATGTGTTGTTGGATTCTATTTCCTAGTATTTTGTTGAGGATTTTGCATTTGTGTTTATCACTGATATTGGTTTGTAATTTTCCTTTTTGTAATATCTTTGTCTGGTTTTGGTATCAGGGTGATGGTGGCTTCGTAGAATGAATTTGGGAGTGTTCCTCTCTGCATTTTTTTTGGAAGAGTTTGAGGAGGATAGGTGTCAACTGTTCTCTAAGTGTTTTGTAGAATTCAGATGGCCTGTGAAGCCATCTAGTCCTGGACTTTTGTTTGTTGGAAGTTTTTAAATTACAGTTTCAATTTCATTACTTGTGATAGGTCTGTTTATATTTTCTAATTCTTCCTGGTTCAGTCTTGGAAAATTGTACCTTTCCAAGAATTTGTCCACTTCTTTGAGGTTCTCCATTTTATTAGCATATAGTTGCTTGTAGTAGTCTCTTATGATCCTTTGAGTTTCTGTGGTGTCTGATGTAACTCCCTCTTCATTTCTAATTTTATTAATTTGCATCTTCTCCCTTCTTTTTCTTGATGAGTCTGGCTAAAGGCTTATCAATTTTGTTTATCTTCTCAAAGAATCAACTTTTAATTTTATTGATCTTTGCTATTGTTTTCTTCATTTCTATTTCATTTATTTCTGTTCTGATCTTTATGATTTCTTTCCTTCTACTGACTATACGTTTTCTTTGTTCTTCTTTCTCCAGTTGCTTTAGGTGTAAGGTTAGATTATTTGAGATTTTGCTTGTTTCTTGAGGTGATATTTAATTGCTATAAACTTCCCTCTTAGAACTGCTTTTGCTGCATCCCGTAGATTTTGGGTCATCATGTTTTTGGTGTCATTTGTTTCTGTGTATGTTTTAATTTCCTCTTTGATTTCTTCAGTGACCTCATGATTATTTAGTAGTGCACTGTTTAGCCTCCATGTATTTGTGTTTCTTACAGTATTTATTTTCCTATATTTGATTTCTAATCTCAAAGCATTGTGTTCGGAAAAGATGCTTGATACGATTTCAATTTTCTTAAATTGTCTGAGGCTTGATTTGTGACCCAAGATGTGCTCTCTCCTGGAGAATGCTCTGTGTGCACCTGAGAAGAAAGTGTAATCTGCTGGTTTTGGATGGAATGTCCCATAAATATCAATTAAATGTATCTTGTCTATTGTGTCATTTAAAGCTTGTATTTCCTTATTTATTTTTTTGTTTAGATGATGTGTCCATTGGTGTAAGTGGGGTGTTCAAGTTCCCAACTCTTATTGTGTTAATGTCAATTTCCCCTTTTATGATTGTTAGCATTTTCCTTGAGGTACTTCTATGTTGGGTGCATACATATTTATAATTGTTATATGTTCTTCTTGTATTGATCCCTTGATCAATCCAAGTGTCCTTCCTTATCTCTTTTAACAGTCTTTATTTAAAGTCTATTTTATCTGATAAGAGAATTTTTACTCCAGCTTTCTTTTGATTTCCATTTGCATGGAATATCTTTTTCAACCTCTCACTTTCAGTCTGTATGTGTCCCTTGGTCTGAAGGGGGTCTCTTGTAGACTGCATACATATGGGTCTTGTTTTTGTATCCCTTCAGCCAGTCTGTGTCTTTTGGTTGGAGCATTTAATCCATTACATTCAAGGTTATTATCAGTATGTATGTTTCTATTACCATTCTCTTAATTGTTTTGGGTTTGTTTTTGAGGGTCTTTTTCTTCTCTTGTGTTTCCTACCTAGAGAAGTTTCTTTAGGATTTGTTGTAAATCTGGTTTGGTGGTGCTGCATTCTCTTAGCTTTTGCTTGTCTGTAAAACTTTTGATTTCTCTGTCAAATCTGAAGGAGATCCTTGCTGGGTAGAGCAATCTTGGTTATAGGTTTTTCTCTTTCAACACTTTAAGTATATCCTGCCACTCCCTTTTGGCCTTCAGAATTTCTGTGGAAAAATCAGCTGATAACCTTATGGGGATTCCCTTGTGTGTTATTTTTTGCTTTTCTCTTGCTGCTTTTATTATTTTTTATTTGAAATTAATTTTTGTTAGGTTGATTAATATGTGTCTTGGTGTGTTTCTCTTAGGGTTTATCCTTTATGGGACTCTCTGTGCTCCCTGGACTTTGGTGACTATTTCCTTTCCCATGTTAGGGAAGTTTGAACTATAATCTCTTTGAATATTTTCTCAGACCATTTCTTTTTCTCTTCTTCTTCTGGGACCCCTGTAATTCTAATGTTGGTGCATTTAATGTTGTCCCAGAGGTCTCTGAGATTGTCTTCAATTCTTTTCATTCTTTTTTCTTTATTCTGCTCCTCAGCAGTTATTTTCACCATTCTGTCTTCCAGCTCACTTATTCATTCTTCAGCCTCTGTTATTCTGTTCTTGATTCCTTCTAGTGTATTTTTCATTTCAGTTATTGTGTTGTTCATCTTTCTTTCTTTATTCTTTAGTTCTTCTAGGTCTTTGTTAAACATTTCTTGTATTTTCTTGATCCATGCCTCCATTCTGTTTCTGAGATTCTGCATCATCTTTACTATCATTACTCTGAATTTATTTCTCAGATAGCTTGCCTATATCCTCTTCATTTATTTAGTCTTTTAGGTTTTTACCTTGCTCCTTCGGCTGTAACATATTTTTTGGTTGTCTCTCTCTCTTTTTTTTTTTTTTTTTTTTTTGATGGACGGGTTTGTGATCCTGTCTTACTGGTTGTTTGTCCTGAGGCTTCCAGCACTGGAGTTTGAAGTCTGGAAAAAGACCCAGAGCTGGGTCTTGGTGCCGAGATGAGAATCTCACTCTGATGAATATTTCCTGGGGTATGAGGTTCTCTGTTAGTCCACTGGTTCTGACTCAGAGCTCCCACCACAGAAACTCAGACCTGTCCCCCAGCTCCTGAACCTAGATCCTGCAAGCTGTGCAGGGCAGCAAAGAAAAAGAAAAAAAGGAGAACAATAACAAAGAGTAAAAAATAAAATAAGATTAGAAAACTAACAGATATGTTAGAAAAGTAAAAATATAGATGAAACTACAACCAGAATGTAAAACAGAACCACAATAGCAAGAAGAGGAAAAAACTAAAAGGCTGGAAAAGGCCTTAGCTGTGGGGGGTGGGGCTTAGGATGGGGCGGGGTTTAGGCAGCAGGCAGGTGCCTATGCTTAGGTCCCATGCAGCCGGAAAAGGACTTTGGGGGGTGGGGGCAGGGCATAGGCACAGCACGGACAGAGGGGCCCAGCAGTGCCTCTGACCTTGAGGGTGGAGGACAAGGTCCGGCATCCCAGCAGGTTCCCTGGAACTGAGTGGGTGGGGGGAATGCTAGGTGTGTTCCCCTTGATCCTCCAATCCTGGAGTGTCCCTCCCTTTTTGTCTCTCCTCTTCTTCCCCCCCTCCTTCTTATTCCCCTAGGACCAACGTGGACAAAGAGGACCTCAGAAGGTGGAGGACCCAGTCCAGGACCCCAGCAGGCTTACTTGGGCCCAATTGGGCAGGGGAAATGCTAGGCATACTCCCCCAGATCCTCCAAGCCTCCAAGGGTCTGTTCAGGTGTGGAAAGCCCTCCCCTCTCCCAGCCACCCCTGGGTTGCCAGTCCCATCTGCACTCCACTTCTCCTCCCCCTTCACTCCCCCCCACTTCCTACCTGGTCACTCGCGGGTTCCTCCTGTCTCCTTGGGCATAGAGGTCCCCCACCAGTGTCTGGCAGGTGCTCTAGTTGTGGGGAGATGTGAACTTCGTGTTCTCCCACCCTGCCATCTTGACTCCACCCCCACAATAAGTTTAATAACCATCTGTCCCCATACAAAACTATGACAACATTATTTACCATATTCCTTATGCTGTATATTACATCCCATTGGTTTATTTACTTTATAAGTGAAGGTTTGTACCTTTTAATCTTCTTCCCCTATTTCACCCACTCCACCAAATGTCTCCAATCGGCTAAACACCTATTTGTTATTGTATCTATGAGTCTGTTCTCATTTTGTTTTGTTTCTTGGTTTGTTTGTTTTTCAGATCCACATGTAAGTGAGATTATACAGTATTTGTCTTTTTTTGTCTGATTTATTTCACTTAGCATGATACCTTCTAGATCCATCCATGTTATCAAAAATAGCACAATTTCACTTTTTATGGATGAGTAATATTCCAATGTATATATATACAACAACTTCCTTATCCATTCATCTGTTGACAAAAAGATTGTTCCACATCTGCCTATTGTAAATAATGCTGCAATAAACATTGGTGTGCATGTATCTTTTTGAACTGACATTTTTGTTACATTTATCATCAGTTATTTTATTTTTTATTTCTTTATTTAAGTATAGTTAATTTACAATATTTTGTTAGTTTCAGGTGTACAAAACAGTGATTCAGTTATATATATATTTATTATATACATTCTTTTTTAAAATTCTTTTCCATTATATTCAACTATATTGAAAATAGTTCCCTGTGCTATACAGTAAGTCCTTGTTGTTTATCTATTTTATATATGACTGCGGATCTGTTAATTCCATACTCCTAATTTATATCTTCCCTGCCTTCCCCTCTGGTAACCATAAATTTGTTTTCTATGTCTGTGAGTCTATTACTGTTTTGTAAATAAGTTCATTTGTACTATTTTTTACATCACTCATATAAATGATATATAATATTTGTCTTTCCCTGTCTGGCTTACTTCACTTAGTATGATAATCTCTAGGTCTATCCATGTTGCTGCAATTGACAATGTTTCATTCTTTTTTATGGCTAAGTAATATTCCATTGTATGTGTGTGTGTGTGTGTGTGTGTATATATATATATATATATACACCACTATTCTTTATCTTTTCATCTGTTGATGGACACAGGTTGTTTCCATGTCTTGGCTCTTGTAAATAGTGGTGCTATGGACATTGGGGTGAATGTGTCTTTTTGATTTAGGGTTTTCATTATTTCCAGTTATACGTGCAGGAGTGGGATTGCTGGGTCATATGGTAAACCTATTTTTAGTTTTTTAAGGAAACTCCATACTATTCTCCATAGTGGCTGAAACAATTTACATTCTCACAATAGTGTAGGAGGATTGTCTTTTCTCCCCACCCTCTCCAGCATTTATTTGTGATCTTTTGAATGATAGCCATTCTGACCTACAACCACCTCATTGTAGTTTTGATTTGCATTTCTCTAATAATTAACAATGTTGAGCATCTTTTCATGTGCCTTTGGAGAAATGTCTATTTAACTCTTCTGCCCATTTTCTGACTAGGTTATTAATTTTTTTTGATATTGACCTGTATGAGCTGTTTGGAAATTAAGCCCTTGTTTGTCACATCATTTGCAAATATTTTCAACCAGTTTGAATGTTGCCTTTTTGGTTTGTTTATGGTTTCCATTGCTGTGCAAAAACTTATGTTTGATTAGGTCCCATTTGTTTATTTTTGCTTTTATATCTTTTGCCTTGGGAGACCAACCTAAGAAAATATTGCTATGATTTTTGTCAGAGAATGTTTTGCCTATGTTCTCTTCTAGGAATTTTATGGTGTCAAGTCTTATATTTAAGTCTTTAAACCATTTTGAGTTTATTTTTGTGTATGGTGTGAGAGAGTGTTCTAACTTCATTGATTTACATGCAGTTGTCCAACTTTCCCAACACCACTTGCTAAAGAGACTGATTTTCTCCATTGTATATTCTTGCCTCCTTTGTTGAAGATTAATTTACTGTGTGTGTGGGGGTTTATTTCTGGGCTTTGTATTCTGTTCCATTCATTTATATGTCTGTTTTTATGCCAATGCTATGCTGTTTTTATTACTGTAGCTTTGTAGTATTGTCTGAAGTCTAGAAGGGTTACACCTCCAGCTTTGTTCTTTTTCCTCAGGATTCCTTTGGCAGTTCTTGCTCTTTTGTGGTTCCATATAAATTTTAGGATTATTTGTTCTTGTTCTGTGAGAAATGTCATGGGTAGTTTGATAGGATCACATAAAATCTGTAGATTGCTTTGGGTAGTATGACCATTTTAACAATATTAATTCTTCCAATCCAAGAGCATGGGATGTGTTTCCATTTCCCTGAATCATCTTTGATTTCCTTTATCAATGTTTTATACTTATCAGCATATGAATCTTTCACCTCCTTGGTTAGGTTTATTTCTAAGTATTTTATTTTTCTGGATGCAATTTTAAAAGGAATTGTTTTTTACTTTCACTTTCTGATATTTCATTGTTAGTGTACAGAAATGCAACAGATTTCTGCATATTAATCTTGTATTCTGCTATCTTGCCTAATTTGTTTATCAGTTATAATAGTTTTTGTGTGGAGTCTTTAGGGTTTTCTATATAAAGTATCATGTCATCTGCATATAAGGACATTTATTCGCAGATACAAAGAGGTACCACTTCCTTTCCAGTTTGGATAGATTTTATTTCTTTTCCTTATGTGATACTATGTACATAGTATTCCAATACTATGTTGAGTACAAGTGGTAAGAGTGGGCATCCTTGTCTAGTTCCAGAATTTAGTGGGAAAGTTTTCAGCTTTTCACCATTGAGTATTATATTGGCTGTGGGTTTGTCATAAATGGATTTTGTTATGTTGAGGTATGTTTCCTCTATACCCACTTTGATGAGAGTTATTTTTATCATTAATGAATGCTGAATTTTATCAAATGTTTTTTCTGCATTTATTGAAATGATCATATGGGTTTTGTCTTTTCTTTTGTTGATGCGGTGTATCATATTGATTAATTTGTGTATGTTGAACTATCCTTGTGACACTGGGATGAATCCAACTTGATAATGGTGTATGATCCTTTTTATGTGTTGCTGGATTTGGTTTGGTAATATTTTGTTAAGGATTTTTGCATCTATACTCATCATGGTTATTGGCCTGTAATTTTCTTTTTTAGTAGTGTCTTTGTTTGGTCTTGTTATCAGGGTGATGGTAGCTTCATAGAATGAGCTTGGGAGTGTTCCCTTCTCTTTAATTTTTTTGAAGAATTTGAGAAGGATAGGTATAAATTCTTTGTATGTTTGGTAGAAGCCAGCTGTACCTGGACTTTTGTTTTCAGGGAGTTTTTTGAATTACAGTTTCTATTTCACTGCTAGTGATTGCTCTGTTCAAATTGTGTGGTTCTTCTTCATTCAGATTTTGCAGGCTGTAAGTTTCTAGAAACTGGTTCATTTCTTCTTTGTTGTCCATTTAACTGACATATAGTTGTCTATAATTTTTTTCTTTTGTATTTCTGTGATATTGGTTGTTATTTCTCCTCTTTCTTTTCTTATTTTATTTATATGGGTCCTTTCTTCTTGGTCAGCCTGGCCAGAGGTTTGTGAATTTTGCTTATCCTTTCAAGAAACCACTTCTTGCTTTATATTGATTTTTCTACTCTTTTTAAATCTCTATTTTATTTATTTCTTGTCTGATCTTTATTATTTTCTTCCTTCTGCTGACTTTAGGATTTGATTTTTCTTCTTTTTCTAATTCTTTTAGGTGGTAGGTTAGGCCATTTATTTGGGATTTTTCTTGTGTTTTGAGCAAGATCTCTATGACTATGAACTTCCCTCTTAGAACTGCTTTTGCTGCATCCCATAGATTTTGTATGGTTGTGTTTTCATTGTTATTTGTCTGAAGATATTTTTTATTTTCTCTTTGATTTCACTGTTGACCTACTGGATTTTTAGCAGCTTGTTGTTTAGTCTCTAAATAATCATTTTTTTCTTCTCATTTCTCTTTCTGTGGTTGATTTCTAATTCTATGTCATTATGGTAGAAAAGTTGCTTGAAATAATTTCTATCCTTTTAAATTTGTTGAGGGTTGTTTCACAAAACAACTAGTATATGGTATATCCTAGAGAATGTTCCATGTGCTCTTGAAAAGAATGTGTATTCTGGTTTCTTTTGGATACAGTGTCCTGTAGATATCAATTAAGCCTAACTGTTCTATTGTGTCATTCAGGATCTCTGTTGCCTTATTGATTTTCTGTCTGGAAGATCTGTCCATTGATGTCAGTGAGGTGTTAAAGTCTCTCACTATTATTGTATTCCTGTTAGTGTCTCCCTCTATGTCTGTTAGTATTTGTTTTATGTATTTAGGTGCTCTTGTATTGGGTGCACATATGTTAATGAGTGTAATATCCTCTCCTTGTATTGATTTTTTATCATGATATAGTGTCCTTCTCTGTCTTTCTTTATGACCTTTGTTTTAAGTCTATTTTGTCTGTTATGAGTATTGTTAACCCTACTTATTTGTCATTTCCATTTGTATGAAATATCTTTCTACATCCCCTCACTTTCAATCTATATGTATCTTTTGCCCTCAAGTGGGTCTCTTGTAGGCAGCATATTGTAGTTTCTTGTCTTATTGTCCAATCTACCACTCTATGTCTTTTGATCAGAACACTTAGTCCATTGACATTTAAAGAACTGATTGATAATTATGTATTTATGACATTTTAAACCTTCTTTTCCAGTTAATTTTGTATTCTTTCTTCTTTTCTTCTTCCTTTTATTTTTCCTTTTGTGGTTTGATGGTTTTCTTTTGCATTATGCTTGAGTTCCTTTCTTTTTGGTTTTTGTGACTCTGTTGTATGTTTTTGATTTGTGGTTACCCTTCTTTTCAAGTATGTTAACCTGTAACTACACCTACTTGCTTTAGACTGGTAGTCATATAAGCTCGAACACATTCTAAAAGATCTACATTTTCTTATTCCCTTCCCCAACATTTCATAATTTTGATGTCCTACTTTACATTTTCATCTTTATCCTTTTGCTGTTCCCTGTAGTTATAATCACTTTCACAGAGTTTTTTTAATTGTTTTTTAATCTGTTTAAGTGATCTTCAATTATTTTATATATTTACATTTCCTATTGTGATTTCTCTTTCCTGTAGATTCTAGCTTCTTTTCTCTTTAGAGAAGACCTTTCAATATTTCTTTTACGATAGGTTTAGTATTGTTGTATTCTTTTAGTTTTTGTTTGTCTGAGAAATTCTTTTATCTCTCCTTCTATTCTAAATGATAATCTTTTGGGTAGAATATCCTAGGTTGCAGGATTTTCCCTTTCAGGACTTTGAATATATCATGACATTCCCTTCTGGCCTGCAAAGTTTCTGCAGAGAAGTCAGCTGATAGCCTTATGGGGATTCCCTTATAACTGACTCTTCGTTTTTTCTCTTGCTGTCTATAGAATCCTCTCTTTGCCTTTAACTTTTGCCATTTTAATTTGTGATATGATATGATATGTCTTGGAGTAGGTCTGGTTGGGTTCATTTTGTCTGGGACTCTCTGTGCTTCCTGTACCTGGATATCTGTTTCCTTCTTTATGTCTGGGAAGTTTTCAGCCATAATTTCTTCAAATATATTTTCAATCCCCTTTTCTCTTTCTTCTTCTGGGATTCTTATTATGTGTAGATTGGCACACTTTATATTATCCCATAGGCCTCGCATGTTGCTTTCTGTCTTTCTGTCTCCTGTTCTGATTGAGTGATTTCCATAATTCTGTCTTCCAGATCACTGATTATTTAGTTTATTTATTGCCTTTAGCTTAGTTTTCATCTCACCAACTTAGTTGTCTAATTTTGATTGGCTTCTCTTTATAGTTTCTTGTTCCTTGTTACAGTGAGCTCTGTTTCTATTGATAGTCTTAATACCTTCAGCATTTTTATCACTTTTTTTGAATTTAGGAACTGGTAGACTGGAGAGTCTATTTCATTATTCTTTCAGGGTATTTCTCTTGTTCTCTTAATTAGGAGTAGTTCCTCTGCTTTTTCATTTTACTTATATTTCTCTGACTCTATTAATTTAGGAGAAACAGTTATCTCCTGTGGTCTTGAAGTGTTGTTTTTATATGTGAGTGACTCTGTGTAGACAGTATGAGTCCAATAGTTTTGGTGCAAGGGCTGCTTCTGGTATGAATGCTTGCCCCATCTTTCCATCAGGGTGTGCTGGTGTTTTCCCTCTTGATAGAGGGTGTGTTTGGTGTTGAGGAGACCAGAGCCTACACTGGATGTTGAGCAGGCTCTCCTCTTTGTCTGTGGTTGTCACAAACCTGTTGGGGATAGGGTCTGCTCCCCAGCTGTTGGAGTAGAAGCCCCCAGATCCAGGTCTAAGCTGTAGTGTGAGGAGGTGGTACTGGAGTGCTCCTTTTGGGAAAAGAGCCTGCTGCATGTTCTTCCCCAGGAGTTCTCCACAGGGACATGAAATTTTGTTATGCAGGCTGCCACCCTGTGTGTGCCCACAAAGATCAATGTTGCTGGCACTGCACTCAGGGACTGCCTCTGCTCTGAGAGAACTGGAAAATAGCTCAGAGGACACTTAAGCATGCATGTGCACTCACAAAACTGCCTGCCCAGAAACTGCAGAAGCTAAGCCCCCATGCTTGCTATGAGAATGCCAGTAATTGACTCAGGTTTCAGCCCCACCTCTATGTATATATGCCCACAAAGTTCTCAAAACCCATGGCAGCCCTGAGCAGTGCCCTGTTGAGTGTGCTGATAATGAGGCTGCTATGGCAGATTCATGCCTCTCCCTTGTTGTTTTGACAATGGGGCTCCTATGGCAGACTTGCCTCTGTCCTGTACACACCCCCAGTTGTGGCCCAGGCCACACTTCCAGCCCTTCAATCTGTCTTTGCACAGCTAAACCAAGTCCTCTCCCTGTGTCTATCTGCTGAAGCCCAAGTTTCAGCAACCACTCACTGTACACACCAGCAGGTACACCACTCGAACTTGGGAAATGTGGTGATGTGAAAAGGACCATCTCTGCTCGTGTCTCTCTGAGCCTCAGAAGCTCCCTGTCTGTCCTAGCAGACCTCCCAGCCAGTGAAGGAGGTTCCCAAGGTGAGGGAACCTTTTTTCTTTCACAGTTCCCTCCCAGGGGCACTGGTCCCATCCCAAATCCTCTTCTTCTCCCTTTTCCCTTTGTCTTGCCTGGTGACATGGGGTTCTATCTTGAAGCTTTGCTTGTATGAGATCTTCTGCAAGCTTTCAGTAGGTATTCTGTGAGAATTGTTCCAGATATAGATGTATTTTTCATGTATTTGTACTAGAAAAGCATGTGCATTCTGCTGCTTTGGGATGAAATGTTCTTTATATATCCATTAAGTCCATCTCCTCTAATGTGTTGTTTAAAGCCATTGTTTTCTTATTGATTTTCTGTCTGGATGGATCTGTCCATTGATGTCTGTTTGGTGTTAAAGTCCCCTAATATTATTGCATCACTGTAACCTTCTCCCTTTATGTTTGTTCATCTTTTCTTTATGTATTTAGGTGCCTCAATGTTGCGTGCATATATATTTATAATCTTTATATCATCTTCTTGGGTTGATCCCTTGATTATTATGCAATGTTCTTCTTCCTCTCTTGTTACAGTCTTTGTTTTAAAGTTTATTTTATCTGATATAAGTATTGCTACCTCAGCTTTCTATTTATTTCCATTTGCATGGAATACTTATTCCCATCCTCTCACTTTCAGTCGTGTGTGTCTTTAGATCTGAAGTGAGTCTCTTATAGACAGCATATATATGGGTCTTAATTTTGTATCCACTCAACCACTTTATGTCTTTTGATTGGAACATTTAAATCTATTAATATTTAAAGTGATTATTGACAGGTATGTACTTACTGCCATTTTAACTGTTTTGGGGTTGATTTTGTAGTGTTTTTTTTGTTGTTGTTATTGTTACTGTTCTTTTCTTCTTCTTTTGCCCTCTTCCATTGTGAGCTGATGACTCTCTTTAGCGTTGTTTGAATTCCTTTCCCTTTTGTGTGTGTATCTATTATAGAGTTTTGGTTTGTGGTTACCATGAGATTTATTTACAGCTATATATATTTGATTATTTTAAATTGGTGATGTTTTAAGTTCAAACACATTTTAACTACCCTGCAATTTTACTCCCCTCCCTCCAAAGTTTACTGCTTTTGTCATCATATTTTATAGTTTTTTGTTTTGTGAATCCCTTCACTATTTATTTTGGTTATAGATGATGGTACTACTTTTGTCTTTTAACCTTCATACTAGCTTTTAAATGATCGATCTATTACCTTTATTGTATGTTTGCCTTTACTGGTGAGATTTTTCCTTTTATCATTTTCATATTTCTAATTGTGGCCTGTTCTTTCCCACTTAGAGAAGTCCCTTTAACATTTCTTATATAGCCAAATTAGTGGTGGTGAAATCTTTTAGCTTTTGCTTCTTTGTAAAACTCTTTAGCTCTCCTTCAAATCTAAATGATAACCCTGCTTGATAGAGTATCCTTTATTATAAGTTTTTAATTTTATCTCTTTGAGTGTATTGTGCCACTCCTTTCTGGCTGACAATATTTCTGCTGAGAAGTCAGCTGATAATCCTATAGGAGTTCCCTTGTATATAACTAGTCGCTTTTCTCTTGCTACTTTTAATATTCTCTCTTCATCTTTAATTTTTGCCATTTTAATTATAATGTGTCTGGGTGTGGATCTCTTTACTTTTATCTTGTTTGGGGTTTTCTGTGCTTCCTGGACCTGGATGCCTGTTTCCTTTCCCAATTTACAGAAGTTTTTAAGCTATTGTTTCTTCAAATAAGTTCTCTTCCAATTTCTTTCTTTCTTCTCCTGCTGGAACCCTTTTAATGCAAGTTAAGTATGCTTGATGTTGTCCCAGAGGTCACTTAAACTATCTTCATTTTTTCAAAATTCTTTTTTCTGTTCAGCTTGGGTGATTTCCACTACTCTGTCTTCCAGATTGCTGACCCATTCCTCGGTATCAACTAATCTACTGTTGATTCCTTCTATCATATTTTAAAATTTCAGTTATTGTATTCTTCGGCTGTTTGTTTTTTATTTTCTAATTCTTTGTTGAAATTCATACTGTTTTCATCCATTCTTCTTTCGAGTTTAGTGAGCATTTTATGACAATTGCCTAGAACTCTTTATTGGATAGATTACTTATCTTCACTTTTTAAAAGATATTATTACTTTGTTTGGAACATTTCCCTATGTCTCCTCATTTTACCTATTTCTTTGTGTTTACTTCTATGTATTAGGTAGGTCAGTTGAATTTCCAGATCTTGGAAAAGTGGTGTTATGTAGGACATGTCCTATGGGGGTCAGCAATATGTTTCCCTCTGGTTACTAAATCTATATGCTGCGGAAGTGTCCCCTAATTGAGTTGTGTGCCCCCTTCTTTTGTGGCTGACCCAACTACAGTGTGCACACTGGAAGGTGGAGCTGACCCAAATGGCTGCTAGGTCCTGTCTCATGCAGTGGCTGTGGGCCTGCTAGAGGGTGAAACTATATCCCCGTGGAGCTAGCTGCACAAGCTGGGGTCCATGGGCCCTCTTGGCTAGTGTCAGCCCATGGGTGGGCAGGGGTAGGATAGACATCTTTTTTTTTTTCTTTTTTTTTCTGTGCAGTACATGGGCCTCTCACTGTTGTGGCCTCTCCTGTTGTGGACCAGAGGCTCTGGATGCACAGGCTCAGTGGCCATGGCTCATGGGCCCAGCCACTCTGTGTCATGTGGGATCTTCCCAGACTGAGGCATGAACCGATATCCCCTGCATCAACAGGTGGACTCTCAACCACTGCGCCACCAGGGAAGCCCAGACAGACATTTTTATTGCTATTTTAAGAATAAAGAAAAAAGGACACATAGAAGGTAAATAATTTGTTTGGTGTCACAGACCTAGTAAGTCCATATTAAGATTCTAACTGAGGACTGTTTCACCCAAACTCAAGCTGTTTCTACTATCCCACTTTGATTCTATTGACTGATCATCTTTCAACTAATAAGGAGCATGATCTGATACAATTTGGCTCAACTATTAGGGGCAAGATAGAAGAGTTAATAAATTATCAACAACAAAAAATCTTACTCTAATTCTGTACTTTTTTGGAGCAGTCAAGTTGACAATAAAATATCTTGAGGGAGATGTGAATATAAGTGAGGGTGGAAATTTGAGAAGTTTTTCCACTTTTCCTCTAAATTCATGACTTGGAACAGTATGCTGCAATCTCATAATTGCATAAAATATGATTTTCAGAGGAAGGAAGGATTGTGAAATGTGTTTTGGGCCACAAAGGTACTGAATTGTGTGTTTATGTGTAGAACATTAGAGCTGGATTTTTTAATGAGCACTTAGGAACTCATGGCTAGCAAGATTTTTGCTGATGTTTTCTGGAATTGGAGCTTTGACCAACCTTGCTGACTGAGGAGACTTTGGAATTTTTAATCTCAATAACACATATCACTGCTCATAGACATTTGTCCTAACTGGGTAGCATATGGACAGCACAAGTGAAAGATAATTGACAGGAAAGACTGGACTTAGGAAGAGGAGAGAGAAGTCAGAACATCAGAAATTCATGAGAGGAGGCCCTAATATTGAAGACTATGAGACATACACTGGGATAATAGACATATCCAGTATTTAGTTTTTGAAAATATGAATATTTGAGACAGAAAATTCTTGGAAAGGGTTAGGTCCAGGCTAAGATGGTGTTATAAATAGATGAAATGCAGAGATTGAATTTAGTCTGAAGACTAAACTTCAGACTAAACTACAAACTCTTGTTTCTATTTGATTTATAGGTTTTGACTGAACAACATGTGCATCATCTCTGCTACTTACTGTGTATGTGAACTTGAACAAATGTTTTAACTTTTCTGAACTCCATTTTTTCATCTGTGAACTGAGGATACTGATATTTACCTTGTAATGTGGGTGTAAAGATTACACATAATATAACATGCTGGGTTCATAGTAGATAATCAATATATAGTGGCTTTCTCCTTTCTTAAAAGCGAGTTCTGATACATACCTGTTTGACAATACTACACACTCTGAGAAGAGTAAGAGACACTAATTACCTAAAAGTATATAAAATAATGAAAGTTCAGAACTTTTTTCCATTATTCTAATGGTATAGCTTTAATGGAGAGTAAGCTGGCACACCAACACATGCTCTCTAGGTTTATGTGAGTTAGCTCTGCCTTGGTACATATCCAACTCTAATTTAGTTATACAATACAATTTCATTTTGTCCTTCTTACATAATATGACCCATCCATAAAGATGGATGTCAACATTAACAAATCATGACTCATAAGAAGGTGAAGTGTCTCAGCCATGGCAAAGTAGTGCCTAGGATCATTACACAGATTTGTCAGGGCAATGAGTATCAATGGTTACAGATATTTGACCTAACCCCCAGAATAAAGCACTTATAAATTCCAGAATTTAAGCAAAAAATATATGGATAACAAAAGAAAAAGTAATTCAGCCAAGTGTAAATACCCCAAACTTTCATATATTTCAGAGGTGCATAAGGCATGGAGTAGACACTTTTCCAGTGAGAGACTGAATAGACAAACAGACAATGATTGTACTATATATAAAAATAGAACTTTGACCCACAACCTCTAGCAACCTGCCCAGGAAACCAATCTCCTTATCTTCAACCCAGGAAGCCAACTTGTTGTAAGTGCATAGAGCTAGATTGATATCTCTAGTGACAATCCAGGACGTTAAACAATAACTTCTGTGACAATCAATCAATCTAAAATGGCTAAGATTTTCTGAGAAACTGATGGGCTTATTTTTATCTCATTACCAACTGAGGATCCAACTGGACTTTCTAACCAATTTCACAGGATACACACTTCTAGTTAGCCCACCTACAGCATCCCCAGATCAATAGCTTTCAATCAGGATATACACAAATAGTTCCCTTTTCCCCACCGTAATGTTTCCCATGTGTCTATCTGCTTTGAATCTCTGTGAAAACACACATTTTGGTGGCTGACTCCTTTGCTACAGCAAGCTCTGGATAAATAGCAATTGCTTGGTAGCATTTGGTTGGTCTTTGTTTTTTTTCCACACCAGGGAGAGACCTGCCAAGTCACAAAGAAAGGAACTCAACCTCAACTGTAGATGAGCTAGTTTCAATTCTTCCCATTTTGCAAGATTAATGGCACCCATGCTTTTTTTATCCTTCCTGTCCCTTTTCTGTCTGTATCATCTCTTTCCATTCTCAATTCTTTTTACTTATATCTGCAATCCTTCAGATTCCCCTTACAGCTCACTTAGATAATTATAATAAACCAGTCAACTTTACCTTCTTTTTATTCTTATCCACCTCAATCACTACTGCTGGATAAATCTCACAGAAGCAAGGTTCCAATGTTTTCACTTATCTTACAAAAAAACATTAAATGGGAAAATTTTCAGTCTAAGAAAACAAATGGCTTCAATCAAAATCCCAGCAAGTTATTTTTTGGGTGTAACAAACTAATACTAAAGTTTATATGGAGAGGCAGAAGATCCAGAATAGCCAACACAGTGTTGAAGGAGAACAATTGGCTACAGTAATCAACTCAGTGTGGTATGAGCAAAAGAATAGACAAATAGATCAATGAAACAGAATAGAGAGCCCAGATATAGATTCACATAAATATAGTCAACTGGTCTTTGACAAAGGATCAAAGGCAATGCAATGGAGCAAAGATAGTATTTTCAACAAATGGTGCTGGGACAACTGGACATGCACATGGAAAAAACTGAATTGAGATACAGTCTTGCACTCTTCACAAAAATTAGCTCAAAATGAATCACAGAACTAAATGTAAAACACAAAACTATATATAATTAGAAAATTATATATATATGTATATTTAATAGTTCTTTTAAAAAAAGAAGATGCTGGGCTAGTAGCCACTGAAGTAGTCTTTCCCAAACTTGCACTGCAGCAGATAAAATGTGAGGAAAAAAAGAAGTTATAACATTGAAAACAAAGTTGCTGTTTTAGAATATATTTTCCCACTGTTTGTAAGGACAGAGAAGCTATATTGGATAAAACAAAAGATTGCTTATCTATGTTTATCATATGAAACCTCAGGAACTTATGGTCATTTGAAAGAACTAGAAATATATTTTTTTCCTCAAATGTCTGATCAGAGACAAGGACATTTATTTTTCTATGAATGAGAAAACACTGAAGCCACATCTCTATCGGATGGTTGTTGATTCTGGAAGAGAGAAAAGAAATTGTGACCATAGAGTTGCATACCAATCCAAGATATCTTCCATAAGAGAGGTTAACAAAAGAGATGCTCAGATATGCTAGAATCAGTAAATTTCTCCTGAACCACCCTTGGAAAATTACATAAAGACATACAATTGCCAACTGACTCAAAATGAACAATTCCAGAATGTATAGTTCAAGCTCTAAAAAGTTTAACAGAGCTATCTTTTCTTGGTTTGTTTGCAGTTTTCTAACTGAAAGATGACTTAGGTTGATTTGGCAATATGGGGTTATGCTTGGTCCATGCTGCTTCTCACACCTATTTCCCTTCTGCTTCTACTCTGATCATCATATGAGAAAAAGTGTTTCTCAAGCAACATTTTATATCCTACAATCAGATGAAATACACTGCCCATTGGAGTACCACTAAAACCTTTGTTATTTGTTTGCACAATTGAAATAATTATGTCAAGAATATTACAAAATGCTCTCCTTCTTTCCATAAAATCAGAGTTGCCTGGAGTCACATAATGGCCATTGTCATTGCCAAGGAATTTGAATAATGGATTTCAACACATTTACCACTCCTTTTGAGTGATCTGATTCATTAGGCTTTTATAAATGAAAAAGATAGTCATTCCACGTGCAAATATTATCTGTTCTAAATTTCCTATTTCTAATCTAGTGCACATTCCAACTAAAATGTTTGAATGTTTCTGTGGAAAACAGACATAAAAATTAGTATATATGATCTAATTTCAACCATGAAAAATGTACATTTTTAAAAACCCATAAGCAACATGTTTTATTCTGTAATGCAGAGGGAATACATCCCTTAATAGTACTTATTTTTGGCTGATGATATTCAGTTTGTGGAAAAAAATAGATAAAATTTTATAAATTTTCCATGATCAGCATGATGTAAAAATGTATACACAGATATTAAAAAATCAAAAGTACAGTAAAGTGTTAATAGTGTTTTTCTCCTAGCAGCTTGAATGTAAATTATTTATTTTCTTCTAACTTTTTTATACTTAAAATTTTCTATAGTAAAAATATAAAATTTTATTGAAATGTAAAAAATTTAATTGAATGTATTTTGCAGAAACATGGCTTTCCATCACCAAGAAAATCAACTAAACATCTACAGTAGTTCCCCTTACATACTAACGAGTTCCGTTCCGAGAGTGCGTTCTTAAGTCCAACTTGTTTGTAAGTCCAACAAAGTTAGCCTAGGTACTCAACTAACACAGTCAGCTATATAGTACTGTACTGTAATACGTTTATAATTCTTTTCACACAAATAATACATAAAAATCAAACAAACACAAAAAATAAAGAAAACATTTTTAATCTTACAGTACAGTACCTTGGAAAGTACAGTAGAACAGCTGGCATAAAGGGGCTGGTTTCGAGTGCATGGGCAAGAAGAGTTACTGACTGGAGGACGGAGAGGAGGTGGGAGATGGTAGAGTTGAAAGATGGTCAGCAATAGGAGACGGGGGGCAAGCTGCAATTTCACTCATGCCTGACGTTGATGGAACGCATGTTCGCATCTTTGAAAGTTCGCAACCTGAAGGTTCATATGTAGGGGACTTGCTGTAAAATAAATTAAATAAACTAAACATCTTAGTTGCAGGCTAATGGCCTTCCACAACGAGCTTCAATCTGTCTTCCCATAGCTTTATTTTTCATTTTTCATTATTCCCCTTCACACATTTTTCACTTCAATAAAAAATTAACCCTTTGCCTTTTTACATATAGACTAAATTTTCTTGACTCTGTATGGTTGTTTATCCTGTTCCTGGATTTTCCTCTATGTCCAAATCATTTCAGGCTTCACTTATTTGTGGCTTTACCTTGGGCTTTTTCTAAACTAAGCAGCTTTCCTTCTGCATATTTCCTGTACAGCTTCTTTCTTTATTTCTTATAAAATCTTATGCAGAGGTCATCTCCTCTACTAGATTATACCCTTTTCTCCTTCATTCATTCCTTCATTCTGTCCTCTCATCCTTCCTTCTTTCCTATTTTTAAGTAGCTAATTTGGTCACTTTTTTTCTATATTTCTCTTTTAAATATTATCTCCAAATCTACAGTCTTACTTTGTTTATTCTGAAGAATTTAAGACTCAGACACTTGAGAAATGAATGAATAGCTAAAAGAATGATATATCAGCTGGAGGTAACAAGGATCATGTGTTATTTCATCTGATTAGTCATGGAGAATCATGATAAATAGGAAGACAAAAGTGAAAAGTTATGAGACAGACTGTTACTTGGACTAACTTCCTGCTTTTGAATCTAAGTTTGGATCAGATTTAAGTTTACTTCTAGACCTCTGATCCCTGGAGGTTAGATTTACAAAAGCACCCATTCTGACCCCTGTACATATTTCACCATATGACAAATGATTGTTCTGTGGAACAGTCATCTTCCTTCCTGTGCAGAAAAAGCCCATTTTTTCCCTAATGTTCACAACTCCCCTCTACATTTGATATATTGGGTTGGCCAAAAATTTTGACAGAAAACCCGAACGAACTTTTTGGCCAGCCCAATATTTACTCTTTCTTACTCTTTTTCCTGCTTTTTTCTTTTTTTCCCTTTCCCTTTCTCTTTTCCTCCCTCCATTTTGTCTTTTCTTCCTTCTTTCCTTCCTTCCTCTTCCCTCCCTTCCTTCCTCCACTCAGTTACTCTGTAATTTGCCTATTCTTTCGCATTATTCTGTTCCCTTTTAAAATTTAATCCACAAAATTCAAACTATCTCATTCATTGTCAGAAACCTCCTTGACTCCACAGTCTTAGTTTTGGTGTTCAATAGATATAGGAATAAGGATTTTAAGTATATAAATCTTTTATTTATTCTCTTATTAGAGAGACTTAAGATGATAGCTTGAAACTTTTTCTATGAAAATAAAATAAAATAAATCAGTTATTAGGGTATTTAGTAAATATGACATGTACGATCTGGGAATTTATATATGCATCATTTGTGAAATTTTTGACTTTTCATTTACCTGTTTGACTTTTGCTGTGAGCCTTTCATTCATAATTAATATATTAATTAATTCTCTACCTGATTTGGGGATTCCTGCTGTATGCAAAGCCCCACCCTAAGTATTAGGAGTACAGAAATAAATGGGAAACAGTCCCTACCCTCAAGACTTTACAGTAATATGGGGAGGCAGATAAGTAAACTATTACACTAGAGTTCAGTATGAAAAATCAGGCAAGTACAGATACTGTTAAGAACTAAGTAATGAACTCTTCCTGGGGCTCAAGGAAGACCTCTCAGAGAAGTCTGTTTTAAAAGATGACAAAGTTCTGCACTGGCAAACTTGTGTTTTTCTCAGGAAGAAGATGGCCTCTTTTGTCAATCACTTTTGAACAGTTGGGAAAATGAACATAAAATCTGTCAAGTTTCCCTCTAAATTTAAAAAATGTTTTATAAATTATGCTAGCAGAGAAAATTTACACAGAAAACCCCTTAATTTAGAAGGAATTGACAATTGTGGATGTCACAGCTCTTCTGCTTTTAATTTCTCACTACCTCTTCTGCCTGACTTCATTGTTTCTTCCTGGAATTCATATCTGGTACAAGCCCTTACCACTCCAACCCCCTTAGCTCCCCTGACATCAGTGTAAACAAGTATTTTACCCTTATCTCAGTCAAAATGAAACAAGACACTAAGGAATATAGAACTCTAGTTTTGATGTGTCTTTGAACAGAATCTAGCCTAAAAATGGATGCTCAAAAGTACCATATAACCCCTGCCAAGTGGTCATTAGGCAACTGGAAACTTCCAGCTACAGGTTACAACCACTGAAGAATCCTATTACATCTTCTATAAATATTGAGTGAAATATCTCCAATATTTCTTTAAAAACATACAAAAAGTAAAGCAAAAAAGGAAAATTCAAAAGGGATGTAGTGTGAAAAATCAAAGCATACACTTATTAAATGTTCATTAAATGCACATTTTTACTCATCATTTTAATTCTCACTCCCAGGATATTCTTCTCTTTAGTAAACAAATAAGCAAGCAAACAAAGAAAAAACAAAGTGTGGTGATAAATAAAAGTTTGTGCACTTAGTAAATATTTAATAAGTGTAAGTTTTGCTTCCTCCCACTAGCATCCCTTTTGAATTTCTTTTTTAATTTATTTTTCTAAGGATATAGGAAGTGAGCTTGGTGGGGAGATAGGTTGGTGGCAGGTGGCAGGAGAATTGTATGTAAAGTATTTAACAAAGTTTCTTCCTCTGGGAAGGTTTAGGGTCTTCCTTACAAACATATATTTCACACAAGTGATGTGAGCAGTAGTCCAGTTGACAAAGAAAAAGAAAGAAAAGGTAGGAAAGGGAAGGGAAGGAAAAGAAAAAGGAAAAAAGGGAGGAGAAGATAAGAGAAACATGATAAGCAAAGGATAAGAATTTAGGATGGCTTTTTTTTTAACTTTAAAATATCTACAAATTTGAATTTAGGGAGGAAGAAAAGAGATTGAAAGAGAATAAGAAAAGAGTAGAAGATAAGACAGAGGAGAATTTCAGTCTAATGAACAAAGTAATTTATATCAATTCTTTGAGTATTTGTGGAGTAGCTATTAGAGGTCTATCACCCATTAATAAATTGGGTACAGAATTAAGACCAACCAAAAGAAAATTGATATGTGTCCTTCCTCAAAATCTTGAGGAATGAGCATCCTTCCCATGAGCATCTCCTCCTCAAGGACTAACAAGTCCAAGCAGAATGTGACAGTAGGTATTTCAAATCAAGTTTCAAAAAGTGAATTTCCCTTTCAATTTTATTCTAGATAGTATTTCTTCTGTTTTTACAGAATTTAATAGTATAGACTGTAACTATTTATGTACAGCTTTGCATTTACTTATATCTTATTACATTTGATTTTAAATATGTTCTTCTTAAAATAAAATTACATTTAAAATTTCTACAGAATTCTGACTTTTTTACCATGTCATGCTGCTTCTCAAATCCACAAACATAAACTATCTAGTAAATTCCAGTCACTTTTTTTTCCAGAATAAAAAAAAACTGCTCCAGTTTTCTTCTTACCAAGACAGGAAGAATTTCCTGGAGATTAATCACTCTTTTGACTTGCAAAATGGAAAGGTTGAGAGAAATTAGTAAAGTAGGTTATATCATCCTATTTTGGATTTGAAATTTTTGAAAAAGGTCCTGCTGCCACTCATAGGAAAGCAATCATGAGTCAAGCTGTGTGTGGGTGATCTAAGCAAACATTGTCACCCTATAAAAGTCGGAGTCCAGACCATTAATCTAGAAGAAGATAGGCAGAGAGCAAGGCATTAAGACAGAAGAGAGCTGAGAAATGTCAATGGAAATGAGGAATCTTCCAGTTCTGCTGTTGCTATGTGTGGCAGTTTGCTCAGCCTATCCATTGGACAGAGCTGCAAAGGACAAGGATGACAGCATGGACCTTGTTCAGGTAATTAAGGGAGCCAGCCCTCACGCTCCCTGACAGGGCTAACTGGAAACACTCTCTACTTTCTATTTATAAAACTCACAGAACTGTTTGAACTTAATGTATAGGAAGTTCAAAGGCAGAGAGTTATAGATTGTTGTACGTGGAGAGGGTCTCAGTATCACCTATTTGGACTCCTCTTTTTATGCCAGAAGAAACAAAAGCCAGAGATATTAGGTAATTTCCTAAGATCAAAGCCACCTTACTAGCAGCACTGCTTAAGACACATGATTAACAAGTGGAGAGTATATGAAATATATCTTGCTTTGGAACTTCTGTAGGTATTTTAATCCAATATAAAGTTAGATGGATATTTTTATTGCTGGTGTCATGTTTAGATATAGAGATTTCTCTAAGTTTTTTTCTTAAGCCAGGTCCTTGTGAGAAGCATAAAGTGGAAAATTGAATAAATGTAGCTGAAATGTACAATTACTCACAAGGAAGTTTGTTTTGTTTTTCTCCTTTAAGTTCCCTGGATAATTATCTTGATTTTCCAATTCATTGCAATTTTCATTGCTTTGGTAGTAAAATAAGCTGCAGAGATATTCTGTTACAAAGATAAAACGAAAGTGAGGAGGAGTCTGCAACTGAAGAATTAAACAAATATGACACTTTGATTTCAATAAACTAGAGGAATATTTCAAATAGATTAAGTGAGCAACTGTACAAGTTTACCATAAACCACTAAAAATCATAAAAATGACCTAAAAACTATACTTATGTTTCTGCTAGCAATACCTCGAAAACTACTACAACCTTGAAAAGGATGTGAATCTGTTTGTTAGAAGAAAGGACAGTAGTCCGGTAGTTAAAAAAATACAGGAAATGCAGAGGTTCCTGGGGCTGGAGGTGACGGGGAAGCTGGACTCTGACACTCTGGAGGTGATACGCAAGCCCAGATGTGGGGTTCCTGACGTTGGTCACTTCAGCACCTTTCCTGGCATGCCCAAGTGGAGGAAAACTCACCTCAATTACAGGTAATGGGTCCAAAGAGATTTTGACATAATACTGAGATTTATAAATCACTATCACAGGAGAAATAGTATCTTCAATTGTTTTTTCATACAGGATTGTGAATTATACACTGGATTTGCCAAGAGATGTTGTTGATTCTGCCATTGAGAAAGCTCTGACAGTCTGGGAGGAGGTGACTCCATTTACATTCTCCAGGATCAATGAAGGAGAGGCAGACATAATGATCATTTTTGCAGTTCGAGGTAAAAAACAGAAACAAGGGGAAAAAAAAAACCATGCAAAATTTTATCTGTTGTCGTTTCATTAGAAAAGATTCCAGAGAGATCCTAATTACTAATCTTGACAATAATTTTTTTTTTCTCTCTTAGAACATGGAGACTTTAGCCCTTTTGATGGACCTGGAAAAGTTTTGGCTCATGCCTATCCACCTGGGCCAGGGATTTATGGAGATGCTCACTTTGATGATGATGAAAAATGGACAAAGGATACATCAGGTTAGTTATACATCTCTCAGAATGATTTCACTGTTGATTTTTGTTTTAACTTGGAGAACTCTTTTTTTTATTTTTTTATATCTTTATTGGTGTATAATTGCATTACAATGGTGTGTTAGTTTCTGTTTTAAAACAAAGTGAATCAGTTATACATATACATATGCTGCCATATCTCTTCCCTCTTGCGTCTCCCTCCCTCCCACTCTCCCTATCCCACCCCTCTAGGTGGTCACAAAGCAGCGAGCTGATCTCCCTGTGCTATGTGGCTGTTTCCCACTAGCTATCTACTTTACGTTTGGTAGTATATATATGTCCATGCCACTCTCTCGCTTTGTCACAGCTTACCCTTCCACCTCCCCATATCCTCAAGTCCATTCTCTAGTAGGTCTGTGTCTTTATTCCTGTCTTCCTCTAGGTTCTTCATGACATTTTTTTTCTTAAATTCCATATATATGTGTTAATATACCGTATTTGTCTTTCTCTTTCTGACTTACTTCACTCTGTATGACAGATTCTAGGTCCATCCACCTCATTAAAAATAGCTCAATTTCGTTTCTTTTTATGGCTGAGTAATATTCCATTGTATATATGTGCCACATCTTCTTTATCCATTCATCCGATGATGGGCACTTATGTTGTTTCCATCTCTGGGCTATTGTAAATAGAGCTGCAATGAACATTTTGGTACATGACTCTTTTTGAATTATGGTTTTCTCAGGGTATATGCACAGTAGTGGGATTGCTGGCTCATATGGTAGTTCTATTTGTTTTTTTTTAAGGAACCTCCATACTGTTCTCCATAGTGGCTGTACCAATTCACATTCCCACCAGCAGTGCAAGAGTGTTTTTTTTTTCTCCACACCCTCTCCAGCATTTATTTTTTTCTAGATTTTTTGATGATGGCCATTCTGACTGGTGTGAGATGATATCTCATTGTAGTTTTGATTTACATTTCTCTAATGATTAATGATTTGATCATTTTTTCATGTGTCTATTGGCAGTCTGTATATCTTCTTTGGAGAAATGTCTATTTAAGTCTTCTGCCATTTTTGGATTCGGTTGTTTGTTTCTTTGTTATTGAGCTGCATGAGATGCTTGCAAATTTTGGAGATTAATCCTTTGTCAGTTTCTTCATTTGCAAATATTTTCTCCCATTCTAAGGGTTGCCTTTTGGTCTTGTTTATGGTTTCCTTTGCTGTGCAAAAGCTTTTAAGTTTCATTAGGTCCCACGTGTTTATTTTTGTTTTTATTTCCATTTCTCTAGGAGGTGGGTCCAAAAGGATCTTGCTGTGATTTATGTCATAGAGTGTTCTGCCTATGTTTTCCTCTAAGAGTTTGGTAGTTTCTGGCCTTACATTTAGGTCTTTAATCTATTTTGAGCTTATTTTTGTGTATGGTGTTAGGGAGTGATCTAATCTCAAACTTTTACATGTACCTGTCCAGTTTTCCCAGCATCACTTATTGAAGAGGCTGTCCTTTCTCCACTGTATATTCCTGCCTCCTTTATCAAAGATAAGGTGACCATATGTGCATGAGTTTATCTCTGGGCTTTCTATCCTGTTCCATTGATCTATCTTTCTGTTTCTGTGCCAGTACCATACTGTCTTGATTACTATAGCTTTGTAGTATAATCTGAAGTCAGGGAGCCTGGTTACTGCAGCTCCGTTTTTTGTTCTCAAGATTGTTTTGGCTATTCAGAGTCTTTTGTGCTTCCATACAAATTGTGAATTTTTTTGTTCTAGTTCTGTGATAAATGCCAGTGGTATTTTGATAGGGATTGCAGTAAATCTGTAGATTGCTTTGGGTAGTAGAGTCATTTTCACAATGTTGATTCTTCCAATCCAAGAACATGGCATATCTCTCCATCTATTTGTATCATCTTTAATTTCTTTCATCATTGACTTATAATTTTCTGCATACAGGTCTTTTGTCTCCTTAAGTAGGTTTATTCCTAGATATTTTATTCTTTTTGTTACAATGGTAAATGGGAGTGTTTTCTTAATTTCACTTTCAGATTTTTCATCATTAGTGTCTAGGAATGCCAGAGATTTCTGTGCATTAATTTTGTATCCTGCTACTTTATCAAATTCATTGATTAACTCTAGTAGTTTTCTGGTGGCATCTGTAGGATTAACTTGGAGAACTCTTAATAGCTAAGAATACTGAAGGAATGGAGTGTTATGGATTTCCCAATGGGTCAAGAATCAGCAGAATCAGGCTGGAGATGGGAGTAATTGGATATGCCTGGATAATTTTTCCCAGAGATTGATTTCAATAATGAGCCTTGAAAAACACTTGGCTTTCCATTAAGTGTACTCATTCAATTGATCAATTAACCAAAAAAAAAAAAAAAAAAAAAGAGGCGGGAAGCACTGTGTGCTTCCAGGAAGTAAACAAATATAATACACAGCTGATCTGTATAATGTACATGTATTTAAGGACTGAGTAACTATTATTTATGATTTCTTTAATAGGGTTCAATTTATTCCTCGTTGCTGCCCATGAACTTGGCCATTCCCTGGGTCTCCAACACTCAACCAATAGTGAAGCTTTGATGTATCCAGTCTACAACCCACTGACAGACCTGGCTCGGTTCCACCTTTCTCAAGATGATGTGAATGGCATTCAGTCCCTGTATGGTGAGTGATGCTGGAAAAATTAGTCATTGTAACTTTGCAATGATGGTCTTCAGGAAAGCTTCAAAATGCTGCATAAAGCATTTGTAATTTAACTCAAAGCACTTTGAGTATGTTTGGAAAGGATATAAATTGACAGAAGAATCACATTTCTTCTAATGTTTGCATCCTCATATCTGTTCCCTTTAGGACCTCCCACAGCTTCTACAGATGACCCTGTGGTGCCCACAGAATCTGTGCCTCCAGAACCTGGCACACCAGCCACATGTGATCCTGCTTTGTCCTTTGATGCAGTCAGCACTCTGAGGGGAGAAGTTCTGTTCTTTAAAGATAGGTCAGACCAGAAAACTATATTTTCCTATCTATTCTTTTGATGTATCTATACAATGCTTAGAGAGGAAAACAAACAGAAACTTGATAGGGATTTTTAAATATTTAAAACAAAAAATTTTTTTTCTAAACTTGGCATCTTTCTGATGCTTCACTTTCCATATTTTCCTAAAATTGTCAAGTTCATTTTCAAAGACTTAGGATGATTTAATTTTTACCCTGTAATTGTCATTTCCAAATGTTATAAGTTACAGTTGCTTTTCAAAAGTCACAATTAGGACTTTAGAATCAGAATTTTATCTTCACTTCCTTTAAAAATGATACCAGGATACCATTACATTTAATCAATCAATTTACTCACTGCTGGATAAATATGCACATGATAAACTGCACAAGTGGAAAGAAAGTTAAAAGAAAGTCATCACCACATCATTGACTCTTAGTACCTCAGTTCTCCCTATCTTCATCCATAGTGATGAACTCTTAAATATCCTTCCAGAATTGCTCTGTGTATATATAAAAATATACTTACATGCACATATACATACACACACATCTGCCTATCTTTTTGAAAATACAAATGATGGTATAATATATATATTGTTTTGCATTAATTGTAAGCATTTAAAGGTTACAGTCAGCTGATTAATTTGCATTGTAAGATAACTTTCCTTTCACAGAAGACATTACTCTGGAATCCTATGGCAACAGGTCCAGTGCAATCTTCTGGAAAAAAAGGAAAGATTTTTCCCCAGTGACAACACACCTGATTTCTGTCTGTCATTAAGCCTAGAGGATGTGGGACTGGGGGAAGATGGGTGAGACAGGACAATGAAGAAAATACGCTGAAAGGTGAAAGACTTCTTTCAATTTTCATTTCTTTTTACATGTTTTTCAGACATTTTTGGCGCAAATCCTTCAGGACACCTGTTGGATTTCATTTGATCTCTTCGTTTTGGCCATCTCTTCCTTCAGGCATAGATGCTGCATATGAAGTTATTAGCAAAGACAGCGTTTTCATTTTTAAAGGTAATTATTATATAATAATTTCTTTAACTTGCTAAAATAAAGCCTCTCACTGGAAAATTGATTGACTTTAATTGGAAATTGCCCAGAGTTGTAAATTCCCTCAATTGGTCTGTGTTCATTCATTCAAGCTGCAAATTTTTGTTTAATGTCTATTTTGAGCTGGTGACTAAATCTAAAATTTTGGCGTCCCCCCTTTTTTTTTGCGGTACGCGGGCCTCTCACTATTGTGGTCTCTCCCATTGAGGAGCACAGGCTCCGGATGCACAGGCTCTGTGGCCATGGCTCACGGGCCCAGCCGCTCCATGCCATGTGGGATCTTCCCGGACCGAGGCACGAACCCGTGTCCCCTGAATCAGCAGGCAGACTCTCAACCACTGCGCCACCAGGGAAGCCCCCTCGCTTCCTTTTTACTGTGAAAATCAAAGGTGCTGAGAAGTATTTCTAAAACCAAAAATATCTGTTGTAGATTCAACGTGATTGTGATTTTTTTTTTTTTAAACACAGGAAATCAATTCTGGGCTATCAGAGGAAACGAGGTGCAAGCAGGTTACCCAAAAGACATCCATACCCTGGGTTTTCCTTCAACAATAAGGAAAATAGATGCAGCCTTTTCTGATAAGGAAAAGAAGAAAACATATTTCTTTGTAGAGGACAAATACTGGAGGTAAAATTTGATTGGAATGACTTTGTATGATCCTAATTAGGGAAATTATTCTCTTTTTCTAAGGAAATCCCCCGCCTTACTCTTAGACCTGCGTCCCTCACAGTAGGAATGGTGGGGCTTTAGACAACTGTGGGGAAGTGCTTACTTTCAAATATAGCAGTGCCTGATAACAGGCATTTCTTAAGCTCTCCTGTTTTGAGTCCCATGTACAATAAGCTGGAGCTTCCCTTTGTGCTGTTGCCCCATCTGCCTGGAGTGTGCTCCTTTCTCCTCCACCTACACAAACCCTGCCCATCCTCCAAGTCCTAGCTCAAGTCGCACTACTTCCATGAAGCTTTCCCTGCTGCATTCCAAACCCAACTGGGCTTTTCTTTTTTGAAAGAAGCCCTGCGAATCCAGGCCACAGGGACACCATTCCTTTCCCTTTGTCTTATAGTCCACTCATTGTTTGAGTGTTTGTCTTGATTTCACAACTGTACTATGTGATTCTCAAGGGCTTCCCTTAGCTTCACCTATTCATTACCTCTGCCTAAGAGGATGACAGGTAATAACAGTCTAGCTGTATAGGACTCTCAGAGGTGCTAATTCTTGGGCTATCTGCCCAGACTCTGAGATCTGGGTGGACCAACGAAAGTCCAGCCAACAATCAAAGATGCACTTACTGTGCTTTGCTTCTTGTCCCAATCCCTTTTCATAGGAGACTGCCATAGGAAATCCAGATGTGCATGGTAGGGACAACATATATGTACAAAGTATGATAGAGAACTTCAAATTTGTATTTTAGATGAATGATTGAATTCACTGTATGTTCATATCTTTGTGATAGAAGGATGATTAAGATTCTTTCTGTCCAGACCTAAGAAATATGGTAACAAACAGCATCTGCTAGATCAGGATGTTACCTCTATTTCTGGTAGAGATTTTAAGAGCTAAGTTTGCAGTACCATTAAAGTCACACATTTCTGTAGCACTAAACATGTCTGACACTTATTTGCAGTACTTGGAAAGTTTGTTAGAATTCCACATTAAGCCTAACATGATTTACAAATTTTGGTAACATGACCTCCATGTAATGTTGAGCTTTGTTTCTTTTACTCGGTGCAGATTTGATGAGAAGAGACAATCCATGGAGCCAGGCTTTCCCAAGCAAATAGTGGAAGACTTCCCAGGGGTTGACCTAGAGGTGGATGCTGTTTTTGAAGCATTTGGTAGGAGGACACTTATTTTGTTGTCAGTGGGGCACTTGAAACAGTCTATAGTATCAGAGGGAAGAGGAAAATTGAAATAATATTTCATAACAGTTTTTTTTAACCAGGTTCCTCCTTTCAACCCTAAATTTCAACTTATGAATTTCATATCAATTATATGACTACCTCATATAATAAGCTATATAAAAATTTCCTCAAGTGGTGTGGCCAAGTTTAACACTGGCCAGCTGGTGTTCTCTATCTCACTGCTGCTACTAATTCCTGGGGAGATTTTCTCTGTCTTTCCTGAGTAGTCAGTCAGTTGCCAATATTTAACTTTCCATGAGCCCAAAGTCTAAAAAAATATTTTTTTCCTCCTCAGGGATAGGTGGGTGGAGGGATAGATGATCTTTATTGAAAGGTAATCTGAGCACCATGATGACAGAGTCATAAAGGATCATCAGGCTCTAAAAGTGTCCCTGTGCCTCTCTGAGGCCAGAAATGCCCTCCAGGCTGCCTCATGAGGAAAGGGGAGGAGGAATAGTGGGAAGGAAAAGCTTAAGGATACCACAGTTTCCAAAGATTCAGAGAATTTTATCTGACTGCAAGCAGAATAACCTAATAACTCAGAGCATGATTTTGCTGTCAGACAGAGCTGAAGTTGAGTGCCATCTCCATTCTTTCCTTGTTGAGTGACCTTGGGCAAGCATCTAAATTTGTCTGAACCTCAACTTCCTCATCTGTAAAATGGAGTTAGATATACATGCCTCTTAGGATTGTTGCAGAAATAAATGAAAAAACATCACGTAAAATGTTTAACATAGTCCCTGCCAAGTAGTATAATTCTATAAACACTTTCTGCTTTTAGGTATATATTATTATGAGTTTTGTACTTTGCCAAATTTATTTATTGGAAAAAATATCTCACTATTTCCCCTGTCTGTATTTGCAGGGTTTTACTATTTCTTCAATGGATCTTCACAGTTGGAATTTGACCCAAATGCAAAGAAAGTGACACATGTTTTGAAGAGTAACAGCTGGTTGAATTGTTAGGAGAGATGTTTAGAAGGCATAACATGGGAATTCTAAATGAAGCAGATAACTCTTCACCTAAGTCTCTGTGAATTGAAATGTTTCATTTTCTCCTGTGTGTGCAGTGACTGAGAATGAGAGTGTGAGCTTCTGTGTCTTGCCCGTTAGCTTCACAAATTACAGGGCATTTAAATGGGCTGTGTGTTTGCACTTTGCTCACATGGGGTAGCATCCCACAGGGAAGGAAGAAACACTTGTGCAACAGACAAGTGACTTTATATATAATATTTTCTTATTATTTAATAAAGAGGAGTTGTCAGTTATTTTATTTTATTGTTTTGTTTGTTTCAAGAACTAGTTGTCCTCACAATCTTGGGTGCATTGTGGACTGAGCAGGAGACAGTAGAGGTGGCAGGATTAGGATCTCCACAGCTGGGGCCTCATAATGGGCTCATCTAGAACTGGAAACAATCTGCCACTTGCCCTCCCCAGGTACCCTACAAAAGAGATGCTATTTCCACCAACCAGGCATCATATGTGTTCCTGACATACCTAAGGAGAAAGATCTAGGGAAGCTGTCACCTTATAGGGCAGGCTCTGAAAAAAGGTGTGAAGCAGAATCCTATAATTATAACAAATCACTTAGTTCACACACTTTATTATTCAGGTGGGGAAATAAACCTGTTGTTCATCTTTTGCTTTTACTTATATATTCTATCAATGGAGCCACTTTCCCTGCCCTAGCAAACAAATGTGCTCATATTCCCCCTATTCACACATGAAAATATCCTCCTGTACTCATTTTGTATCTGTCCATGCCCACAAGCCCATGGACAACTGCATATCCTAAAACTGGTTTGCCACTCCTAAGTAATAAGTGTAACATGGTATCTGCTACACAGTAAGAGCTCATTCATGCTGTAAATTATTAATTCATTTGAGAATAATCTTTTAATCATATTCCATGTGTCAGGCATTGTGCTAGGTTGTGGGCATAGGAGCCTGAGAAAATGGACACAGTCCTTGCCTCACTGAGATTATAATCCAGCAAGAAAGAATATATGCAAATAGTGACAAACATGAACATGTAACTGTAATTTTAGTAAGAGTTATAAAGGAAAAAAATTATGCTTCTTTGATAGAATAATAGGAGGATCTACTTTGATCTGGGTGGTTTTAGAAGAAGTTTTGGGGGAATGGCATTGGAGAAGGTTTTGAAGGAAGATATAAAAACTAGGTGAGAAGATGATGGTTTGGACTAAAGTGGTCACAGTGGAGAGTCAGAGACAGGAATACATATATATATATATATATATATATATATATATATATATATATATATATATATATATATATATATGATTGACAACAGAACTCTATGATGGCTTAGATATGGAGTTTAAAAGAGGAAAAGTTGCCAGAACAATTCCCAGATAACTTCCTTGAGCATAAGTGTTGATGGGGGAAGACCTGAAGAGAAGCAGTTTTGTGAGGAAAGGGCAAGAGTCAGGAAGAATTGCTCAGTTTTGTCAATTTTTAAAATGTCTGAGAGATTTCCAAGTAAGACCATGAGGTAAATTAGTCTAGAACTCAAAAGAGAAGATATAGTAATTATGTTTGGTGATGGATGTTAACTAAACTTATTGTGGTAATTATTTTGCAATGTATACATATAGCAAATCATTATGCTGTACACCCAAAACTAATACAATGCTATATGTCAATTATATCTCAATATTTTTAAAAGAGAGAGAAGATATAAACATATGGGATTTTTCAGCATTTAGATTGTTCTTAAAACCATGAGTATAAGACACACCATATGAGAGATTTTAAGATGGAACCCTAATAAATAACAACATTTTGCCAGGGATTGAACATTTCTTTATTTTAAAAATTAATTAAATTATTTGGTTTATTTTTTTTGATAGGTACTATGTAGCTATGGCACAAATTCAAAAGTTAAAAAACATTTTGTATGAAAAGTTAATTTTCCTCACACTCGTTTCATCACTATCTAATTCCTTTTCTCAGAGCAACCAAGTAGATTTCTATTAATCCTTTCAGACCTATTTTATACATATACAAACAGTAATATTATATTATCTTTTCAAGTTAAAATGATAGCATGTAAATTTACACTGCTCTGCTCTTTGCTATTTTCACTTACTATAGTTTGGCAACAATTCCACATTAATACATGTGGAATTTGCTTCACTCTTTCATTGGCTCCATTCTATGAAATAAATATGTAATTTATTTATTCAGTCTCCTACTCATCACTGAATTAGTGATTAAATAAATGTATATATCAAAGAAATAAAATTTAAAAATTAAAATAATAAATTAAATATATTTAAAATAAATAAAAATATATTAAACTAATTTAATAATATTTAAAACATATACTTGAAAAATATATCATATACTTGAAAATATATAATATACTTGAAATAAAAATAATGAAAAGTAAGTCAAATAAAATTGTGTGTATCAGTATTATTTTCAGTATTCAGTAGGTTATTTTAAATATTTTATTGTTATTCCCAGTAATACAATGAATATCCTTGAACACACTTGCATATCTTTTGAAGTTTAAACTTCAAAGTCTGAGCAGAGATGGAGGAGCAGAGAAACTCTCGTTTGGATTCTCCAGCATGTGGGCCATTGGATGCTGTTTACAACAGCAGTATTGGTGGAGTGGTGGAGTTGAATTCTGATTGAAGTGGATTGAAATATTGATGTCTGGATACTTTTGGCTACAGGTAGCAAAAAATTCCAACTGGCTTAAAAATAAAAGAGTTTATCAAAAAGACAAAAGAAAAGTGTTGGTGAGGATGTGGAAAAAAGGGAATCCTTGTGCACTGTTGGTAGGAGTGTAAATTGGTGCAGCCACTATGGAGAACGGTACAGTGATTCCTCAAAAAGTTAAAAATAGAACTACCATAGGATCCAACAATACAACTTCTGGGTGTATATCCAGAGGAATGAAATCAGATTCTTGAAGAGATATCGGCATTCCCATCTTCACTACAGCATTACAATAACCAGGGCATGGAAACAACGTAAGTGTCTGTTGATGGATGAATGGATAAAGAAATGTAGCATATATACAAATGGATCATTATTAAGCCCTAGTGAAAAAAAAAAACACAAAAAAACAAGAAAATCCTACCATTTGCAACAACATGGATGAACCTTGAGGCCATTATGCTAAGTGCAATAAGCCAGACACAGAAAGGTTAAAACTGCAATAATTTCACTGATACATGAAATTTAAAAAAAAAACAAAGTCAAATTCATAAAATCAAAGAGTAGAATGGTGATAGTCAGGGGCTAGGTGCGTAGAGGAAATAGGGAGTTTTGGTCAAAGCTTACAAATTTTCAGTTGTGTAGGGAAGTAAGTTCTGGAGATCTCACATAAAGAACGGTGACCAGAGTTAGTAATACTGTACTGTATACCTGAAATATGCTGAGGGTAGATCTTGTGTTCTCAATACCTAAAAAAAAAAAAAAAAAACATATGTGAGGTAATGGATGTATTAATTAGTTTGATTATGGTAATCATTTCATAATGTATAGGTATAGCAAAACATCATGTTGTACACCTTAAATATGTATAATTTTTATTTGTCAATTATATCTCTATAAAGCTGGAAAGAGTTTTTTGTTTTGTTTTGTTTTGTTTTGTTTGCGGTACGTGGGCCTCTCACTGTTGTGGCCTCTCCCGTTGCGGAGCACAGGCTCCGGACGTGCGGGCTAAGTGGCCATGGCTCACGGGCCCAGCCGCTCCACGGCATGTGGGATCTTCCAGGACTGGGGCACGAACCCACGTCCCCTGCATCGGCAGGCGGACTCTTAACCACTGCGCCACCAGGGAAGCCCTGGAAAGAGTTTTTTTTAAGTAATGAAAATAAAGGAGTTTATTGATTCACATACTTAAAAGTACAGCAGTCAGGAAGGTTTTAGTTTCAGTGTGATCATGGTTCTGACTCCTCCAGTCTACCCTTGTCTTGACTATGTCTTCTGTGTCAGTTTTACCCTCAGGCTGGCTTTCCTCATGGCAGCATAAGACCTATGGTAGTTCCAGGCATCACACCTATAAAATGCACCACCTTTAACCATCAACACATACTTCTGAGCCTCCCCCTTGTTTGGATCATCTCAATCATGTGTTCAACACCTAGAACAATCACTGTGGCAACAAGGACAGGTCATTTTTACCCCAACCATGTTGCTGTTACATAGTGGGGTGGAGGAAAACATACTGAGGCAGCAATCTCTATCTATCTACCACAGAGAGAATTTGGGAGGTAAGAAAGTGGAAATAATAGGTCAGATAACTCTTAGGGGAAGTTGGGCTGGGAAGTAAGCAAAGCATATTTTTTTGTATTTCCAGACGTAATTCATAGTTCTTATGCATGTCTTCATTTCATTGGGAAAAGAAACTAAACAACTTTTTACTTACTGAACACCTGTTTTTGGTTAGGCACTGCAGTAGAGGTGAAACTGAGCAGGACTTTGTGTCGCCCTCCTGGGTAAAAAAGCCTTTCAGTGTCCCCTGTTTCTTATTTGTAGAAAAATACTTCAGTCTCTTAGACCTTCTCTGGGTTCCAAAGAGCAGATTTAAGCACAGTTACTAATCAGGGAAGTGAGGGAACCAGAAACAAGGGAAAAGTAAGACCACCGTAAAATAAACTTTTCTGTGATTGTTACCTTAAACCAATGCCTTAATTTATGACCCCAAACTGCTGAGATGTCCTGTGGCTTCAACCAGCTGGCCTCAAGGGGACTTAAACATTGATGACCCAGAGGATCAATTGAGAACTGAAACTGAACCATCATGTGGGCCCTAAACAAATGATAAAATGTCTCAACTATTGCTTTTGCTCTCTCCTAGAGGAGAGTTAAAGGATCACCAGACCATGATTTATGAGCTTGTTTTGCAGGAACATAAAGAATAATCACGATCACCAGCAACAAACGAAGTCACAAGGCAGTGCCAAAAAGTTTGCAGCTGAGATCTTATCAGGAAGCTGGGATCACAAAGCCCTCCACCCCTCCCCTTTTGCCTTTAAAAATCTTACACCTTGACAAGATAGATTTGAGACTAGTCTAGGTCTCCCATCTTCCGGATTGGTGCCTCCTCGACTAATAATTTTTTCTCTGCTCCAAACTCTGACATTTCAGTTTGTTTGGCCCCATTGTTCATGGGTACTTGAACCTGGGTTCGACAGCAGGGGCTTGATGGACACTCTTCATTTCATCCTCATAGTGACTATTGTTGGTGGTTTGCCTCGATAAGTGCAGAAGTATAAGTTTAGAGTGATTCAGTAACTTTACCATGGTCATATAATAAGTAACATAGTCAGGATCTCATTTCATATCTTCCTGGTTTCAAAGATCATGGTTGTATTTAGTCTAGGATAAGAGAATAAATCAGCCTGTTGACCTTATCTTATTTAGTTTTGACCCTGTTCTGAACTAGATGTTCTGCTATATCATACTGCATGACCACAAAGGGAAGGAGCTAATTCTTTCTCAATCCTGAAATTGAAAATCCCAAAGGGCCAGGGTTCTTCTTTTCACATCTGACATCTGGCTTTTCTAAATTCCCCTGTGCAGTGCAAAATTATAATGGACAACGGGGAACCTCACACCTTCTACTGTTCCCCTCTGTAAATTTCCCTAGGCAATCTTGTTCCCAAAAGACTCGAGTGCATTTGTGTGCTGACAAGCCATTCACTCGTGTTTCTTGACTCCAACCAGTGGCCAAGAACCAGAGACCAGACTTGTGGTTCATGTCAGGATGAGTCCAGCCTTAACGGTGATGGGATGCTGAATCCCAGAATGATGTTCAAGAACTGGCTCAATTCCTTTTGCCTTGGAAATTTGGAGTATGTTTCTACATTTATAGGAAGTGATCTGGTGACTGTAGGTTGGTGGGAGGGGAAAGGAAAGCAGAAGCTGGAAATTGGGTTGGAACTTGGCAATAAACCAACAGAAAGGTAGACTTAACACAGATGAGAAAGTAAAAAATAAAGGAGTTAAAGTTACACCAGAAGTTACACCAGTCAGGGAACAGATAGGTTACTGTCTCAGAAGAATTTGAGAAGCTCATCACCAGAAACCAAGCAATGTGGAGACTCGCTGTGATCCCATTGTGAAGAAAAATAATGGGAAAACCATGATGAATCTACTCAAATCCTTCAGGAGTAATGTGTGAAAGTAACTTTCTGTAAAACTGAAAAATTTGGCAGGGCTTAATTATAATTCTTCAGCTTGCAGTGTAAACATCCTTGTCATTGATTTACAGTCACTGATAATAATCAGTTTGTTTAATTTTAGTGGCTGCAGTAGACTTGAAATAGCAATTATCTTCTCTTTGGTCTGAGAGCAAACTAGTCACTTTTAGAAGTATTTAGGAGGCTTTTATTTATATAGTGTTATGGTTTGTTAGTCATCTTGTAGTCATCTTACTGTTTTGCATATGTTTTCCCTGTTTTTAAAGAGTTTGAAAAGTGTATGATAATTTTATTTAAGGCATCCAATTCTTTGCTTTATTGTATTAATGAGTTACTTAAATGCTTAGAAATAACTTGCTTGTTTGATTTTAAGTATACACAATAGATTTGGATTATTTGAAAGAATTAGTTATATTAAAATCATAGTTGTAATTTGAAGTGTTGAAAATATTATGAATACAAATTGTATTAAATGTTTAAGGATAATTCAATATTTTAACCAAATGAATCAATTAAGTATTAATTTAAGAGCTATTGAAAGTGATTGTACTTATTTTTATATAGTTTTACTAGATAATAAACAAGATTAGAAAGGTAAATTTAAAGTCTTAAGAAAACTTAAGGTTTGTCTTTAATAAATTAAACATTAATTATAATAAGTAAAACTGTATTAATTAGCCTGCAAAAAAAGCTGCCCTCAGACATTAACGAGTTCAACCGAATGTCTGACATATATTACTAGTCCTATTTTAATGCAGAAACAAATACTTTATATACACCATCTCACTTAATTCTTATTTGTGAGGTAGAGATTATTAAACCAATTTTACAAATATAAGGATTGCTGCTCAGAGAGGGTAAGCCATATCCTCAGGGTCATGCAGATAATAAGTGGCCGAACCAGAGATCTAATTCATCTTGTCTGACAAGAAGCTTGTTTGATCCACCCTGCTGCATCCCTACATGACATGAATTGATCTATAAATGTGATGAAAAGCAAAAGGGATACAGCAAAGAAAAGACTGACAGAGGTAATAAATCAAGAGTTGGCAAAGAGAAAGAGTAAAGGATTGGCTCTTTGTAGCAGGTTGAGTCAAAAAGCGTAGGTTGGAGTGACCTAGGAATGGCAGTATGATACAGACATTTGAAAGTCAAAGGTTCATAAATTGAGTAGTTCCTGTAAGTGCTGCTTTATATTATTTTTCCATTTAAATAAGGAATGCTAAAATATTTCATGTGCATCAAAGTGTATAGGCATATGGTTTTGTTATTAATAAATAAAGTAGCCATTTCATAATTCAAGAATATTTCATGATTTGTCAATTGGGATTAATCTATTTAAAAAATCACTACAGAATCTGATACCAGAGGAAAGGGCATGGGTGATTCATAAAAGAACATTGTGGAGGGCTTCTACACTCTTGGGACAACATGTGACACATGAGACCACAAATACATTTTAAAGGCACGAAAATATTTTACAGATCTGTTAAAAAACACCAAATCAATATCCCTGACACACTCTACACCTGAAAATGACAATTTAATCTTTAAATTTTTCTGTACATTAACTTGTTTTGAATTTCTTTTCCCATAAAATCTTAATGTGTTACCATTTGACTCTGGAAGGTGAAAGAGTCTTTTTCTCAATGCTCTTAGTCCATGTCAGTCTTGTGATTAATCAGATTCAGATTACATCCTCGTGAGCAAGTTAAAACTTGCAAGGGGAGTCACACCACAAGACTACAGTTGGCAGAAATCTAGGTCAAAATTCTGCAAAGAAAGGACAGAAGTGCTTCCTACCCTCTTGGAGCTCACAATTTGGGATGATACCACCAATATGGAAATAAACATAAAGGGCAATAGGGTAGGAGACATTCACTTGTTTCTTTATTCATTCACTCTTGGGCCAATATTTACTAAGGACTCACTATATGCTAAGCACACTGCTAAAAGCTTGGGTAAATTTCAATAAATCAGTGAACAAAATGGACAAAGATGTTTGCCTTCTTAGAACTTACATTCACAAGAAAGGCAGACAAGAAACTAGAATTATAGACTATAAAGACACTACATTGTATGTTAGAAGGAGATACCTGCTATGGAAAAAAGAAAAAAAAAAGTAGAGTGAGATAAGGGGATTTCAAGTGAAGAGGGCTGGGGGTGGTGATGGGTTACAGTATAAATACGAAAGTGAGCCTCACTGAGGTGATATCTGAACAAAGATGAAGGAGGCAAGAGAGCTGGCCAGGTGAATTGGGGGGAAGAGCACTCCAGACAGAGAGAACAACTAGCGTGAAGAAGTCTGAGGTGACCTGTGCTTAGCATATTCAAAGAACAGCAAGATAACTACTTACAGCAGTGAAGTAAGTGGGAGGGGGGTGAGAGTACTAGAAGATAAAGTCAGAGAGGTACAGGTTGAGGTAGGAGCAAATCATGTGGGGTTATATGGGCCAATGTAAGACACTGGTTTGTACCTTGAGTGAAATGGAGGAGCCATTGGAGGAAATGAGTCAGAAGAGTCTCTGGATGCTCTCTTAGATTAGATTGTAGGTGAGCCTAGGTAGAAGCCCAGAGACCTGTTAGGAGGCAATTGTAGTATTCCAGGCAAGAGAGGATGGTGGCTCCAGACAGTGTGGTAGTTGTGGAAGGAGAGAGAAGTTATTCTGAATATATATGAAAATAAAACCAGCAGGATTTAATGATGTGAAAGTGTGAGGCTGTGAAGTGTGAGAAAAATAGAAGAGTTTAGAATGATTTCAAGTCTTTTTTTTTATTAGTTTCTGCTTTATAACAAAGTGAATCAGTCATACATATACATCTGATCCCACATCCCTTCCTTCTTGCATCTCCCTCCCTCCAACCCTCCCTATCCCACCCCTCCAGGCGGTCACAAAGCACCGAGCTGATCTCCCTGTGCTCTGCGGCTGCTTCCCACTATCTTTCTACCTTATGTTTGGTACTGTATATATGTCCATGCCTCTCTTTCTCTTTGTCACAGCTTACCCTTCCCCCTCCCCATATCCTCAAGTCCATTCTCAGTTGGTCTGTGTCTTTTGGACATAGCAAGTAGAAGGATGAAGTTGCTGAGTTGCCATGACTTGAGACGTGAGGGCTGAGGGTGGAGCAGGCTTTGGTGGGGAGATTAGAACTTCAGTTTTGGGCTTGTTGTGTATTGAGATGTCTATCTTACATCCATATAGTGATGCTGGATATGTAAGTCTGGAGTTTAAGGAAAAGATCTGGATTGGAACTGTAAATTTAGGAGTCATCAGCACATAGATGGTTTTAAAGTCTTGAAACTGGTTGAGCTTAACAATGGAGTAAGAATACAGAAGGGAAGTGGCCCAAAAACCAAGCCCTGGGGTACTAAGATATTGAGTTAAAGAACACATGCACAATAAATATATATTCGATCACTCTTCTTTAGTGCTGACTTGAAGCATCGCAGTCATTAATGAAATGAAGTAGGGTACCAGGTGTATCATAATCTACAATTATAGATTGTCTTTTTTTGCTATTTGTGAGAGTCCAGGATGTGGATTATTATATTTATATAAGTGTGTCTGACAGAGAGAGGAGGATGTGATATGCTGGTAGTATGGACAGTTTGGGGAGGAATCTGTAAACCCTTCTAGATATCCAATGATGAATAGATGTTGGGTGGAGGAGTGTTTCAGCAGGTCAAGGGAGGAAATCAGGGAGAAGTGAGTGAAGAAGGGAAAGGATTAAGATGAAGACATACAGAATCACATGAGGAAAGTAATTTAGATTGGTCACATAGGAAGTAGATAGCCAACAAGGAGGAGAGAGGTGTCTGGAGAGAATTTTCATCCAGAGTCCCGGGGTTGAGTCCAGAGAACCTGCAGGAGAGCTTTTGTTACTCCTGGACTAGGGGCCAAGAAAGCACCAGATGGCCTACCTAAGAAGCAAAACCAGACTTAACCTTTAAGCAAGGAAATGGGTGCTGCTGTGGTTTGACTTATCTCCATCTTATTCATGTATTGATTTATTCATTCCTTAAACAAATATTTATTGGATGTCTCAGATTGCCAGTAGGTGTGTTTGGACTAAGCAACCATGCTTCTACCAGCAGTCCCACAGTTGTGCAAATATCTAATTGGATTACAGAGGGGCACAAGAATAAAATAGAGCCTATCTAGTGCTCTCTCCCAGAATTAGAAACAACAGGCCCAGAACACATGGTCAGATTGTGTTGTAGACAGAATCTCTAAGATTTCCTAGGATTGGAATCAGAATCAGGACCATGGTGTGTCAAAGTCCTTCATGGAAAGATGTTATGGGAGATCATTATCCTTGAAGCAATGCTGGTCTACAGAAAGAGAATAAAACAGTGAACATTCAGGCTAAGGCTGAGAACATGAGAGACTGAGAGGGAGAGACAGAGACAGAGCCTGTAATTGTCCCATTTTTCAGGAAGGCTGTCCTGAGATTGGATTCCATGAGATTCTCCAAGTTCCTTATTATAAATCCACTGTAATTATCCTCCCAACAAAATGATTTCTGTCTTAGACATAAGTTGAGAGTGGCTTGGCAAGCCACAGACCTTCAGAGAACATGTGGAATTTGCTGTGGGGGTCCCAGCAGGGCAGAGGAAAATGCCATGTCAAGGTGCAGCCAGCAGTCCATGAGAGAAGGAGAAAAAGCAGCTGGTTCAACTGCTATCTGTGTTAAACTGTTTCCTGAAACTCAAGCCAGGGCTTCCCTGATATCAAAGTTCAGGGTTTTTTAGGATGAAAAGTTAAGTTGTCTGAAGTTGTTGGTTACTTCTTGTCATCTAAAGTCTACAAGGAAAGGGATATATTACAGTCCAGGTTTCCTTCCTTAAAATAAGAAAAAAACTAAATAACTGTTGGCAGAAGCCCTTACAGTCTGTATTCAGATTCAGATTATGAAAATGTGTCCGGAAATTAATCACGCATCTGGCTGAACCGCACCCTTTCCATGCTCTGCCCTACCGAGCGTTAACAGGAATGGTATGGTTGAGTGGTGAGAAATGGGAATGGAGACTGTTGAGAAAAGCTGGTGGAGGGGTTGGAGGGGTGTAACTACCTGCCCAACCCATCCCTTCAAACCACTTCTCATTATCAGAGTCTATGTGATCCCTCTGAGTCCTTAAAATAAACTTCCTTTTAATTCAGGTTATCAATCTCTTCAATCAGATGGTTCCTGATGAAAGCAAACATTCCGTTCTCCCAGCAGACTTGCTCTTGAAAAGCAGTGCTTCCTTCTGGATGTGAAGAGCCAGCAGGAGTCTATCAGGCCAAGTGTGGAGAGGAAGGGAACATCATGTGAAAGGATGACGATATGAGAGAACACACCATATTTGGGGGTTAAAGAGAAGAAAATATTTTTTATGAGTTAAGTTGTAAAGAGAAGAATATTAAGTATTCAACTTGCTAATTATATAATGAAGAACATTAAATTTCAAAAAAATTATTAAATGTTATTTAGTAAGTGTAACAACTGAGAAAATGCTCCCCAAAGCATATTACTTAATTCAGTCAGTGAATAATTCAGCAATAAATCTATTTTGGAAGTAGTCAGGCTATAAACAATAAATTAAACAACTTTACTCAGCTAACAAGCATTGCATCCTACACACAAAGGACATTTTGTAAGCAGATTTGAAGTAGATTAAAAGTGCTTTAGAGAGAGGCAAATAATATAGGGGGATAAAAACCCTGGCCTTTCAAGGATTTACCAAAAGAGAGGTACTTGAAGATCTATTTAAGCCATTCAATCCTTGTTGGTCAGTAAAAAATAAGCTGCTTTGGGGGAAAATTCCACCCTGGGGTATGGTCCTGGTAAGTGTCAGACCACAGAATAACAGCTGATTCTTAATATAAGCATCTTTATCAATAAAAGCTCCTCAGCATGATTAAGAGGAAATGTGTTTCACATTCCTAACATAAAACTAAATGTGAGTATATATGATACCTGACTTCCTGGCCATGGTTTATGCAACTAAGAAATTTTCCACCTTGACAGTAAAGTTTAGCTTGTGACAATGAAGGTGATGATGATGATACAGCACCTTATAACATGGCTGCTTCTTGGGCAAGGTTCCAAAATTAATAAAGGAGGCAACTCACTGTGTTGGTTAATGTTGTGCATTTAACTGAAAATTAAATTCCCATTGACTTCTTTTACCTCATGGCACACTAAGAATTTCCTCAAGAATTGTATTTAATTTACATTATAGATAATTATTTACTATCAATATTTAGCATATTGATACATTCTTGTCAGGACTCATAATTCCAATAGCTCTGATAGTTTTGCTTCCAATGAAATAAAACAAATGAAAATTTAGGGGTGCTATTTCCTCATCTCCAATGTAAGGGGGTTAAGGTAAACGATTTGGGGTGTCTATTCACTCTAGAGGAATTAATACTCATTGAGCAGCTATTATGTGATGGCATGATGCATATTGCATTTGAGGAATTAACCATCCCCAAAAAAGCCATGGCCTTTCTTAATATTATTATTTTCACTTTGTATGTGAGAAAATGAAATATCAGAGAGGTTAACATGCTTAAGGTTATAGGTCTAAAATGCTGCAAAATCGAGTTTTGAATCCAAATCTGCCTTATACAAAAATCAGAATGCTGTTTTGGTTCTATATTGTTTCTATATACATCTAATGATTCTACATTTTCAATCAAGCTGCCTAGAGTATCAATCAATGAAAGTACCTCAAATATTTATGCATGTACAGAATTTTGGTTAATATTCTAACAACAAGTTTAACTTTTTATTTCAAGAAAATACTACCTATGAATCCAGAAAATGGGCTTCATGTCTGTGAACTCCTTATCTTGTATTGTTACATAGTACCTAGTCACAGAGACAGTCGTAAAGGTCAGGAAGTAATAATTATAGTATGTAATCATTCAATTTATAAAGTACCTGTCAGTTCAATTGTATCATAAACAAATGGGCAAGCATTATTATTTTCTTTTTACAGTTGATAACATCCAGGATTGCTGAGCTGTGATTCAAACCTACGTCATTTGATTCAAAGTTCTGTGCTTTTTCCTACCATACCCTTTGGAAGGTAACTGAAAGAAAATTCTCTTACACATCCCCTCCCCATGTACAAGGTAACTATCCTCACTCACTACAATTAGAAAACCACTGTTTTGTGCACAAAGATATGATATTTCTAACAGAAAGTACATATACTTTTTAAAAAAATATTTTAACATCTTTATTGGAGTACAATTGCTTTACAATGTTGTGTTAGTTTCTGCTGTAAAACAAAGTGAATCAGCTGTATGTATATATATATCCCTATATCCCATCCCACTTGCATCTCCCTCCAACCCTCCCTATCCCACCCCACTAGGTGGTCACAAAGCACCAAGCTGATCTCCCTGTGCTATGCGGCTGCTTCCCACTAACTATCTATTTTACATTTGGTAGTGTATATATGTCCATGCCACTCTCTCACTTCGTCCTAGCTTACACTTCCCCCTCCCCGAGTCCTCAAGTCCATTCTCTACTTCTGCTTCTTTATTCCTGTCCTGACCCTAGGTTCATCAGAACCATTTTTTTTTTAGATTCCATATATATGTGTTAGCATATGGTATTTGTTTTTCCCTTTATGACTTACTTCACTCTGCATGACAGACTATAGGTCCATCCACCTCACTACAAATAACTCAATTTTGATTCTTTTTGTGGCTGAGTAATATTCCATTGTATATATGTGCCACATCTTCTTTATCCATTCATCTGTCAATGGACACTTAGGTTGTTTCCATGTCCTGGATCTTCTAAATAGTGCTGCAGTAAACATTGAGGTACATGACTCTTTTTGAATTATGGTTTTCTCAGGGTATGTGCCCAGTAGTGACATTACTGGGTTGTATGGTAGTTCTACTTTTAGTGTTTTAAGGAATTTCCATACTGTTCTCTGCAGCGGCTGTATCAATTTATGTTCCCAACAAAAGTGCAAGAGGGTTCTCTTTTCTCCACACCCTCACCAGCATTTATTGTTTGTAGAATTTTTGATGATGGCCATTCTGACCGGTGTGAGGTGATACCTCATTGTAGTTTTGATTTGCATTTCTCTAATGACTAGTGATGTTGAGCATCCTTTCATGTGTGTGTTGGCAATCTGTATGTCTTCTTTGAGAAATGTCTGTTTAGGTATTCTGCCCATTTTTGGATTGGGTTCTTTGTTTTTTTTGATATTGATCTGCATGAGCTGCTTGTATATTTTGGAGATTAATCCTTTGTCAGTTGCTTCATTTGTAAATATCTTCTGCATTCTGAGGGTTGTCTTTTCATCTTGTTTATGGTTTCCTTTGCTATGCAAAAGCTTTTTAGTTTCATTAGATCTCATTGTTTGCTTTTGTTTTTATTTCCAATTATCTAGGAGTTGGGTCAAAAAGGATCTTGCTGTGATTTATGTCATAGAGTGTGCTGCCTATGTTTTCCTCTAAGAGTTTATACTCTCTGGCCATACATTTAGATGTTTAATCCATTTTGAGTTTATTTTTGTGTATGGTATTAGGGAGTGTTCTAATTTAATTCTTTTATATGTGGCCGTCCAGTTTTCCCAGCAGCACTAATTGAAGAGGCTATCTTTTCTCCGTTGTAGATTCTTGCCTCCTTTATCAAAGATAAGGTGACCATATGTGTATGGGTTTATCTCTGGGCTTTCTATCCTGTTCCATTGATCTATATTTCTATTTCTATGCCAGTACCATACTCTCTTGATTACTGTAGCATTGTAGTATAGTCTGAAGTCCAGGAGCTTGATTCTTCTAGCTCCGTTTTTCCTTCTCAAGATTGCTTCAGCTATTTGGAGTCTTTTGTGTTTCCATACAAACTGTGAAATGTTTTGTTCTAGTTCTGTGAAAAATGCCACTGGTAGTTTGATAGAGATTTCATTGAATCTGTAGATTGCTTTGGGTAGTATAGTCATTTTCACAATGTTGATTCTTCCAATCTGCAAACATGGTATATCTCTCCATCTGTTTGTATCATCTTTAATTTCTTTCATCAGTTTCTTATAGTTTTCTGCATACAGGTTATTTGCCTCCTTAGGTAGGTTTATTCCTATGTATTTTATTCTTTTTGTTGCAGTGGTAAATGGGAGTGTTTCCTTAATTTCTCTTTCAGATTTTTCATCATTAGTGTATAGGAATGCCACAGATTTCTGTGTGTTAATTTTGTATCCTGCTACTTTACCAAATTCACTGATTAGCTGTCATATTTTTCTGGTAGTATCTTTAGGATTCTATATGTATAGTGTGATGTCATCTGCAAAGTGCCAGTTTTAATTCTTCTTTTCTGATTTAGATTGCTCTTATTTCTTTTCCTTCTCTGATTGCTGGCTAAAACTTCCAAAACTATGTTGAATAATTGTGGTGAGAGTGGACAACCTTGTCTTGTTCCTGATCTTAGAGGCAATGGTTTAAGTTTTTCACCATTGAAAATTATGTTGGCTGTGATTTGTTATATATGGCCTTTATTATGTTGAGGTAAGTTCCCTCTATGCCTACTTTCTGGAGAGCTTTTATCATAAATTGGTGTTGAATTTTGTTCAAAGCTTTTTCTGCATCTATTGAGATGATCATGTTGTTTTTATCCTTCACTTTGTTATCATGATGTATCACATTGATCGATTTGCAAATATTGAAGAATCCTTGTATTCCTGGGATAAACCTCACTTGATCATGGTGTATCATCCTTTTAATGTGCTGCTGGATTCTGTTAGCTAGCATTTTGTTGGGGATTTTTGCATCTATGTTCATCAGTGATATTGGCCTACAGTTTTCTTTTTTTGTGACATCTTTGTCTGGTTTCAGTATCAGGGTGATGATGGCCTCATGGAATGAGTTTGGGAGTGTTCCTCCCTCTGCTATATTTTGGAAGAGTGTGAGAAGTTTAGGTGTTAGCTCTTCTCTAAATGTTTGATAGAATTCACCTGTGAAGCCACCTGGTCCTGGACTTTTGTTTGTTGGAAGATTTTCAATCACAGTCTCAGTTTCTGTGCTTGTGATTGGTCTGTTTATATTTTCTATTTCTTCCTCGTTCAGTCTCCGAAGGTTGTGCATTTCTAAGTATTTGTCCATTTCTTCCAGGTTGTCCATTTTATTGGCATAGAGTTGCTTGTAGTAATCCCTTATGAACCTTTGTATTTCTGCAGTGTCAGTTGTTACTTATCTTTTTCCATTTCTAATTCTGTTGATTTGAGTCTTCTCCCTTTTTTTCTTGATGAGTCTGGCTAATACTTTATCAATATTGTTTATCTTCTCAAAGAACCAGCATTTAGTTTTATTGATCTTTGCTATTGTTTCCTTCATTTCTTTTTCATTTTTGTCTGATTTGATTTTTATGACTTCTTTCCCTCTGGTAACTTTGTATTTTTTTTTTTTTTTGCTCTTCTTTCTCTAATTGCATTAGTTGTTATGTTAAGTTGTTTATTTGAGATATTTCTTGTTTCTTGAGGTAAGATTTTTTTTTTTTTTTTTTTTGTGGTACGCGGGCCCCTCACCGCTGTGGCCTCTCCCGTTGCGGAGCACAGGCTCCAGACGCACAGGCCCAGTGGCCATGGCTCATGGGCCCAGCCGCTCTGTGGCATGTGGGATCCCCCCGGACTGGGGCACGAACCCACGTCCCCTGCATCGGCAGGCGGACTCTCAACCACTGCACCACCAGGGAAGCCCTCGAGGTAAGATTTTATTACTATTAACTTCCCTCTTAGAACTGCTTTTGCTGCATACTATAGGTTTTGGGTCCTCGAGTATTCCATGTCTTTTTTTTTTCCAGGTAATTTTTGATTACCTCTTTGATTTCTTTAGTGATCTCTTCATTATTTAGTAGTGTATTGTTTAACTTTCATGTGTTTGTATATTTTACAGTTTTTTTCCTGTAATTGATATCGAGTCTTATAGTGTTGTGGCTGGAAAAGGTACTTTATGCAATTTCAATTTTCTTAAACTTACCAAGGCTTGATTTCTGACCCAAGATATGATCTATCCTGGAGAATGTTTCATGAACACTTGAGAAGAAAGTTTATTCTGTTGTTTTTGGATGGAATGTCCTCTAAGTATCAATTAAGTCCATCATGTTTAATGTATCATTTAAAGCTTTTATTTCCTTATTTATTTTCATTTTGGATGAGCTGTCCATTGGTGAAAGCGGGGTGTTAAATTTCCCTACAATGATTTTGTTAATGTTGATTTCCCCTTTTATGACTGTTAGCATTTGTCTTATGTATTGAGATGCTCCTATGTTGGGTGCATAAATATTTACAATTGTTATATCATCTTTTTGGATTGATTCCTTGATCATTCTGTAGTGTCCTTCTTCTTCTCTTATAATATTCTTTATTTTAAAGTCAATATTGTCTGATATGAGTAATGCTACTCCAGGTTTCTTTTGATTTCCACTTGCATGGAATAGCTTTTTCATCACCTCACTTTCAGCCAGTATGTGTCCCTAGGTCTTAAGTGCGTCTTGTGTAGCCAGCATATATTCAGGTCTTGTTTTTGTGTCCATTCAGCCAGTCTATGTCTTTTGGTTGGGGCATTTAATCCATTTACGTTTAAGGTAATTATTGATATTTATGTTCCTATTACCATTTTCTTAATTGTTTTGGGTTTGTTTTTTGTAGGTCTTTTCCTTCTCTTGTGTTTCCTGCCTAGAGAAGTTCCTTTAACATTTGTTGTAAAGCTGGTTAAGTGATGGTGAATTCTCTTAGCTTTTGCTTGTCTGTAAAGGTTTTCATTTCTCCATCTAATCTGAATGAGATCCTTGCCAGGTAGAGTAATCTTGATTGTAGCTTTTTCCCTTTCATCACTTTAAATGTGTCCTGCTATTCCCTTCTGGTTTGCAGAGATTCTGCTGAAAGATCAGCTGTTAACCTTACGGGGATTCCCTTGTATGTTATTTGTTGATTTTCCCTTGTTGCTTTTAATGTTTTTCTTTGTATTTATTCTTTTTTTTTTAATTTTTTGCCTTATAACAAATTTAATCAGTTATACATATACATATGTTTCCATATCCCCTCCCTTTTGCGTCTCCCTCCCACCCTCCCTATCCCACCCCTCCAGGCGGTCACAAAGCACCGAGCTGATCTCCCTGTGCTATGCGGCTGCTTCCCACTAGCTATCTACCTTACGTTTGGTAGTGTATATATGTCCATGCCGCTCTTTCACTTTGTCACAGCTTACCCTTCCCCCTCCCCATATCCTCAAGTCCATTCTCTAGTAGGTCTGTGTCTTTATTCCTGTCTTACCCCTATGTTCTTCATGACATTTTTTTTTCTTAAATTCCATATATATGTGTTAGCCTACAGTATTTGTCTTTCTCTTTCTGACTTACTTCACTCTGTATGACAGACTCTAGGTCTATCCACCTCATTACAAATAGCTCAATTTCATTTCTTTTTATGGCTGAGTAATATTCCATTGTATATATGTGCCACATCTTCTTTATCCATTCATCCGATGATGGACACTTAGGTTGTTTCCATCTCCGGGCTATTGTAAATAGGGCTGCTATGAACATTTTGGTACATGTCTCTTTTTGAATTATGGTTATCTCAGGGTATATGCCCAGTAGTGGGATTGCTGGGTCATATGGTAGTTCTATTTGTAGATTTTTAAGGAACCTCCATACCGTTCTCCATAGCGGCTGTACCAATTCACATTCCCACCAGCAGTGCAAGAGTGTTCCATTTTTTCCACACCCTCTCCAGCATTTATTGTTTCTAGATTTTTTGATGTTGGCCATTCTGACTGGTGTGAGATGATATCTCATTGTAGTTTTGATTTGCATTTCTCTAATGAGTAAAGATGTTGAGCATCCTTTCATGTGTTTGTTGGCAGTCTGTATATCTTCTGTGGAGAAATGTCTGTTTAGGTCTTCTGCCCATTTTTGGATTGGGTTGTTTGCTTTTTGTTATTGAGCTGCATGAGCTGCTTATAAATTTTGGAGATTAATCCTTTGTCAGTTGCTTCATTTGCAAATAGTTTCTCCCATTCTGAGGGTTGTCTTTTGGTCTTGTTTATGGTTTCCTTTGCTGTGCAAAAGCTTTTAAGTTTCATTAGGTCCCATGTGTTTATTTTTGTCTTTATTTCCATTTCTCTAGGAGGTGGGTCCAAAAGGATCTTGCTGTGATTTATGTCATAGAGTGTTCTGCCTATGTTTTCCTCTAAGAGTTTGATAGTGTCTGGCCTTACATTTAGGTCTTTAATCCATTTTGGGCTTATTTTTGTGTATGGTGTTAGGGAGTGATCTAATCTCATACTTTTACATGTCCCTGTCCAGTTTTCCCAGCACCACTTATTGAAGAGACTGTCCTTTCTCCACTGTACATTCCTGCCTCCTTTATCAAAGATAAGGTGACCATATGTCCGTGGGTTTAACTCTGGGCTTTCTATCCTGTTCCATTGATCTATCTTTCTGTTTTTGTGCCAGTACCGTACTGTCTTGATTACTGTAGCTTTGTAGTATAATCTGAAGTCAGGGAGCCTGATTCCTCCAGCTCCATTTTCGTTCTCAAGATTGCTTTGGCTATTCGGGGTCTTTTGTGTTTCCATACAAATTGTGAAATTTTTTGTTCTAGTTCTGTGAAAAATGCCAGTGGTAGTTTGATAGGGATTGCATTGAATCTGTAGATTGCTTTGGGTAGTAGAGTCATTTTCACAATGTTGATTCTTCCAATCCAAGAACATGGTACATCTCTCCATCTATTTGTATCATCTTTAATTTCTTTCATCAGTGTCTTATAATTTTCTGCATACAGGTCTTTTGTCTCCTTAGGTAGGTTTATTCCTAGATATTTTATTCTTTTTGTTGCAATGGTAAATGAGAGTGTTTCCTTGATTTCACTTTCAGATTTTTCATCATTAGTATATAGGAATGCCAGAGATTTCTGTGCATTAATTTTGTATCCTGCAACTTGACCAAATTCATTGATTAACTCTAGTAGTTTTCTGGTAGCATCTTTAGGATTCTCTATGTATAGTATCATGTCATCTGCAAACAGTGACAGCTTTACTTCTTCTTTTCCGATTTGGATTCCTTTTATTTCTTTTTCTTCTCTGATTGCTGTGGCTAAAACTTCCAAAACTAGGTTGAATAAGAGTGGTGAGAGTGGGCAACCTTGTCTTGTTCCTGATCTTAGTGGAAATGGTTTCAGTTTTTCACCATTGAGGACGATGTTGGCTGTGGGTTTGTCATATATGGCCTTTATTATGTTGAGGAAAGTTCCCTCTATGCCTACTTTCTGCAGGGTTTTTATCATAAATGGGTGTTGAATTTTGTCGAAAGCTTTCTCTGCATCTATTGAGATGATCATATGGTTTTTCTCCTTCAATTTGTTAATATGGTGTATCACATTGATTGATTTGTGTATATTGAAGAATCCTTGCATTCCTGGAATAAACCCCACTTGATCATGGTGTATGATCCTTTTAATGTGCTTATGGATTCTGTTTGCTAGTATTTTGTTGAGGATTTTTGCATCTATGTTCATCAGTGATATTGGCCTGTAGTTTTCTTTCTTTGTGACATCCTTGTCTGGTTTTGGTATCAAGGTGATGGTGGCCTCGTAGAATGAGTTTGGGAGTGTTCCTCCCTCTGCTATATTTTGGAAGAGTTTGAGAAGGATAGGTGTTAGCTCTTCTCTAAATGCTTGATAGAATTCGCCTGTGAAGCCACCTGGTCCTGGGCTTTTGTTTGTTGGAAGATTTTTTATCACAGTTTCAATTTCAGTGCTTGTGATTGGTCTGTTCATATTTTCTATTTCTTCCTGATTCCGTCTTGGCAGGTTGTGCATTTCTAAGAATTTGTCCATTTCTTCCAGGTTGTCCATTTTATTGGCATAGAGTTGCTTATAGTAATCTCTCATGATCTTTTGTATTTCTGCAGTGTCAGTTGTTACTTCTCCTTTTTCATTTCTAATTCTATTGATTTGAGTCTTCTCCCTTTTTTTCTTGATGTGTCTGGCTAATGGTTTATCAATTTTGTTTATCTTCTCAAAGAACCAGCTTTTAGTTTTATTGATCTTTGCTATCGTTTCCTTCATTTCTTTTTCATTTATTTCTGATCTGATTTTTATGATTTCTTTCCTCTGCTAACTTTGGGATGTTTTTGTTCTTCTTCCTCTAATTGCTTTAGGTGCAAGGTTAGGTTGTTTATTCGAGATGTTTCCTGTTTCTTAAGGTGGGATTGTATTGCTATAAACTTCCCTCTTAGAACTGCTTTTGCTGCGTCCCATAGGTTTTGGGTCGTCGTGTCTCCATTGTCATTTGTTTCTAGGTATTTTTTAATTTCCTCTTTGATTTCTTCAGTGATCACTTCGTTATTAAGTAGTGTATTGTTTAGCCTCCATGTGTTTGTATTTTTTACAGCTCTTTTCCTGTAATTGATATCTAGTCTCATAGCATTGTGCTCGGAAAAGATACTTGATACAATTTCAATTTTCTTAAATTTACCAAGGCTTGATTTGTGACCCAAGATATGATCTATCCTGGAGAATGTTCCATGAGCACTTGAGAAAAATGTGTGTTCTGTTGTTTTTAGATGGAATGTCCTATAAATATCAATTAAGTCCATCTTGTTTAATGTATCATTTAAAGCTTGTGTTTCCTTATTTATTTTCATTTTGGATGATCTGTCCATTGGTGAAAGTGGGGTGTTAAAGTCCCCTACTATGAGTGTGTTACTGTCAATTTCTCCTTTTATGGCTGTTAGTATTTGCCTTATGTATTGAGGTGCTCCTATGTTGGGTGCATAAATATTTACAATTGTTATATCTTCTTGGATCGATCCCTTGATCATTATGTAGTGTCCTTCTTTGTCTCTTCTAGTAGTCTTTATTTTAAAGTCTATTTTGTCTGATATGAGAATTGCTACTCCAGCTTTCTTTTGGTTTCCATTTGCATGGAATATCTTTTTCCATCCCCTTACTTTCAGTCTGTATGTGTCTCTAGGTCTGAAGTGGGTCTCTTGTAGACAGCACATATATGGGTCTTATTTTTGTATCCATTCAGCCAATCTGTGTCTTTTGGTGGGAGCATTTAGTCCATTTACATTTAAGGTAATTATTGATATGTATGTTCCTGTTCCCATTTTCTTAATTGTTTTGGGTTCGTTATTGTAGGTCTTTTCCTTCTGTTGTGTTTCTTGCCTAGAGAAGTTCCTTTAGCATTTGTTGTAAAGCTGGTTTGGTGCTGCTGAACTCTCTCAGCTTTTGCTTGTCTGTAAACGTTTTAATTTCTCCATCAAATCTGAATGAGATCCTTGCTGGGTAGAGTAATCTTGGTTGCAGGTTTTTCTCCTTCATCACTTTAATTATGTCCTGCCACTCCCTTCTGGCTTGTAGAGTTTCTGCTGAGAGATCAGCTGTTATCCTGATGGGGATTCCCTTGTGTGTTATTTGTTGTTTTTGCCTTGCTGCTTTTAATATGATTTCTTTGTGTTTAATTTTTGACAGTTTGATTAATATGTGTCTTGGCGTATTTCTCCTTGGATTTATTCTGTATGGGACTCTCTGTGCCTCCTGGACTTGATTAACTATTTCCTTTCCCATATTAGGGAAGTTTTCAACTATAATCTCTTCAAATATTTTCTCAGTCCCTTTCTTTTTCTCTTCTTCTTCTGGAACCCCTATAATTCGAATGTTGGTGCGTTTAATGTTGTCCCAGAGGTCTCTGAGACTGTCCTCTGTTCTTTTCATTCTTTTTTCTTTATTTTGCTCTGCAGCAGTTATTTCCACTATTTTATCTTCCACCTCACTTATCCGTTCTTCTGCCTCAGTTATTCTGCTATTGATCCCATCTAGAGTATTTTTTATTTCACTTATTGTGTTTTTAATCGATGCTTGATTCATCTTTAGTTCTTCTAGGTCCTTGTTAAATGTTTCTTGCATTTTGTCTATTCTATTTCCAAGATTTTGGATCTGGGAAATAGAATCTTGGATCATCTTTACCATCATTATTCTGAATTCTTTTTCAGGTAGACTGCCTATTACCTCTTCATTTGTTAGATCTGGTGGGTTTTTATCTTGCTCCTTCTCCTGCTGTGTGTTTTTCTGTCTTCTCATTTTGCTTATGTTACTGTGTTTGGGGTCTCCTTTTTGAAGGCTGCAGGTTCGTAGTTCCCGTTGTTTTTGGTGTCTGTCCCCAGTGGCTAAGGTTGGTTTAGTGGGTTGTGTAGGCTTCCTGGTGGAGGGGACTAGTGCCTGTGTTCTGGTGGATGAGGCTGGATCTTGTCTTTCTGGTGGGCAGGTCCACGTCTGGTGGTGTGTTTTGGGGTGTCTGCAGACTTTATGAGTTTAGGCCACCTCTCTGCTAATGGGTGGCGTTGTGTTCCTGTCTTGCTAGTTGTTTGGCTTAGGGTGTCCAGCACTGTAGCTTGCTGGTCGTTGAGTGAAGCTGGGTGCTGGTGTTGAGATGGAGATCTCTGGAAGATTTTTGCCGTTTGATATTATGTGGAGCTGGGAGGTCTCTTGTGGACCAGTGTCCTGAAGTTGGCTCTCCCACCTCAGAGGCACAGCACTGACTCCGGGCTCCTCAATTTGGGATGATTTGTTGTCTATTCATGTATTCCACAGATGCAGGGTACATCAAGTTGATTGTGGAGCTTTAATCCGCTGCTTGTGAGGCTGCTGGGAGAGGTTTCCCTTTCTCTTCTTTGTTCTCACAGCTCCTGGGTCTCAGCTTTGGATTTGGCCCCGCCTCTGCGTTTAGGTCGCCGAAGGGCGTCTGTTCTTCGCTCAGACAGGACAGGGTTAAAGGAGCAGCCTCTTCGGGGACTCTGGCTCACTCAGGCCGGGCGGGAGGGAGGGGCACGGAGTGCGGGGCGAGCCTGCAGCGGCAAAAGTCGGCGTGACGTTGCACCAGCCCGAGGCACGCCGTGCGTTCTCCCAGGGAAGCCGCCCCTGGATCCCGGGACCCCGGCAGTGGCGGGCTGCACAGGCTCCCGGAAGGGCGGTGTGGGCAGTGACCTGCGCTCGCACACAGGCTTCTTGGCGGCGGCAGCAGCAGCCCCAGCGTCCCACGCCCGTCTCTGGGCTCCGCGCTTTCAGTAGCGACTCGCGCCCGTCTGTGGAGCCCCTTTAAGCAGCACTCTTAATCCCCTCTCCTCGCGCACCAGGAAACCAAGAGGGAAGAAAAAATCTCTTGCCTCTTCGGCAGCTCCAGAGTTTTCCCGGACTCCCTCCCGGCTAGCTGTGGCACATTAGCCCCCTTCAGGCTGAGTTGTCGCCGCCAGCCCCAGTCCTCTCCCTGCGCTGTGACCGAAGCCCGAGCCTCAGCTTCCAGCGCTGCGTGCCCCGGCGGGAGAGCAGACAAGCCTCTCGGGCTGGTGAGTGCCGCTCGGCACTGATCCTCTGTGTGGGGATCTCTCCGCTTTGCCCTACCCAGGTATGTGGGGGGTTTCTTGCCTTTTGGGAGGTCTGGGGTCTTCTGCCAGCGTTCAGTAGGTGTTCTGTAGGAGTTGTTCCACGTGTAGTTGTATTTCTGGTGTATCCGTGTATTTATTCTTTGATAGTTTGATTAATATGTGTCTTGACATGTTACTCCTTGGATTTTTCCTATATGGGACTCTCTCATCTTCCTGGACTTGATTGACTATTTCATTTCCCATATTAGGGAAGTTTTCAAGTATAATCTCTTCAAATATTTTCTGTCCCTTTCTTTTTTCTCTTCTTCTTCTGGGACCCCTATAATTCGAATGTTGCTCTGTTTAATGTTGTCCCAGAGTCTCTGAGACTGTACTCAATTCTTTTCATTCTTTTTTATTTATTCTGCTCTGTGGTAGTTATTTCCAGTATTTTATCTTCCAGGTCACTTATCCGGTCTTCTGCCTCAGTTATTCTGCTATTGATTCCTTCTAGAGAATTTTTAATTTCATTTATTATGTTGTTTATCATTGTTTGTTTGCTCTTTAGTTCTTGTAGGTCCTTGTTAACATTTCTTGTATTTTCTGCATTCTATATCCAAGATTTTGGATCATCTTTACTATCATTGCTCTGAATTCTTTTTCAGGTAGACTTCCTATTTCCTCTTCATTTGTTTGTTCTGGTTAGTTTTTACCTTGCTCCTTCATCTGCTGCATATTTCTCTGTCTTCTCATTTTGTTTAGCTTACTGTGTTTGTGGTCTCCTTTACCCAGACTGCAGGTTTGTAGCCCACGCTCTTTTTAGTATCTACCCCCAGTGGGTGAGGTTGGTTCAGTGACTTGTGTAGACTTCCTGGTGAAGGGGACTGGTGCCTTTTTTCTGGTGGGTGGGGCTGGTCTTGTCTTTCTGGTGGGCAGGGCCTTTTCTGATGGTGTGTTTTCGGGTGTCTGTGAACTTAGTATGATTTTAGACAGCCTCTCTGCTAATGGGTGAGGTTGTGTTCCTATGTTGCTAGTTGTTTGGCATGGGGCAACCAGCACTGGAACTTACTGGCCATTGGGTGGAGCTGCGTCTTAGCATTGGAACAGAGATCTCTTGGAGAGCTCTCACCAATTGATATTACAAGGCGCTGGGAGTTCTCTGGTTGTCCAATGTCCTGAACTAGGCTCTCTCACCTCAGAGGCTCAGGCCTGACACCCAGCTGGAGCACTAAGGCCCTGTCAGCACATGGCTCAGAAGAAAAGGGAGAAAAAAAGAAAGAAAGAAATAATAATAAATTAAAAAATAAATTATTTTTAAAATACTAATAATAATAAAAAGAAGAGAGCAACCAAACCAATAAACAAATCCTCCAGTGATAACAAGTGCTAAACACTAAACTAAGATAAACATAAAAATCAGAAACAAATCAGTTTCAGACAGCAAACCCCAAGTCTTCAGTTGCTCCCAAAGTCCACTGCCTCCATTTTGGGGTGATTCATTGTCTATTCAGGGTATTCTTTAAATGCAGGGTTAATCAAGTTGATTGTGGGGATTTAATCTGCTGCTCCTGAGGCTGCACAGAGAAATTTCCCTTTCCCTTCTTTGTTCGCACAGCTCCTGGGGTTTAGCTTTGTTTTGGCCCCACCTCTGCCTGTAGGTCTCCCTCAGACATCTGTTCCCACCAAAAGAGGATGGCGTTAAAGCAGCAGCTGATTAGGGGGTCTTGCTCACTCGTGCTGTGGGGGGGAGGGAGGGGTACGGTAGTTATAATTGGAATGCAGGGTGAGCCTGCAGCGGCAGAGGCTGGTGTGAGGTTGCAACAGCTTGAACGCACTGCATGTTCTCCTGGGGAACTTGTGCCTGGATCATGGGACCCTGGCAGTGGCGGGCTGCACAGTCTCCTGGGGAGGGGTGTGGATAGTGACCTGTGCTTGTACACAGGCTTCTTGGTGGCTGCAGCAGCAGCCTTAGCATCTCATGCCCATCTCTGGAGTCCAAGCTGATAGCCGTGTCTTGTGCCCATCTCTGTAGCTCGTTTAGGTGGTGCTCTGAATCCCCTCTTCTCATGCACCCTGAAACAATGGTCTCTTGACTCTTAGGCCAGTCCAGACTTTTTCCCAGACTCCCTCCCCACTAGCTGTGGCTCACTAGCCCCCTCAGGCTGTCTTCATGCAGCCAACCCCAGTCCTCTCCTTGGGATCTGAACTCCCAAGCCCGACCCTCAGCTCCCAGGCCCCATCCACCCCAGGGGGTGAGCAGACAAGCCTCTCAGGCTGGCAAGTGCTGGTCATCACTGATCCTCTGTGCGGGAATCTCTCCACTTTGCCCTCTGCACCCCTGTTGCTGCACTCTTCTCCATGGCTCTGAAGCTTCGCCCCCACCCACCTCCCATCTCCACCAGTGAAGGGGCTTCCTAGTATGTGGAAACTTTTCCTCCTTCACAGCTCCCTCTCAGAGGTACAAGTCCTGTCACTATTCTTTTGTGTGTATTTTTTCTTTTTTCTTTTGCCCTACCTAGGTACATGGGGAGTTTCTTGCCTTTTGGGAAGTCTGAGGACTTCTGCTGGCTTTCAATAGGTGTTCTGTAGGAGTTGTTCCACATGTAGATGTATTTTTGATATATTTGTGGGGAGGAAGGTGATCTCCACGTCTTACTCCTCCACCATATTGAAGGTCTCCCCATGCACTGACTTTCTAACAGACAGCTCTGAGCTTAAATCTCCACTCTGCCACCTCTTGGTGCCTTGGAGAAAATAATGTCTGAGTTTCAATTTTTCCTCATCTACACTGTGTAAGGATACAGTTCTAAGGGATCCAGACTCCCTAGGCCCACATCACCACCACGCCAGCATCTTCCAAGGAGCTGGAAATGAAGCAGGGGTTTTTATGCTTGGTGGGAACTGCCCAAATGTTCCACTTTCCAGTTTAAAGAAATTGCTCCTCTCTCTCATGCTTACCTCAAATCTTTTTCCTTTCTCCTCTTAGTTGAAGATACCTGGTATAACCTTCTCAAATGATCTTAGGTTTTCTCATGGTTGGAAATCTATGCCTTCAAGCAAGTAGCTTTTGATTGTAGTCCTGAAGGCACATCTGAGACTAGGGAACACAGTTCTTGGCAAGGTCAGAGGAAATTATAAAACGGAAACCACAATTTTACATCTCAATATACTATCTTGTGCTATATACTCTCTATAGAACTATATATACATATTCTTTTGCAGGCACTGTGTTAAGTATATTTACATATGTAATGTTCTATAGATACATATATTTACATATATTGAATCATGAAGATTTATGGATATTTATGTAAAATATGCCGTACACACTTGTTCTTTTTTATACAGAGACTGTGCTAATCCCTCAGTATAAGTGAGTACAGTTGTCCCTCAGTATCTGTAAGTGATTGGTTCCAGGACTCCCTACAGATGCTAAAATCCGTGGATGCTCAAGTCCCTTAAATAAAACAGTGTAGTATGTATATACATTTGTCCTTACAACCTCAACAGCAGGCCCTGGGAGAGATAAAAAACAGAGGACTCTAGGGGACTTTAGGGGCTTCTATGACCTCAGGCTGAGCTCCAAGGCCAAGGAAGAAAATAGCCCTATGCCCTCATAGTATAGATTTTAGGGTAGATCCCTCTAAAGGGTTCTGGTTCCTATCCTTGAAGAATATTTCTCTAAAATCCCTCATGCCCCATTCGTTCTATCTGTACACATTCTCCTGCTCCTTTTGAAATCTGTGTGACCTGGGAACCTAGTTTCTTTTTCCTATACCATGGAGGGAAACCAGCTTGTGCCTAAGGGGAGGGCACTGTCTTTTGTGAGCTTCTGTATAGAATCCATGCCATACCCAGACCCCCACAGAATCTCGTTGGAAGTGACAGGTTATGGCTATGGCTATCTCTGTACTTTACATTACATTAAATTTAATTGGTGAAGGAGAGATAATAATAAAAACAATAAAACTAACTCTTCCTTAGCAATTTCTGTGGCAGAAAATATTCTAGTTATATGTGATTTATTTGGTAAATAAATAAATATAGAATGAATGAGTAAATAAATGAATGAATGAAACCTAACTAATACATACTTATGTTTTGGTGTATGGATGTCTTGAGACCCTTTCACTTTCATCAGCTCCCAGGGCTTAGCAGAAGACCCTCCAAGAGAGCTTATTAAAAGATACTCCAGCCAACTGTCAACCACAGGTCCCTTAAGTGCCTCTCCACTCACCTTTTCAACAAGGCCAGTGGATGTTCCTTATGCCAATGGATGTTCCTTATGCCAACAAGATTTCTTGCCAGTGCTAAAAGGTATCAGAAATAAAAGAGGCATGCTTATATGAGTAGCAAAAGGAGACTTTGATTTAATTTGTTTTAGCCATTAATAAATTTCTGGATAAATTGACTGGAAAGTATATACTTGTATTTTAATCTTATTTTTCCTGTTGTCTTCTATACTAATAGTGGAGGTATGTGCCTACATAAATGTTCCTTGGTATAATATAAATTACACCTAAGATTTTAGCAGATACTTGAAGAAATGATCATTTATAAAAAATCAGGCTGTATCTATGTCATGAGAGAATTAACTGCCTAGAGCAAAATTGGTGTCTGATTGTTTTTGCAATTCCTAGCAAGTAGCCTGATGCTTTCTATACCATACGTGTTAAGTAAATGGGAGTAAATTAAGTCTATATGCATTCAATGTTTTATACAAAAGTCAGGGAAATGGTTAACTAACTTGTTCTTGTCCACATATATGATAGCAACCCGATAATTATAATTTTGCAGAGTTCATTATGATTCCTTGGGTTTAACCATTTCAGCCCTCTTAGTGACTCTGATTCCTTTTAGGCTTGCCAATTAAAATAACTCTTTCTGAAAGAAGAAACACTCTCAAAAAGTGTTAATGTGCCACTTTTTCTATTTTATTGAACTTAACCTACAATTTTTCATATCAAGCAAATTTATGTAAATCCAGTAAGACCTGAAAAAAGGTCAAGGACATAAACACAGGTAAAACACCGGCCCTCCTTTCAACAAATTACCTTCCTTTAAGAGAGTGAAGTCAAGGTGAGGAAAATATGAAAAGTGCTTTAAGGAAGTATAATGTTCTATGAAAATTAATAGTAGAACTACCTCAAAAAGTAAGGAAAGAGAAAACCTTGTGAATGAAGTAACATTTAAACTGGACTTTGAAGAATAGGTAGAATTGTATTAAGTAGAAATAGAGGGGAATAAAATGTATGACAAGGTAGGGGAACAAGTTTCAAGGCACATTCAGGAAATAATGTAATTCAGTTTGTTTGGAAGAGTGGGAAGTGAAGCTCAAAAGTCATTTTTAGTCATTTTTAAACATGGCAGGTTCTGAGTGTTACAATTGGTAAGTATTTGCTTTGGTAGGTAATGTAAACCACTGAAGGATTTTTTTCATAAAATTAATTATATGACTTTTTTGTACTTACTGTGTTTCAGTCATTGTATTAATATACTGTACATGGATTATCTTATTTCAATCTCAGAAAAACCATCTGAGGACATGCTGTTATTATTTCTACTTTTCAGATGAGAAAATCAAGATACAAAAAATTAACAGGTCATTTAGCTATTAGTTGGCAGAGCAGGCATTTGAACCTGAGTTTGTGGTTTAGGAAGCTCTGCACTAGATAAGAAGTAGGAAAGTGAGGAATAGGAGTACTGGTTAAAAGAAAATGATACCAGATAGGTCCAAATGTAGATGCCCTGGTGGCAGTTGAAACTGAGGTAGGAGTTCAAGAAAAAATTAGGGCCAGAATTTAGGGTGGATGCGGATGTTGGCTGAAGTCATAGAAGTAGATGAAACTGTCCTGGCAAAAAAAAAGTGGCCAAAGATTAAAGATGAGGACTCAGAGTGGGACCTTAGTGAATGGCTTGATTCAGGAGGAGGGAAAAGGAAGAGATGCCAGCAAAGGAGAAAAAATAATCAGAAAGGTATAAGGAGAAAAAGAAAAGTGCGGAAACTTCCAAGACAGGAAAAGAAGAATTTCCAAGACTGAGCATCAAATACCAGAAAGGATCAATGAGAATGTAAACTGAGAAAAAGCGATTTGACTTGGTGGTGGGAGTTAGTAGTAACCATTGAGAGTGCAGTGGGAGGGGTGAAAGTCAAGGTTAAACTTAGTCATAAGATTGATGGTAAAGAGAAGAGTAACAGCTTGAAATAATAGTTATCACTGGGGTCATCAATCTACTTCAGCACAGACTTGTTCACAGGATGAGGAAAAAGATCTGTACCAAAGGAAACATGCTTGTGGAAGAGAGAAGGACTGAACTCACAAAGGGGAGATGTCAGCTTAAGGAAAAATGGACTGTGGTGTCTTATTGGCTGTTTCAACAAAAATTTTCTACTAGAACTAAAAAATGCATCCCAAAGTCAAGTATATAAAGGTGTCTACATGGTATAAAGTTTTGTATTAAGAGCTGAATCACCTGATTTTGTAACCAAAGATCTAATTTCAAGATTCTACTTCCAGAATTACCAAAGCAATCCTGAGGAAAAAGAACAAAACTGGAGGCATAAGCTTCCCAGATTTCAGACAATACTACAAAGCTACAGTAATTAAAACAGCTTGGTATTGGCACAAAAACAAACATATTGATCAATGGAAAAGAATAGAGAGCCCAGAAATAACCCCCCACACCTATGGTCAATTAATCTTCAACAAAGGAGGCAAGAATATACAATGCAGAAAAGACAGTCTCTTCAGTAAGTGGTGCTGGGAAAACTGGACAGCCACATGTAAATAAATGAAGTTAGGACACTCCTTCACATTATATACAAACCTATTGTATAGCACAGGGAACTATATTCAATATTTTATAATAACCTATAATGGAAAAGTATATGAAAAAGAATATACACATATATGTGTATAACTGAATCACTTTGCTGTACACCAGAAACTAACACAAAATGGCAAATCAAGTATACGTCAATAACAACAAAAAAAAACCCCACAAAGATTCTATCTCTTCCACTTTCTAGTGAGACACCCTGAATTAGAGACTTAATCTTGGAAAGTTGCAGTTTGTATACAGTTTCTTAATCTATGAAGTAGAAATAATAGTATCTGCCCTAACTATTACACAGGATTATTGTGAAGATAAAATAGTCATGTATGTTAAAGTCATTGAGGGCTCACTAAATGTTAAATGCTATTTCTTTTGCTCAGCACTTACAAGTGTTGACTGACTCAGAAAACCAGCTGTCATCACAATAAATTATAATTGGGGCATGAGTAGTTGAGAATTAAAAAGAAATGGATAAAAAGCTAGTGAGCTTAGTGAACATTTTACTTTTTCAAAAGAAAAATAATAATAGAAAAAAGTTCTGAAGGCAGCAAAGGTGTATACATCAGAGACTCCCAAACAAGCAAGCAAGTCATGGTCTGTGCATTGTCTCATCATCAAAATCTCATAGAGGTGTCCTAAGCTTCCTCACACATCCCAAATCCATATCACAGACTTGAGTGCTGGGAGAGAATGGTTCCAACGTGTCTGGGCTGAGCCATGGTACAAGCAGCACTTATCCCCTGCAGGACACTTGGTTTGAACATCCTTAGAGGAGTGCTACAGCTGCAAAAGTCTGTAGGCTACTCTCAAGTATGTGTTCCTGATGAGCATTTTCCAGACTGTTTAATAAAATATTTAGATGGAGAAGGAAGTATTATTGGCAAACAAATTAAAATGCTCAAAATAATCGGTGAATAAATGGCTATAGAATGACATGCAAATAGCCAAAACTAAATGTGCAGCGTTTCATTCAAAATCTCCACTCAATGGATATGTCCAGATTTTGCCTATGATATTTTAAATAATTTTAATCTTAGGAGAATGAAATAAATAAAAATCTAACCATGGGTATGAGACTTTTTGCAGACAGTTGAGACTTCCAAGAAATGCCCTTTTATTTGTGTCATTAGTATCTATTTATTCATTCATTTATTTATTTATTAGTCATTCAACAATCATTTGTAAATACCTACTATGCTGAGGTAGTAACTATAAGCTACAATTTTATTAATTTTGGTAAAGAAGGAAAGGTTATTGAGTGGTAGCTTTAAGAGGAAGATTCTTTCAGCTCTGAGGGACAGGGTGGTGGCATAGAGACATTATTGTAGACATGACATGACATTAGACAGCCTAGCATCCCACAACATTATCTCTCTGTTAGGGAGGCAAAGTTTCTATATCCAGAGTGTGTGTGTTATGTCTCCTGACAAGAGCACCATGAATACTGCTAGGAGGTGGACTGGAGTTCCACAGACACATGTCAGTAAATGACTTAGGGCTGATGTGTCCATCATTTTTACCTGGAGGGTAACCACGAGGACTGAAGTAACCAAAGGTGCAAAGTGTCTGTTAAGCATCTGGCACACAGTGGTTATCCAAAAAGCCACCATGTGGCCATATGTAGAGAAAATATATTGGGTTGGATAAATCTTTCCCTCATGTTACTCTCAAAACAAAACAGCATTAAATATTTAAAGTTTCTGGCTAAAGGCTATTTCAAGACTTGTAAGACCAAAAAAAAAAAAAAGTAAAAAGAAAAGAAAGAAAAAAGAAAAAATATCTGACACTCAAATTGAACTATAAAATTAAAAACTGGATCACTTTTCTGTACACCTGAAACTAACACAACACTGTTAATCAACTATATTCCAACATAAAATAAAAAGTTAAAAAAGGGCTGAATTTCCAAGCATAAAAAATATGAAGCAAAATTGAAATTCCATGATTGGATTTAATATGGAAAAATACAAACACGTTTGAGTCTTTCCACAGAGCAGCCAGCATGGAAATAATTTGCCTGTTTGGAAATAGGAATCAGCTGACACAGACATACTTCAAAGAGCCCTCTTAAGCCTGTCATTCTCCCAGAGGAAAAAGGGTAGCAGGATAATTTCCACAAAAGTACATCCAAAAGGGGATTATGGGGAAAGAAGAAGATCCCAGAGAAAAAAACATTCAGATGTGAAGAGCAATACAATTTTAACGTGTTTTGGGTTTATTGGAAACAATGCTCAGTGCAAGCATTGCTAGGATTTTGGTAGGATTGAATCTCCAGCTTTTTGTTCTAGATTTTTGTGTTTTCTTTTTCACTCTCAAATAGATCACTCACAAGCACGAGCCTGGGAGTTAACATATATACAATGGAATATTACTCAGCCATAAAAAGAAACGAAATTGAGCTATTTGTAATGAGATGGATGGACCTAGAGTCTGTCATACAGAGTGAAGTAAGTCAGAAAGAGAAAGACAAATACCGTATGCTAACACATATATATGGAATTTAAGAAAAAAAAATGTCATGAAGAACCTAGGGGTAAGACATGAATAAAGACACAGACCTACTAGAGAATGGACTTGAGGATATGGGGAGGAGGAAGGGTAAGCTGAGACAAAGCGAGAGAGTGGCATGGACATATATACACTACCAAACGTAAAATAGCTAGCTCGTGGGAAGCAGCCACATAGCCCAGGGAGATCAGCTCAGTGTTTTGTGACCACCTAGAGGGGTGGGACAGGGAGGGTGGGAGGGAGGGAGACGCAAGAGGGAAGAGATATGGGAACATATGTATATGTATAGCTGATTCACTTTGTTATAAAGCAGAAAGTAACACACCATTTTAAAGCAATTGTACTCCAATAAAGATGTAAAAATTAATTAATTAATTAATTAATTAATTAATTAAAAAATACCTAACTGGAAATTTCAAGATTTAGGACCATGTGAATCTTTGAGGCTTTAAACAAAACTTAAATTTCTTTGTTATTTTAGGAAGAAATTTAACAAAAAGCTATTTAAGTATCCAGTTTCCAATCCATGTCAGCATATATGAAGCTGTAACAAAAGACTTAGAGCATTTAAGTCGAGAGCTCTGGACTCAGACCAGGAGAAAAAGGTGTTAGTCCAGGCTCTGTCTTCTCTTTTCCCCCACCCTTATCCTCCCATCCCTGCAGAGGTGTGACACCAGATCTGTAGGCAACTACTCTGTCCTTTAGTTTCAACTGGAAAATCAGGGTCTTGGACTAGATCCATGGTTTTAGAGATTCACTGCACTGAACCCTCATTGTTCCCTAGAAATTGGGGACTTTGCTAAAGAAAGGGGGATGGGGCAAACTGGGAGTGATGTAGATGGGTCTCACAGCCCATTTCCCCTTTCATTAGAGCACTTCTCCTGTCATCTGGTTTACAACTTGGTTTTCCAAAAGAGATTTTGTTTAAAGGATACAGTAGTTTATAAGGTTTGAAAACTTCTAGACCATAATATATAGACTCTTGTCAGAATGAACAGTGTATGAGACTCTTCCAGGGTGATGCTTATGTAATTCCTGACCCCATCCCAGATGGTCACAATGTTATTCTCTTTCGTTAACCTAGTGACCCTTGTTTCCCAGACCCCAATGGAGTTGAGGGCAACTTCACATTGGCCAGATTCCCTAACAGTCAAGGTGCGTCAACCACCCTTTGACTTTGAATACACAATCTGTGTTCAACCTCTAATGTAAAGAGCTCCTTTCAGTATATTCCTTGCCTGTGCTGGAGTGTCTTTAATTGCCAGTGTTCTTTGGTCCCCACCTTCCATCTAATGCCTGTGAGAAGGAGAAGGTTTCACCTTCATGAGAGCTTCTTCCAATTCCTCTCACCACAATGAACTCACATGTTACTCAACTCAGATGAGGAAATTGTGGTTAAATGATTAAGGAGGAAATAAGCTCTTTCACATAAATTCAACAACTACTGAAGCAAGATTTATGCATAAGATGTATTTCCTAGTGTGGTGAGGAAAACAGAAATTGGTAATGTGAGAAAAGTCCTGAGAAATCAAACCTGACATTATGGGCAAGGTGGGCGACACCATCAGGTGCTAATGTGGAAGAACACAGGCAAGTGTTTCTCAACTTTATGTCGCACTTAAACTTTCATTGAAGGAGGGTGGGGTGGGGGTAAAAGAAGCTACAGATTTAAACCAGCTTGCTCTACCAAGAGTGGAACAGATACCACTGATGACCCTAAGACACTTTAATGTGGATCCTGAAGAATGAATATACATTTTTCATTACATAACCATGTATTTATTTTAATATGCAGACAAAAATAATGACCCACTAAGCTATTATTTTATGGATATGGTAACCTATAATGAGGCAAAACTTTTAGAGTAAATTTAAAGAAAAATACAAAAATGATATTAGAGATGGCACTAAGATTTGGCAAAAATCATGACAGAGGTAGAGGGATTAATGAAGGTCAGAAAACTAGGGCTAGACCAGGTCCAGAGTCTCTCCTATCCCAGTACTTTCTGGTAAAACTGAGCTGTGCAACTTCATACAGACTTCTGTTAATGCCATCTTAAGGTGTCCCATAAGATGTTTCTTTATTAATTAACCCCATTCCATCATAATTGGTGCACAGAAGATGCTAAATAAGATCTTTGAAATAGATGAATGCATAAATACATGAATGAATGCATACATGAAAGAATAAATAATTGCTGCCTAGCCCCAGAGAGCAGAGATGTGCTCACATTGAGGAGAAGGAGGATGATTAAAAATAAGACCTCAGACTCATACCTGATCTTTTGCTAGCCCCTGGCTCACCTGCTACATTCTGACAGGTTTCAGAGAAGGATCCTATTTGTCCCATGATGCCACTGGGCAGTGTCTACACAGGGTGGGGAGTTACCTCATACCACACCTGTGGATGGGGACCTTCTAGGCCAAGGTTTTCAAATCTTGGGCCTGAATGAAAATTAAGGGAAACTATGGTGCTAAGAAAATAGTGTACAAGGCAGCTTAGCAAAGGTATAAGGGAACACCACTGAACCTAGGAGAGCCACCCCCAAATGAATGCCTGTCAGTACAGGTGCTGAACAGCCATAGGGCATACATGTCAGCAATTCTGTCCTCTGCTTGGGGAGAAAGGTGTGTATATAACCGAGAGCACTTTATGACCAGCAGGATCAAGTACCAAAGTCTATTTTTTTAAAAAGTCTGTGGAGTACTCTGTGATCTCCAGATATAATGAGGTCTTTCTCAAACAGGATAGAAATGAGTTGAAGAAAACAGCTGTTTACATGTTGGATGTGTCTCCTTTGTCCATGTTCCATTTAATGTTAATCATAAGCTTGCAACACCAAACAATCTCAAATAATCTGCTTGGAGTCACCATTTGTGATGATTGTTCAGTTTATTCACTGCTAATCAAGAAGATGTTATGAAATGTGAGTCAGACAGCCTCTGGCTTTCTGGAAGTGCCAGAACCCTATATATAGAGAGGGAGCTTCCTAGTTGAGACATTGGAGCAGCAGAGGGGTGGAAGCCATCAGTTTCCTTAAGCTGAGAAGGAAGACAGAGGCCAGCATGCCCAGACTGCCTCTGCTGCTGCTCCTGCTTCTTTGGGGCGTGGGGTCTCACAGCTTCCCAGCAAAGACTTCAGAAACACAAGAGCAAGATGTGGAGACAGTGCAGGTAAATGCTGAATTTCACATGCCCAAGATGCAAAAGCCTTTATTTACATTTTTTCCACAGTATAACAGAGTAACAGCAGTATAATAGAGTTTATTTAAGGATGGATTACCTACAAACAGAAATTTTTGTCAGAAAGGGCACTATCCCCAAAAATGTATCTATCCATGCATAGACTCTCCTTTTCCAGTTAGAAGTGATAGGGAACTAAAAGAACAATATGCAAATTTGTCTCAACAAATTATAATTCTGACTTCATAATAACTAATGGTAGGGAAATTTCTACTCCAAAATTACAGTTTCCACCAATAATAAGGATAATAAGGACCATGCAATCTAGACACAATCTTTAAAAGTAGTTCTGTGTTTCAGCTATAACTTTATACTGTCAATATTTAGAAAAATTAGAAAGATTTCCTATCCAGTGTTTCAATAATTTTATCTTTCATCAGAAATACCTGGAAAACTACTACAACCTGAAGAGTGATGGGAAGCAAGTTGAAAGACAGAGAAACAGTGACCCAGTAGTTGAAAAACTAAAGCAAATGCAAAAATTCTTTGGGCTGAAGGTGACGGGGAAACCAGATGCTGAAACCCTGAATGTGATGAAGCAGCCTAGATGTGGGGTGCCTGACAGTGTTCAGTTTGTTCTCACTCAGGGGAACCCGCAGTGGGAGGACACACACCTGACCTACAGGTAATTAGACTGAGCACCAGAGTGGGAATGCTATTTCCCATCAGAGCCATCAGAAATGAAATCTGATGTGTCTGTATTTTATTTCATTTGAAGGATTGAAAACTACACACCAGATCTGTCAAGAGCAGATGTGGACCATGCCATTGAGAAAGCCTTTCAACTCTGGAGCAGTGTCTCACCCTTGACCTTCACCAAGGTCTCTGAGGGTCAAGCAGACATAATGATATCCTTTGTCAGGGGAGGTAAGCTCTTCTTGTAGCATGAAAGTATTCTCACCTTAACTTCCCCCTGCCTTTGAATCTCTTCAGCTTTGCAACTAGATCTCCTTGTTTGAGAAGAGTGTTGATTTTATGGACTTAAGAATGAAAACTATATTGCATTTGCTGAAAATCTGTTGGCCTCTTAGCAAAGCTAGTGCTTACTCTCCTGGGTTAGCCTAAATAAGAACCAAGAGGAACTTTCTTTGAATTTTGTTTCTTGCAGATCATCGTGATAATTCTCCCTTTGATGGACCAGGTGGAAACCTTGCTCATGCTTTTCAACCAGGCCCACATGTCGGAGGGGATGTCCATTTTGATGATGATGAAAGTTGGACCAACAATTTCAGAGGTAAGTCAGCTCATCTTGCCTCTCTCAACCCTTCTCCCCCCACCCACCTTCTTGGTTCATTGTAATATTGGTTGACTTAACCGAAAGAATGTATTAATAGAAGTATGAAGTTTTCTGCTACCACTTAGAAAATTAATGGTGCATTTAGAAAATGTAAGAGAAGAATTATTTCTGTTAGTAAGAACATCTTATTGGCTACAAATAGGCTACTCTGAAATTTCTAGTAAGTAAATGTTGAAAATCTTAATGTTTTCTTTGTGGGCATCTACATAGAATCTTTTTTATTGGAAGAACACACTAAAGTGTAATAATGTTAGTAAGATATGTGGAAATCAAGGGAAGAGAGGCTATATATATTTTCCAAAATTTCCAGCATTAAGCATGTATCAATCTGTAAATAGGAAAAAAAATTGTGTTAAGACTATTTTTCCCTATGAAATAATATGTGCCATCTAACCACTGACAAGACTGACTAATCTGTGCTAGACTCTTGGTTGGCTGAATTTGCTTTTTAATTGTAATCATAGAGTTTAGGCTTTAACTGGTCTCTTCACTATTAATAAATGCATTCTTCTTACCTTCAGAAAATTTTTTATACATTTCAAAAAGCTATTGAGAAAATAAGAACATTAATCCTTTAGAGTTATAGATTACTTCTTAATTAAATGTCTCAAAACTGAAAACATTTCAAATAATTGCAAATGGGTTTATTATCCATTTTAGATTATAATTTGTATCGTGTGGCAGCTCATGAATTGGGTCATTCCCTTGGACTTTCTCATTCTACTGACATTGGGGCTTTGATGTACCCCAACTACATCTTCAGTGGTGATGTTCAGCTATCTCAGGATGACATCAGTGGGATCCAGGCCATCTATGGTGAGTATAAAGAAAAACATTATAGACAAGGGGTCTATTAGAATAGCCATTGGCTTTATCCTTTAAGAAGCTTTCATTGGTTATGTAGTTTTCCAAAGCCAGGTGGAACTAACTCCAGATCTCTTGTTCCTTTAGGACCTTCCCAAAATCCCACTCAGCCAATTGGCCCGCAAACCCCACAAGTGTGTGATAGTAAGCTAACTTTTGATGCTATAACTACAATGCGGGGAGAAGTGATATTCTTGAAAGACAGGTAAGACATCAGTTCTTCTTTGTGTTATGTATGTGTAATAACAGGACTCACTGCTATGGGTACATATGGGCCACTACTGTGCTTCACACATTGTTTATCTTACATTTGTTTACATATATTATTATAATTATAGTTGAGTGTAAACAATTGCTTGCTCTTGCACAACATAATGAACTTATAACAACCTTTTCCCCAGCATGTATTCTGTCATTTGATTCTCACAAAAATTACCATTGAAGTAGAAAATCAGTAAATATAATTCCATTTTACAGATCAGTAAAGTAAAGCAGAGAGAAGGAAAGAGATCCTTCGGGGCACAGAGTTCTTTGGCAACAAAGTGGTAATTGGTCTTCTGACCTCTACTCCAGGCCTCTTCTCATTTTTTGTCACTCTTTAGGATGATGAGTATTTCAGTATTTTATTAGGAGAAATCAGTCCTTTTCATAGCACCATCATGCTGAGAAGGATTGTGTAGACCCCTTTTAAGTATCATCCTGGAAAAGACGGCCCTTCCAAAGCCTGTGGTCATAATAGGACTCTCTCCCCACCCCTTTCCCTGGGAGGGGGCAAAGAAAGATAGGAGCCATTGCAGGGAGAATCACCAAGAATTCATGAGGACCCTGACTGTTGGGGGTCAGGGGATATGGGCAGTCACAATGTGCTTCCCTCCTCAGAGGAGGGTCCTAAAACTCCCTTAGCAGCATGTGGCCTCAGGAAGGCTAAGGTCCCCTCACACACAAGGAATAGGCCTGCTCTGTATACAGTTCTGATTCCTAAAGGACAAGGCAAAATAATAATACAGTCATTTTCTGAATAATACAGTCTGCCACACATAGGAAGTAGGGATGCTCTAAAAGACTCGCTTCTCCTCACCTCTCTTCTTGGAGTGTCACTGGAACTGTTTTACCACTTTGTGATCATAGCTACCCCAGAAGGCAGTGTATTGGCTCCTACTGCTTCCCATACTGTGCTTTACTATTTCTGAGTATAAAAGATAAGGATGGATATAAACCATACAGGGTGTGACTCAATGCTGGGGAGTGCTAGGAAAGACTTGGTTTTAAAGGAAAGCTCTCAATATAGCAGGATGTTCTTATCAAAGCAAGTATTTGAACGATGACTCCAAAGAACAGGACAAAGTCTAGGATTTGCAAAAACTAAAAGGACACTGAGATCATTTAAATGTCACCAGGTCATGAAGCCACAGAAGGTTAAGTCTAGAAACAGTAATAGTAATTGACTTGCCCAGGGTCTCACAGCCAGGCAGAGGCAGGACTGGATCGAGAAGTCAGATTTGACTGCCAAGGGTAGAGTCTTCCCTGTGGCCTGGAATTGGGAAAACTCTTCTGCCGGCCCATGTGACAGTCTATGCTTTGTCTTTACCCCAGTCAACTTTGTAAACCACCAACCAAAAGAAGACAAAGGGAGTGCTGCTAGATCTGAGTTTAAAGTTAACCTTTACCTCTTAACAGTTGCATGGCCTTGGACACCTCCCTTCGCCTCCCTGACCTCAATTGCTAATCTGTGAGATGAAAGCAATGTTCTCTTGTAGGGTATTTGTGAGGTAGGGCATGATGTAGGTAAAGTGTGCACTAAATGTAGGATGTTAGTGCTGTGTTCTAGGCCCTGGTGTGCTTGCCAAAGATGATTGTTACATTTTGAGAATTTTGCAAGCTGGTTGTTAAACAGCATTGTTAAAAGTTAAATTATTAACTTTAAAGTTAAATTATACAACTTACAATTGTATTTAAACCAAAGGTAGTAAAAGTAATCAGAATTCATCCCTTTGTAATTATTTTGCTGCATTTTACTATTTATTTATGTTCCTGAGGCAGTTCATGCCTAGTGTATCTGTACAGTGAAAACACTATACAGTGGTGCACCACTGCAAATCTCTTGATTTGCAGTGGTTGTAATATTTCCACCATGAAAATAAGCAAGTGCTACTAACCAGGACTCCTCCCCAGCCCCATCGTGGAGAGCCAGATGTTAAACATTTATGAACACACTACTAGTACCAGCAATAGAAGGACCTGAACGACAGCCAGAGCTTGCTAGGGATTAGATAAAAACGTTTTTCCTTCTTTCAAATCAGGTTTTACATGCGCACAAATCCCTTCTACCCGGAAGCTGAGCTCAATTTCATTTCTGTTTTCTGGCCCCATCTGCCAAATGGACTTCAGGCTGCTTATGAGGTTGCCGATAGAGATGAAGTTCGGTTTTTCAAAGGTAATGTTTCTAGTTATCTTTCAGTTTTTATGCATTAAAGTTTCTTCTGCTTTTGGCCTGATATATGAGACTACTAGCTACTTTATTTCCATAGACTTTGGAAAATCTAGCAAATCAATGGGAGTCTATCACTTTAGTTAAGAATTGCATGGTGCATGTCTGAATAAATTTAAGTGAATAGCATATGACTGGAGATACATATTTTATGGCCTGTTTGTGAATGTGGACTTATGGAGGTGTTTTCTGTGCAAACTGTTTATGTATTTTAAACCCTCTCCACATTCTTGGGGTGCTCAGGAGTAAAACTGAGAAGATGGAACAGAAACATTTGAGTTGAGTGGTTTCCTAGAGCCTATTTTATACTAATAACTCTCCTGAGAGAGGAGGCTCCAAAGGGCAGCCAGATGGAGGTGCTGCATCCTTGATGTCAGAGTATGGTCTTCAGACCAGCAGCACTGACACTGTCCTGGGGACTGTTAGAAATTCAGAATCTCACTTACCATAATACTGACAAAGTTCATCCATATTGTCAGATCCTATTCCAGACCTTCTCAAATTTTAACAAGATTGCCAGGAATTCGTATGTACATTAAAGTGTGAGAAGTCCTGAACTACCATGAATAGAATGGGGTAAACTTCTTCGATTCTATCAGAATGAAACATGCTCCAGTGATCAGCTCCTGACTTTGAAGACACTATGCCAAACACCAGTATTTCTCCAAATGTATGTTTGGCATAGTGCAGACAAACGTTAAGACACCTGACCCAGTCACACACTCAAGGCAAAGAACTCAATACAGTTCAGATGGGCAAAAAACTTTGAAATGGGCTTTCTAGCCCTTATATAATGAAATTAAATGGGATTTTAGATACACAAAGTTTCAAACTGGTTTTTCCTGAGGGATAAATAAGGATACTTGAGTAAAAAGTACAAGCCTGGCTACAAGACGTAAGACCAGTTTTATATGACATGGAGTTTACTAAGTCTAAATATGCAGAATCTGGACACAGCCTAAATTCAAGTATTTGGAACTGTAGTCAGGTGCAATGATTTCTACCCTGGGTTGCAAGTCATTACAGATTGTGAATCATTACAACACTCTGGCCTTTAAGATACCCTTGGTGTGAACTTCCACAAGCCATGGGCAACCTGGAGAAGTAAGGTTTCTATCACTGAGGTAGCACGATGAACTCTGTAGTCATCTGAACATCTGGCTTTGGAAGGAAGCCCCTAACTCCACAAACTAGTCATTCTCAAAGCTTGTTACTGGTTAAAATCATCTAGGAAATTTTAAAAAAATACTGATTTAATTGGTCTGGGGTAGGATACCAGCATCGGTATTTTAAAAAAAAAAAAAATCTCCCTAGATGATTCTAATGTGCAGTCAGGATACTCCTCTAGCACATGAAACTAAGCATTTAGCTGGAAATCCACTTACTGTCTACTGGTGCCCTGGGCAAGTGTTTTCATCCCTGTTTCTTGATTGGCAGGTGATAAGTACTGGGCTGTCAAGGGGCAAGATATGTTATACGGATACCCCAAGTACATCTACAGATCATTTGGTTTCCCTAGGACTGTGAAGAACATCGACGCTGCTGTTTCTGATGAAGATACTGGGAAAACATACTTCTTTGTTGCTAACAAGTGCTGGAGGTAAAGACTGGGTACAGAAAATGGTAGGGTATATATTCTTTCTACATAGAGAGAAGTTACTAAATTGAATCATATAAAAATGAGTCTCATAGTGCCTTGGCTAGCTGCCTTTTCTGGGAATGGCTGTAGCTTGTCCAGCTTCCAAGTTGGTTGACCAATAATCATTATTCAATTCCTGTCCCAGAGATCCAGGGAGAACATGGATCTGAATTTGAAAAAGAAGATGTGAAAAGGAGGGCATTCATCTACATAGAGCTGCTGTAGCCAACAGGAACTTATCTTTCACTGCATTTGACATTAATAGCACCTACTGGAGAAGTAGAATTAGATGTTGGAGTACAGAGGGAACTTATAAATCTTCTAGTCCACCCAACATCCTGCCTCACTTTGTCCCACCTCCTATTTTTACACATGACCTATGGAATTAAAAGGTCTTATTACATTCTTGCTGGTGAATTCCCTGTAATGGTTTTGTGAAGGCTACACATTTAACAAATAGTTCTGACACTTCTAATTATTTTTTGACCAGGTATGATGAATATAAACAATCCATGGATGCAGGTTATCCCAAAATGATAGAAGAAGATTTTCCTGGAATTGGCAACAAAGTTGATGCTGTTTTCCAGAAAGATGGTAAGTGAATATATACATATTTCCTCTATTTTGTTGCCACAGAATAGCATCAGTATTGTTATTTGGAATAGAAAATACCAAAAATATTTATTCTCACAAATGACTTGGATTTTTGAAGAATTAAAGTTAAACCTAGAAATCATTTGTATAAGATAATAAGTCTCTTTTGTTTTATTTCTAGGATTTTTCTATTTCTTCCATGGAAAAAGGCAATACAAATTTGATACCAAAACTAAGAGAATTTTGACTCTCCAAAAAGCTAATAGCTGGTTCAACTGCAGAAAAAATTGACCAGCTGTTAAAAGGTTAAACAGAAAAATATATTTCATGAGTCCAAAGAAGCTGTTTTCCTGAAGAGACATATATTTAAATAAAATACAGAGTTGTGAAGTATAATCTTATTTATACCTCATTCTGCATAATTTTTATAACTTAGAATGTAATGTTTTGTGTACTGCTATAATTTAGTTCCACAAATGAGGGCAAAGTAAGGTCAAATTCCTGACTCCACAGTTCAGTTCTCTGCAGATGTGGAAGGAAGGGGTAGGCAGTCACATTTGGATAGTGCTGGCCAGTGGATTGTGCCCAGAAGTGACCAATATCACTTCCAGATGGAATCACTGGATTGCTGGTGCAAACTTCTCCAGCGCAATGATGATTGTAAAAGCACATCTTGAGAGAATTTCCAGAAGGTTGAAGAAGCCTGAATTCCTGGGCCAACACTCTGAACAGTTACCCCAAACCTCAGTAGATTTTGCTTAATAAATAAACTTTCATTGTGTTAAGCCACTAAGATTTTAGATTTTGTTAAAGCTGCATAACCCAGTTTTTCCAGACAAATATTATCTATTTTATCATGCCTAATTTGGGAGGATGTTAATGGAGGTAGGAGTCCTGTAGGTAGCTTCCAAGACCTATGAGTTTTATGAGTAGCTCAGAGAGTGCTCAGAGTGTTTGCAGACTTTCCAAATACACAGAGAGTCTTGGGAATATTTTGAGGTATTCATGATTCTGAGGCAGGCAGTTCTCAACTCAAGAATTTGGACAGCAGTGTAACCTTCCCTTTGGACAAATCTCTCTCTCCATTAAACATTTTTATATTAAAGTATAACATAAATGCAGAAAAGTGCACATATCATAAATATTCATGTCAATGAGTTATCACAAAGTTAACAACCCCATGTAATTCTCACCCAGCTCAGTAAACAAAACATTACCAGTGTCAGGGAGGGGGAAATATCTCCCTTACCCCTCTTGAGCGCTTGTGGCTGAACTAATAATAAAGTTGACACAAGACAGATTAACAGAAGAAAAAGAAAGTTAATTTAATTCATGCACACAGAGGTGTCATAGAAATGAGACCTAAGGATTGGCTAAAGCAGGCAGCTTTAATACTTTTTAGATAAAGAAACAATAAATTTGTGAGGAATTAAGAAGATGAAGAAATTTAACTGGTGAAGAATCTAAAGAGAGTTTGGGCTTGGGGTAGTAAATTAAAACAGTAACAAGGTTTGTATATTCAGTCCTGCATCCCTATCTCTGGAGATAAGGATGTCCTACTACCTCCAGATGCAGGGATGCCACTGCTGTCAATCTGATCCCCCCATAAGTACTGATATGACAGCTGTTTATGATGAGGATTCTCAAAAAAGTCTTCCTTTCAAATTACCAATTTATAGGATCCATTATCTGGCCATTGATGTGTAGGATCTTATATTCATTTCAAATAGTGAGTCAAACCAATAAGCCTTTTTTGTGGCTTAACCAAAGATGCAAGAGACATCTCACAAGAGAGTATGTATCCTTCACATGATCCCATCACTGCTAAACTTTTTCTTAGCTTAGTTCTCCAGAATAAGAGCCTGAAACAGGAATTCTTTGGTGTTGTCATTGGGGGAGGAGGGCTCTCAGGAGAAGAGGAGTGGGGGACATAGTTTAGAACAGGGAAAAAGCTAAAGAATGTGGTCTCAGACAGAGCTTGCTTTGATCTTATGAACAAAGAGCTCTGGAGCAAAAACTGAATTACAGTTAGTCCCACCTTGAGGCAAAGGAACTAGACTTTTGCACCCCTGTGTCAATCAGTTATCAGTTGAGGTCTGTTTTGGGGAGAGGGGCATTGCTCCCAGGCAAGATGATCCCACTTGGCAAAGTAACAGAGGACAACTGGAAGTTGTAGAAGTCAACACTTGCAGTATCCATGAGGATGCCGAGGAGGATCTGGGGACAGTACCAACAGCATTCTCTATACATTCTCTATCTCCCAGAGTAACCACTATGCTGACCGCTAATACCTTAGATTAAGTTCACCTGTTTTTTAACTAAATTAAAACAACTGTGTATTATTTTGTATCTACCTTATTGTGTTGAACATTATTTATCCACTGGTAATGGGCTTTGGGTTGTTACCATTTGGGGGCTTTTATAAATAATATTGCACATATGTAGGCATTTCTGTTGATTATATACCTAAGAGTGCAATTGCTGAGTCATAGAGATTATCAGACACTCTTCAGATTCTTCCTTGCCCTCATCTTTCTTTTATCCCTGCCACAGCAGTGATGACTTGCTTTGTACAGGTTCTAAACCAGCTCCTAAACTAGTAGCTGTTCTCGTTGGGTCTGTGCAATGTGTTTCTTGCTTCCTTCTCTAGAATTTTCCATCTTTTCTGTTGATGTTCCATCCAGCTCTGTTATGGAACTCATTCAGAGCTCATGCACATACAACTTAGATATGAGAAGAGTAATAGTTTGTGGGACAAATATTTTACCAATGTGAAAGTAATGGATGAATAAATGCATTTCCCTTTCTTTCTTCAGAAGGTGCTTCTAAGACACATTTCCAGTAGTCCTCAGACAGTTCCATATCGTACAACACATTTCTCATATCTGTATCCAGTTGACAATTCATCTGTGTATTGTCTCTCCTGCTTTCCCTGCTTTGCTCTCCATGTCTCACAATCCAGCTCCCTGGATTACACTTAAATTTTGTCTCAGGCTCTGCTTTCTAGGAATGCTAGATTAAGATAACTTGTGCTGAAATGTGGTGGTGATAACCCTTGGTATGTAGTGGCATCACAATTACTTAGACTTTCATCTGTGGTTGATTGTGAAAAGATGATGAATGGTGAGGTGTTGGGTTATCAGGTGTCTGGGACACTTCAACAGTATGAGAGGGAGGGTAGTTTTAAGAAATGTGGAGTGAGCTAGTTAACTGCCCCGGGAATTTGATAAAGAAAGTAATAGGCTCAGAGAAGCCAAATACTAACTCAAGACATATTGTGAAAGCTAACAGACTTTAATGGCAACATTTAAGAAAATCCTCATCTATTGTAGACTATCCTAAAAATCAATCCCAAATCTAACTGCAAAATTGGACAATTTCTAGCTGGAATAATGGGTAAACAAACCTGAAAATCTTGAACACCTAAATTTCTCTGAAAGCTCCACATGGGTAGAAGTATCAATAATATCTCCTTGACAGAGGAGGACAACTTACTCTTGTGTAGAGAATCAACAAAGACCATATGTGACTCAGCATCTCACAAGATAATGCTTGTCCTCCTCCCAAATTGTCTCCCTCACCCTTAACCGTTTTCAGGCAAATGACTAAAGTCAGGTCTCAGTTTAGCTCAAATCCTAGCTATAACAGGAAATTACTAACACACCAAACTTGTTGTGGACTGATTTGAGAGGAGAGTTTGGAGATTTCCCTTATTTTCTATAAGCCCATATATGCTGAAAAGTATTTTTATTAAATATAGTTGATGTACAATATTATATTAATTTTAAATGTACTATATAGTACTTTGACATTTGCATACATTATGAAGTGATCACCATAATAAGTCTAGCCAGCTGTCCCCATGTAAAGTTATTACAGTACTATTGACCTTATTTCTTATGCTGTATAATACATCCCTGTAGCTTATGTATTTTATATCTGTAAATTTGTACCTCTTAATCTTCTTCACCTATTTCATCCCTTCCCACCCCTCTCCCCTCTGACAACCACCTGTTTGTACTCTGTATCTATGAGTCTGTTTTCATTTTGTTATGCTTGTTTATTTCATTTTTTTTAGATTCCACATATAGTGAGATCAAATGATATTTATCATTCTCTGTTTGATTTATTTCACTTAGCCATAATACCCTTTAGATGCATCAATGTTGTTTCAAATGGTAATATTTCCCTTTTATATGACTGAGTAATATTTCATTACATTTATATACCAGATCTTCTTTATAAAGACATCTATTAATGGACACTTAAGTTGCATCCATTACTTGCCTATTGTACATAATGATACAATAAACATTGGTGTGCATATACCTTTTTGAATTTGTGTTTTTTCTTTCTTCAGGCAAATGCCTACAAGTGAAATTGCTGTTCTACTTCACTACCACATATGACAGTTCAATTTTTAATTTTTGAGGAACCTCCATGATGTTTTCCATAGTGGCTACACCAATTTACACTCCTACCAACAGGGCACAAGGGTTGTCTTTTCTCCATATCCTTGTTATTTATTGTCTCCTGGATGACAGCCATTCTGACAGGTGTGAGTAGTATCTACATGAGGCTTTGATTTACTTGACCCTAATGATTAGTGATATTGAATATATTTTCATGTGTCTGTGGGCCATATGCATGTCTTCTCTGGAAAAATGTCTATTCAGGTCCTCTGACAATTTTTAAATCAGGTTGCTTGTTTGTTTGTTTATGTTGAGTTGTATGACTTTTTTTTAGTTTTTGGATATTAATTCTTTATTGGATATATCATTTGCAAATATATTCTCCCATTCAGTATGCTGTCTTTTCATTTTGTTAATAGTTTCTTCCCTGTGCAAAAGCTTTTTATTTTGTTGTAGTCCCATTTGTTTATTTTTGTTATTATTTTCCTTGCTGAGAAGACAGAGTCAAAAGAGTATTGCTAAGATCACTGTCAAAGAGCATACTATGTTTTCTTCTATAAGTTTTATGGTTTCAGGTTTTACATTAAAGAGTTTAATCCATTTTGTGTTTATTTTTGTATATGGTGTGAGAAAGTAGTCTAATTTGATTCTTTTGCATTTAGCTGTCCAGTTTTCCCAATACCATTTTTTGAAAAGACTCTGTTTTCTTAATTGTATATTCTTGCCTCCTTTGTTGTAGATTAATTGATTGAAATTAAAACCAAGACTTCCTGTTTTCCACAATAGTGTCCTAAATGCATTTCTAAAACTAAAAGCCTTCACTGAATTTTTCTTGGGCTTCTTTTTTTGATAGGCAATAAGTTCTGGACTGTCAGAGGAATTGAGGGGCAAGCAGGTTATCTAAGAAGCATCCACACCTTGGGTTTTCCTCCAACCATAAGGAAAATTGAAGCTGTTTCTGTTAAAGAAAAGAAGAAAACATACTTCTTTGTAGAGGACAAATACTGGAGGTAAGAAACAATAGGAATGACTTTGTATGGAGCCTAATTAGGAAAATTATTTTCTTTCTTTAAGGATATCCCCCACTCCCACAATCAAACTTCCTCTAACTTCAAACTTTCTGATTGTGAGGAAAACAACTTGTAATTATTCAACTTCCCAGATATAACAAAGGACTCTCAGAACGGCTGATACCTGGGTCATATATCCAGACACCAAAAGACATCAGGAGAGACCAACTGAGGTCCAGACAATGAGCCACCATAGGAAACCCATGTGTATCAGGCTATAGAGACAAGGTCTACAGGGCAAGTGTGATAAAGAACCAAAAGTTTATTTTAGCCAAATGATTTAATTCACTTTGCATCTTATTTGTATATAGTTCTCATGCATTCAAGGCAGAAAGGCACTCGGGCTCTGTGTGTCTAGGCTTAGAAGATTGACCTCAGACATATGTATGGAACCTCTGTAGAAGAGCATGATGTCCTTGTATCTGGAGAAAATATTGATTTATGTGCTAAGTTTTTAAGTCTAAGAAAGTCACATATTTTTATAGTTATAAAAATGTTTAACACTTCCTTATACCACTTGAGAATTTTATCCAGGATCTCACACTGGAACATTAACATGATATCATACTGTTGCATGTAATGGCGGCTCTACATAATGCTGAATTGTATTTTTTTCACTTGGTACAGATTTGATGAAAATAGCCAGTCCATGGAGCAAGGTTTCCCCAGAATAATAGTTTATGACTTTTCAGGAGTTGAGCTGAAGATTGACGCTGTGTACAGGCATTTGGTAAGAGGACACTCATTGCATTGCCAGTGGGGACACTTTGGGGCATTTTATGGTATCAAAATGAAGAGGAGACACAAACCAATTTTTAAATAGTTCAAGCATATAACCTTTTTACTCTAAACTCTAGAAAATTTTCATTTTCCAATTTATGCTAATTGGCTTACATTTTTTTCTTGAATAATTTCCAAGTCTGTTTCATACTTACACATAAAATCAAAAGATGCTTCTTCAGATCATAGCCATTTCAGGTCACTATTTTGGTATAAAAATACAACTGAGTGAGAGCCAGGTTTACTAATGGCTGGTTGTCTTTCTCTTTTGTCCCCTCCTTGTTGTCCATTCTCTCCTATCCCAAGGAGAAATTAAAAGAGCCTTGTCTGGCTTTCTGTTGCAAGCTGCAATTGTCTACATTAAATAATTCATTTGTAAATAACTGGTAGTCCTGTTATATGCTCAAAAGAGACACAATTTGATTTCTGGTAATGAGCAGATGAGAAAGCAAAACCTGTACCTGCTTTTAAGGAATTCTGGAGGGAGCTGCCAGGGCTTGACATCATAATGTTCATAAGATTGCTGATCTTATTTCTAAGATAAATTGGCCTTAAAGTATGCAAAGCAGGAAATGGACCTCCAGTGCATTTTATTGTTGGCCTGATTCTCTTGGATCTAATTGCATCTCAAGCTGTGATTAAGTACCTCGTGGGGGGAAAGGGGATTGGGAAGAAAGAGGGGAATAAATGAAGGTTTTAAAATAATCCTGGAATTTTATCTATTTGAAGGTAGTATAATCTAATGTTTTTAGATCACTGGCTTTAGAGTCAAAAGAGTTGGAGTTCTCCCTCCATCTTTTATTAGAGATGTTACTTTTGGAAAATTGCAAAATATTTTTTATTTTTAGTTTTGTCTTCGTTCATAATACTTCATACATTTTTTGTATGGATAGATGAAAAAAACATGTAAAGCACTTAGCACAGTGCCTGGCACAGTACCACTTAATAAATATCACTCATTATTAGCTCACTCTTATTCTGAGTTACGCATGTTGGAAATTAATTTATTTGAACAATGCTCCACTAATTTCCTCTTTTAAATTCATAGGACGTTTCTATTTGTTCAGTGGGTCATCACAGTTTGAGTTTGACACTAATGTCAGGATGGTGACACGTGTATTGGAGAGTAACAGCTGGTTATATTGTTAGGTGAGATATGAGAAAGACAGATTCATTTTAAGTGAATCTAATAATTATACACATAACTTATTAAGACTCAAAATGTTTAATTCTTCCTGCATGTGCCATTGCCAAAGAAGATGAGCCTTGCAGATATCTTCACGGTCATACAGCACTTATCTGGACTTCCCCACTTGCTGTCAGATTACATTTAATAGAAGTGAAAAATACTCATGTACAATAAGCAAGAGAATCTACATCCATGGGTGCTTTATTTACTGTTTAATAAAAATTTTGATTTTGGACCTATTCCTTACTTTCTAGAATAACTTATATTCAATACAACGACCACACTGTGGACTGAGCATTTAACAGATATTCTTCTGGTAAGTGTAGTAGGAACACATATTCCCTGGATGAAGCATATGTTGTCATGCAGTTTCTCCCATCCTCTCCTCCAAGATGACCTTTATTTTCACCTCCCAGATAGTGTAAGTGTTCCTTACACACCTAAAGAAGAAAGACCTTAATCAGTAGTTGTCCTGTAGGACTGGTTCTGGACAAAATTGGGAAATAGAATTCTAGAATGTTGGCGCTTAGGAACCGTGAAAATCATCTAGTCTGTGTCATCATTTACAGGTGGAGAAAAAAAAACTTGTTTGGAATCCAGCCCCCTCTTTTTTTTCATATTTATTACTATTTGCAGTTTTATTCCCAGATGGAGAGTCTTCATAGTCTTCTAGTACTTTATTTTTTTAATTAATTTTTATTAGAGTATAGTTGCTTTACAATGTTGTGTTAGTTTCTACTGTACAGCAAAGTGAATCAGCTATACGTATACATATAGCCCCTCTCTTTTTGGATTTCTTTCCCATTTAGGTTACCACAGAGCATTGAGTTGAGTTCCCTGAGCTATACAATAAGTTCTCATTAGTTATCTATTTTATACAAAGTATCAATAGTATATGTCAAACTCAATCTCCCAATTCATGCCAACCCCCCTTTTGTGTCCACACATTTATTCTCTATCTCTATGTTTCTATTTCTTCTTTGCAAATAAGATCATCTACACCATTTTTCTAGATTCCACATATATGTGTTAAGATACGATATTTGTTTTTCTCTTTCTGACTTATTTCACTCTGTATGACACTCTCTAGGTCCATCCACGTCTCTACAAATGACCCAATTTCTTTCCTTTTTATGGGTGACTAATATTCCATTGTATATATGTACCACATCTTGTTTATCTATTCCTCTGTTGATGGACATTAAGGTTGCTTCCATGTCTTGTCTATTGTAAATAGTGTTGCAATGAGCACTGGGGTGCATGTGTCTTTTTGAATTATGGTTTTCTCAGGGTATGTGCCCAGTAGTGGGATTGATGGGTCATATGATAATTTCTATTTTTGCTTTTTTAAGGAAAGTCCATACTGTTCTCCATAGTGGCTGTACCAGTTTACATTCCCACCAACAGTGCAAGAGGGTTCCCTTTTCTCCACACACTCTCCAGCATTTATTGTTTGTAGATTTTTTGATGATGGCCATTCTGAGTAGTGTGAGGTGATACCTCATTGTAGTTTTGATTTGCATTTCTCTAATAATTAGTAAAGTTAAGCATCTTTTCATGTGTTTTCTGGCCATCTGTATGTCTTCTTTGCAGAAATGTCTATTTAGGTTTTCTGTCCATTTTTTAATTGGGTTGCTGGTTTTTTGATATTGAACTGCATGAGCAGTTTGTATATTTTGGAGATTAATCCTTTGTCAATTGCTTCTTTTGCAAATATTTTCTCCCATTCTGAGGGTTGTCTTTTCGTCTTGTTTATGGTTTTCTTTGCTGTGCAAAGTTTTTAGTTTTATTAGGTCCCTTTTGTTTATTTTTGTTTTTATTTTCATTACTCTAGGAAGTGGGTCAAAAAAGATCTTGCAGTGATTTATGTCAAAGAGTGTTCTGCCTATGTTTTCATCTAAGGGTTTTATAGTGTCCAGCCTTACATTAAGGTCTTTCATCTATTTTGAGTTTATTATTGTGTATGCTGTTAGGGAGTGTTTTAATTTCATTCCTTTACATGTAGCTGTCCAGTTTTCCCAGCACCACTTATTGAAGAGTCTTTACTCCATTGTATATTCTTTCCTACTATGTCATAGATAGGTGACCATAGGTGCGTAGGTTTATGTCTGGGTTTTCTATCCTGTTCCATTGGTCTATATTTCTGTTTTTGTGTCAGCACTATATTGTCTCGATTACTGTAGCTTTATAGTATAGTCTGAAGTCAGAGAGCTTGATTCATCCAGCTCTGTTTTTCTTTCTCAAAGATTGCTTTGGCTATTTGGGAACTTTTGTGTTTCCATACACATTGTAAAATTTTCTGCTCTAGTTCTGTGAAAAATGCCATTGGTAATTTGTTGGGGATTGCACTGAATCTGTAGATTGTTTTGGGTAGTATAGTCATTTTCACAATATTGATTCTTCCAATCCAAGAACATGATATATCCATCTCTTTGGGTCATCTTTGATTTCTTTCATCGGTGTCTTATATTTCTCTGTACACGTCTTTTGTCTCCTTAGGTAGGTTTATTCCTAGGTATTTTATTCTCTTTAACAATGGTAAATGGGAGTGTTTCCTTCATTTCTGTTTCTGATCTTTCTAATCTCATAGCATTGTGTTCAGAAAAGATGCTTGTTATGATTTCAATTTTCTTAAATTTACCAAGGCTTGATTTGTGACCCAAGATGTGATCTATCCTGGAGAATGTTCAATGTGCACTTGAGAAGAAAGTGTATTCTGCGGTGTTTGGATGGAATGTTCTATAGATATCAGTTAAGTCTATCTGGTCTAATGTGTCATTAAGGCTTGTGTTTCCTTATTTATTTTCTGTCTGGATGATCTGTCCATTGGTATAAGTGGAGAGTTAAAGTCCCCCACTATTATTGTGTTACTGTTGATTTCCCATTTTATGGTTCTTAGCATTTGTCTTATGTATTGATGTGTTCCCTTATTGGGTGTATAAATATTTATAGTTCTTATAACTTCTTCTTGGATTGACCCCTTGATCATTATCTAATGTCCTTCCTTGTCTCTTTTAACAGCCTTTATTTTAAAATCTACCTTGTCTAATATGAGTATTGCTACTCCAGATTTCTTTTGATTTCTATTTGCATGGAATATCTTTTTCCATCCCCTGACTTTCAATCTGTATGTGTCCCTAAGTCTGAAGTGGGTCTCCTTTAGACAGCTTACATACAGGTCTTGCTTTTGTATCCATTCAACCAGTCTGTGTCTTTTGGTTGGAGCATTTAATGTTTACATTTAAGGTAAATATCAATATGTATGTTTCTATTACCATTTTCTTAATTGTTTTGGGTTTGTTTTTGTAGGTCTTTTTCTTCTCCTGTGTTTCCCGCCTAGTGAAGTTCCTTTAGCATTTGTTGTAAAGCTGGCTTGGTGCTAGCTTTTGCTTGTCTGTAAAGCCTTTGATTTTTCTGTTGAATCTGAATGAGATCCTTGCTGAGTAGAGTAATATTTGTTGTAGGTTTTTCCCTTTCATCACTTTAAATATATCTTGCCACTCCCTTCTGGCTTGCAGAGTTTCTGCTGAAAAATCAGCTGATAACTTTATGGGGATTCCCTTGTGTTATTTGTTGCTTTTCCTATGCTGCTTTTAATATTTATTTTTGTATTTAGTTTTTGTTAGTTTGATTAATATGTGTCTTGGCATGTTTCTCCTTGAGTTTATCCTGTATGGGACTCTCTGCACTTCCTGTTTCCTTTTCCACGTTAGGGAAATTTTCAACTATAATCTCTTCAAATATTTTCTCAGACCTTTTCTCTTTCTCTTCTTCTTCTGGGACCCTTACAATTCAAATGTTGGTGCATTTAATGTTGTCACAGAGGTCTTTGAAATGGTTCTCATTTCTTTCCATTCTTCTTTCTTTATTCTGCTCCTTGGCAGTTATTTCCAGCATTCTATTTTCCAGCTCACTTTTCTGTTCTTCTGCTTTGGTTATTCTGCTATTTTTTCGTTATAGTGCATTTTTTATTTCAGTTATTGTGTTGTTTATCTCTGTTTATTTGTTCTTTAGTTCTTCTAGGTACTTTAAAATTTCTTGTATTTTCTCAATCTGTGCTTCCATTCTATTTGCAAGATTTAGGATCATCTTTACTGTCATTACATTGAATTATTTTTCAGGTAGATTGCCTATTTCCTCTTCATTTATTTGGTCTTGTGGGTTTTTACCTTGCTTGTTTGTCTGTAACCTATTTTTCTGTCTTTTTATTTTGTCTAACTTACTATGTTTGTGGTCTCCTTTCTGCAGGCTTTGGGGTTGTTTTCCTTCTTGATTCTGCTGTCTGCCCCCAGTGGGTGAGGTTAGTCCAGTGGCTTGGGAAGGTTTTCTGATGGGAGGGACTGGTACCTGCACTCTGGTGGGTGGAGCTGTATCTTGTCCCTCTGATGGGCAGGGCTGCATCAGATGGTGTGTTTTGGGGTGTCTGTGAGCTTAGTATGACTTTAGGCAGCCTCTTTACTAGTGGGTGGGTTTGTGTTCCTGTTTTGCTTGTTGTTTGGCATGGGGCGTTCAGCACTGGAGCCTGCAGGCAGTTGAGCGGGCCTAGGTCTTAGAGATGAGATGGAGACTTCCAGGAGAGCTCTCACCAATTAATATTCCCTGGGGTCAGGGATTTTCTGGCAGTCCAGCATCCTGGACTCAGCACTCCCACCCTAGAGGTTCAGGACTGACCCCAGCTGGTGAACCAAGACCCTGCAAGCCACATCGTGCAGAAAAAAAAGGGGGGAGAGAGAACAGACAAACAAAACCCAAGGCAGATAGCAAAGACAAAAAGAAACAAACAGCAACAACAATTTTAAAAAAAGAAAAAAGAAAACAAATGAACAGACAGATAAAACCCAAGACAAATAGTAAAAACAAAACCAAAGAAACAAAAACTAAAAGTAACAAAGAAGCACACATACAAAAAACAAAACAAAAACAAAGAAAACAAAAAAAAGGAAAATCAGAAAAAAAAACCCAAAACATAATCAAACAATTAAAAACAAACTAACAGAAACAAAAAACAAAACACAAAACAGAAGTATAATGCAAACTAAAAAAAAAGAGAACATAAAACAAACACACAAAAATGATTTTTAAAAAGATTTAAAACAAAACAAAGGGAAAAAAACAAAAACAAGGAAAAATATGAAAAAATGAAAGAGTAAGTAAAAATTTTAAATATAAAAATTTTTAATTAATAAAAATTTTTAATAATATTAATTTTAAAAAAAGGAAGAAAACAAAACAAAAAAATAATAGTAATAATATTTGCCTGGGGTCTCAGTTGTCAGTATCTTTGCCCTCACTGTGAGCCACAGTCAACCTCTGCCTCCCCAGAGGCCCTTCAATACCTCTAGGTAAGTCTCTGGACCCACTGTGGGCACTGTGGGGCAGCTCAGACTCTGACCTGGCCCAACTCCCATGTGTACTTGTCTTCAAAGGCCAAGGCTGCTAAAGCTAGACCAGTCTTAGTTGTGGGAACACTCATTGTCCATTCAGATATTCCATAGACACAGGGTTTTCCAAGTCAATTGGGTGATTTAATCTGTGGCTTTTGCAGCTGCACAGATAGATGTTCATTCCTCTTCCTTAGTCACCCTTCCCCTGGGACTCAGCTATGGTTTAAGCCCTACCTCTGCATGTGGGCCACCCACAGTGGTCTGCTCCCAAGGCTGCCCTGCAGCACTCAGATCTGCCTCAGTGAGGACAGGGCACAGAGGTGGCAGAGATGCTGGGGTTGTGGGAGCCCCATGGGCAACAGGTGTGAAGGGGGTGTCAGTGGTCACAGGCATGAGAGATCTGGCCTTAGAGGGAGATTTTCCTAGTGCCTTCCAGCTATCATGAGAGGATCAGCCCTGGCGGTGGCCTTTCTTAGTACCAGGTGGCAGGCATGCAAAGGCCAGCCCTGGTGGGGTACTTTCCTAGTGCCCGGCAGCAGGTGCAAGAAGGCCAGCCTCGGTAGGGGCTTTTCCTAGCACCTGGCAGCAGGAACGTGTGTTCCAGCCTTGGCGGGGACCTTTCCTAGTGCTTGGGGAGGCAGGGGCCGGCATGTGGGGAGAGGCTGCAATGGCAGCTCTACCCCTTGTGCATCACTCAACAGAGACGTTTGCTTCTATGGCAAGGGGTTTCCTCCATAAGCATTCCTGATTGTGGATTTCCTTTCTCCTGTCCCCTCAGGCTGTCTCCTCACAACCAATAGCAGTCATCTCCGTGGTTTTGCTCTCCAATCCCCATGTTCCAGCTCCCAGCCCTCATGTGCACCGGCAGACAGATGTCTCAGTCTGGACATGCAGGGCTGTGGCACCTACCGTCTGTGTAAGTCTCACTCTGTCCTGTCTGCCACAGCAGCCATTTCTCCCTCCTCCAGCAGCCTCTGATGTTCCCCTTGTGTCCCAGCTGATTTCCCCATTGGTGAGGCAGCTTCTCTGGATGCAAGAGCCTCTCCTCTTCCTCAGCTCCCCTCCAGGGGTGCAGGTCCCATCCCACTTCCTCTCCTCTTCTTTTTCCTTTCTTCTTTCTTTTGTCCTACCCAGTTATGTGAGGACTTTTCCTGTCCTTTCTAGCATCCAAGGTCTTCTGCTAGTGTTCAGCTTGTGCTCTTTGAGAATTGTTCCATCTGTAGATGTATTCTTGATGCATTTTTAAAAGAGATAAACTTCTCATCCTCCTACTCCTCCACCATCTTGAAATCCCAGACCCCTCTTTTTTAAGCCAAATGTTTCTTCAGTGGTGCTCCCTGACAGCCCTAGAGACCAGATTTCTTATATTCTTCTCATTGTCTCATTAAAATATTCTCTTGTTATCATTTTGTACCTGGTAGTTCCTGAGAGATAAGAGTTTGTCTGGACATGCCAATGGTATGACAGGCTTATCGACACCAATTTTATGCATTATGTCATACCAGGTACACTAAAAATCTTGTTCATTCTTTTATTGATTCACTTAAATGAAAGACACTGACTTGGGTACAAGGTATAGGATATTGAGGAAAACACATTTAACCCAACTTCCTTCAGTTTTGTCTTGTGGGATTAAGAAATCAAACAAAATTACACAAATTAATATATAAATATAAATTATAAGAATGTTATTAAAGAAATAATGGAGTGGTAAGGGAGAATAATGTTTGTGAGGAGGGAGCTACCTGGTAAATTTTGGTTGTTAGAATAATTCTCTCTGGGACAATAACGAAAAAAACATCTAAATTCAATTAGCCAGGTGGATGGATAGGAGGATATACATCATTCTAGGAAGAGAAAATGAAAAATAATTTTGAGGTTCATAGGTGGAAAAATCTTGACATATTCAAGGAAGAGAAAAAGATGGGTTCCTGATTAGGGTGCTGGAGGGTGAATGTAGAATAAGATGATATTAAATAGGTAGGACAAATCTATTTTTTCAGGGTATTTCAGCTGTATTAAATAGTTGTATTTTATTTTAAGTGCATTATGGATTGGTTGAAGGAGTTTTTAAACAAAGAAGCTGCACAAGCCACTACATATTTTGAATGACTACTCTAGCTGGAGAGAATTGGAAGAAAGTGATGTTGAAAGACGGAAGACAAGTTAAAGGACTATTACAGATGAGAAGGGAAGTGGCAAGCTTAGGGTGTCTCACAGGAGATTGAGAGATATGACGGAATTTGAGACATTTTAAAATCATTCAGATTTAACAATGAACAAGATAAAGAGTTCTGAGGGGGCAAGAAAGAATATTCAAATAAATAAAAATTATATTTAAGTGAAAAATAAAGAGTTCTAAGGGAAAAGAAAGTGTTAAGAATAACTCCTGGATTTCTAACATCAGCAGCTTCTTTGCTTGACCACAGTTGGGGGAAGACTGGAAGAGAAGCACTTATGTGGGAGATGGTTAAGAGTGAGGAGGAATCTTCTCATTGTTTAAATTTAAAAACTCCTGTGAGATAACCAAGTAAAGGCTTCAATGGGCCATTAGAGAAAGGAGTCTGGAGTCCAAAACAGAGTAAATAAAACTGTGGGTGGTTGGGCGAATTAGTGAAGTCATGGGAATTGATGAGGCTATATGGAGAGACTGAAGATATAAAAGAAGATGGTTCAGGACTGAACCCTGTAAAATGATGTGTCCCTCAGGTTAGGCCAAGTTATGCTGTGATCAAGAACAACTCCCACATTTCAGTGGATCAAAACTAAAAGTCCATCATTATATTCTATTGGGATTTCTACTCCAAAGTGTCCTCACTTCAAGACCCAGACTCATGAAATAGCTACCACTTTGAGCTCTGTCCTTAACTGTGGCAGAGGGAAAGAGGAATTGGTAAATTTCACACTGACTCCTAAAGCTGTGTGAAGGTATAACAAACATCATTCTGTCTACGTTTCATTGATCAAAGGGAATTTATATTGTCTCCTCTAATGTCAAAGACCAACAAATGATATCCTGTCATATGTCTGGGAGGAGAATCAGAAATATTTAGTGGATAGCACTAATCATAACCACAAAGGCATTTTTCTCACAAAAAAAAAGTAACATTTCAGGCTTTCCTGGTGGCGCAGTGGTTGAGAGTCCGCCTGCCAATGCAGGGGACACGGGTTCGTGCCCCAGTCCGGGAAGATCCCACATGCCTCAGAGCGGCTAGGCCCGTGAACCATGGCTGCTGAGCCTGCGTGTCTGGAGCCTGTGCTCCACAACGGAAGAAGCCACAATAGTGAGAGGCCCGCGTACAGAAAAAAAAAAAAAAGTAACATTTCTTTATTTTACATATTTTATACTAGATTTCTTGCAATGGAAATACATGGAAATGACCTAAGGTCTAAAAGGGAGGAAATATTATTTATTTAGTGAAAAGTTCTCCTTCCTATTTCATCTCAGCCTCCCAATTCTCTTTTCCAGAGGAAAACAATGCTACTAATTTCTGCTAATTTTGTGTGAATCTTTCCATCTCTTCTATGCACTTATAAGCGTGTCTATGAAGTCTTTTCCCCCCAAAATGTAACATACTTTATATCCTATTCTAAACTTCACTTTTTCTCACTTAATATATCTTGGAGACTGTTCTACACCAGTAACAGAAGCTGCCTCGTTCTATTAAATAGAGATATAGTAATCCAGTGTATGAATCCATCATTTATTTAACTAACACTTGTTAGTGCACATTTGGGTTTGTTTTCAATATTTTACTTTTAAAAGCAATAATGTAATTAATAGCCTTTTACATATGTGATTTTATAGGTGTATGTCTGTTGAAAAACTCTAATACTTAAGGTCTAGGCAGAGCAGAAAGAGCTGGAGAAGCAACTCATTGATTCGGTAATATGAAGGCCATGGATGATCCCCAAAATGGCAGCATAGATGGGGAGATTGTGGCAGATATATGACCAAAGTATCCCTTAGGATGATTTTCGTAAAGACTGCCTTAATAAAGAGATTTCATTGGCTCACCAACTAAAAGAAAAGTCTTTGGGCAGTTTTCAGTTGCAGTTTACACAGGTTCTTCTGCTGTTCTTTTGGCTCTGCACTCTGAATGGCAGCTTTATCTTTTAGGTTGAATTTCCCTGTGGTGGCCTGATGACTTCAGGCATTACATTTCTTCGATATGTTATCTCTATCCACCAAATAAGATTTATCTGCTCTCCTCTGATTGAGCTATCTTTGTTTATGGACCACATGGCATCAATCTTCCACAAGGAGGAAGAGAGAGCAGGACTACCACGACTGACTTAGACCCCCAGAGGGTGGAGGTGTGCTTAATCCCACCTTAATCACGCTGCTGCTATTCAGTGGGTAAGGAGAGAATTAACAGAGAGGTAGCAACATCAACATTTTCCACTAAGAATGATTGTGAGATAAGAAGGTGGAAAGTGCGCACTGTCAATCTTGGGAAAGAAAGCACTAATGAAAATGTTTTCTGTTATGTTTCCAGGCTAGATTAATGGTTCTAATGAATTCATTTATTCAGTTGGGTAGGGAGATAAAGGAGAAAAGGAACTTCAATTTATAGACACTGTACAAGGTGCTTTATGTGTGCAATTCATTTAGTCTTCATAATAATATAGTAAATTTTAATGTCTCTCAATTTCAGAACTTAGAAGGATAAACTTTCTTTGATCAGGAACTGGTGAACAGTCACACCAAGATTCTACTTCAGAGCTATCTGGCTTCAAAGATCTATTTCTTCTTGAGGTTAGATTAACAGATTATAAATCATTATACTCTAGTTAATGTCTTTGCTTTTAAGGGCATAAAAATTTGTTGAGATTGTTGTCCTCTGAGATTATAGTTCTTTGATATTGCTACATCATCTCCACCAACATGTTTCTGATTCTACAAAATACATATTAAAATAACTGAGAAGAGTAAGCACTAAAACAAAGTAAGATTCTGACTCAGAATCTTGACACTGATTCAGGATTTTCCCTCAGAACTGATGGAGAAGTATTGGCTTCATGGCCTTTTTTTTTTTTTTTTTTTTTTTTGACAGGTTAAGAGATGTTAGACTCGGCAATATCAAGAGAAGTCTTTTGGATTCCTAAAGACAAGGGAACTCTGACTCTTACAATTCTATTCCCTCAACACTATGTGTCCTTTTCAGACTTGTTTCTTCATCAGTGTTCCCTGGTTTAGAGACAGTACTAACCTTATATATTCATCTTGAAGGCTCAGTCTACTTTGATTTCTTATTTTGCTCACAGTCCACATTCCCTCAGTTGCCATACCCTGTGAATTCTGCCTGAGCCACGTCTGGAGAGACACAATAAAGGGCTTCAGCAGGAGATGGGCAGAGTGGACAGGAGGAGGTACACAAGACAGATGTTACTCAATCTTTGTAAATTTCCAACTACATGTCTGTGCTTGTGTTACCCCTACTCTCACCAATCTTCACCTGGACATTTTCCACCGTGTCCATGATACCTTCTCTCATAAAATGAACTTCTGGCACAAATTTGGTAAGTCTTGGAATCAGTTATGACATGACCAATTTCTTAGAGCAAGAAACCATTTCAGATGCGGGTGCTGATTAGATTACGTCCAGTGGACAAAATACAGCTCCAAAAGGGGTATAAAGTCAAGACTACAGTCATAATGTAATAATTTAATTTAAGGATATCTAAAGATATAAAGGTGGATTGATTTTGGTGGTGTCACAGAACAGATGACACTCAGAAGTGTGACTGAAGACAGAGAAACACAAATAGGGTATGATATCACTTATATGTGAATCTAAAACAATGATACAAATGAACTTATTTACAAAACAGAAACAGACTCACAGACTTTCAAAACAAACTTATGGTTACCAAAGGTGGGGGGAGAAGAGATAAATTTGGAGTTTGGGATTAACAGATACACACTACCATATATAAAATAGATAATCAACAAGGACCTACTGTATAGCACAGGCAACTGTAGTCAATATTCTGTAATAACCTAAATGGGAAGAGAATCGGAAAAAGAATGGATATATGTCTATGTATAACTGAATCACTTTGCTGTACACCTGAAACTAACACAACATTATAAATCAACTATACTCCAAATAAAATTAAAATTAAAAAAATAAAATAGAAGAGAGAATCAAGATGGCAGAGGAGTGAGACATGGAGATTGCCTTCCTCCCCACAAATACATCAGAAATACATGTACATGTAGAACAACTCCTACAGAACATCTACTGAACGCTGGCAGAAGACCTCAGATTTCCTAAAAGGCAAGAAACTCCCCCACGTACCTGGGCAGGGCAAAAGAAAAAAGAAAAAACACAGACAAAAGAATATGAACTGGACCTGCACCAATCGGAGAGAGCTGTGAAGGAGGAAAAGTTTCCACACACTAGGAAGCCCCTTTACTGGCGGAGAAGGGGAGTGGCAGTGGGGAAGCTTCAGAGCCACAGAGGAGAGCACAGCAACAGGGGTGCAGAGGGCAAAGCGGAGAGATTCCCATACAGAGGATTGCTGCCGACCAGCACTCACCAGCCTGAGAGGCTTGTCTGCTCACCCACCAGTGCCGGTGGGGGCTGGGAGCTGAGGCTCCAGCCTCAGAGGTCAGATCCCAGGGAGAGCACTGGGGATGGCTGTGTGAACATAGCCTGAAGGGGGCTAGTGCACCACAGCTAGCCGGGAGGGAGTCCAGGAAAAACTCTGGATCTGCCTAAGAGTCAAGAGACAATTGTAGTGGGGTGCGCAAGGAGAGGGGATTCAGAGCACTGCCTAAATGAGCTCCAGAGATGGACGTGAACCATGGCTATCAGCAAGGACACCAGAGACGGGCACGAAACGCTAAGGCTGCTGCTGCAGTCACCAATAATTCTGTGTGCAACCACAGGTCACTATCCACAACTCCCCTCCCGGGAGCCTGTGCAGCCTCCACTGCCAAGGTCCCGTGATCCAGGGACAACTTCCTTGGGAGAACACACGGCGCACCTTAGGCTGTTGCAACGTCACGCTGGCCTCTGCCACCGCAGGCTCGCCCAGCATTCCATACCCCTCCCTTCCCCCAGTCTGAGTGAGCCAGAGCCCCCTAATGAGATTATATTTTAACCCCATCCTCTCTGAGCAAAGAACAAGTGCCCTTAGGCGACCTACACGCAGAAGCCGGGCGAAATCGAAAGCTGAACTCCAGGAGCTGTGCGAACAAAGAAGAGAAAGGGAAATCCCTCCCAGCAGCCTCAGGAGCAGCGGATTAAATCTCCAAAATCAACTAGATGTACCCTGCATCTGTGGAATGCCTGAATAGACAAAGAATCAACACAAAACTGAGGTGGTGGACATTGGGAGCAATGATATATATATATATATATATATTTTTTTATTCCTTTTTCTCTTTTTGTGAGTGTGTATGTGTATGCTTCTTTGTGTGGTTTTGTCTGTATAGCTTTGATTTTACCATTTGTCCTAGGGTTCTGTCTGTCCTCTTTGTTTACGTTTTGTAGTATAATTTTTAGAGCTTGTTATCATTAGTGGACTTGTTTTGTGGTTTTGTTGCTTTCTTCTTTCTTTTTTTATAATTACTTTTAAATTTTTTATTTTTAATAATTGTTTTTTATTTTAATAACTTTATTTTATTTTTTCTTTCTTTCTTTCCTTTTTTCTCACCTTTCTTCTCAGCTGTCTGGGTTACAGGGTCTTGGTGCTCCAGCCAGGTGTCAGGCCTGTGTTTCTGAGGTGGCAGAGCTGAGTTCAAGACATTGGTCCACCAGAAACCTCCCAGCTCCATGTAATATTAAATGGTGAAAACTCTCCCAGAGATCTCCATCTCAACGCTAAGACCCAGCTCCACTCAACAGCTAGCAAGTTACAGTGCAATGCCAAACAATTAGCAAGACAGGAACACAGTGGTGCCCATTAGCAGAGAGGCTGCCTAAAATCATAATAAGGTCACAGATACCACAAAAAATACCACCAGATACAGTCCTGCCCATCAGAAAGACAAAATCCAGCCTCATCTTCTAGAACACAGGCACCAGTCCCCTCCACCAGGAAGCCTACACAACCCACTGAACCAACCTTACCCACTGGGGACAGACACCAAAAACAACAGGAACTACGAACGTGCAGTCTGTGAAAAGGAGACCCCAAACACAGTAAGTTAAGCAAAATGAGAAGACAGCAAAACACACAGCAGATGAAGGAGCAAGGCAAAAACCCACCAGACCAAAGAGAGGAAGAAGAAATAGGCAATCTACCTGAAAAAGAAATTAGAGTAATTATAGTAAAGATGATCCAAAATCTTGGAAATAGAATGGAGGAAATACAAGAAACGTTTAACAAGGACCTAAAAGAACTAAAGAGCAAACAAACAATGATGAACAACACAATAAATGAAATTAAAAATCCTCTAGAAAGAATCAATAGAAGAATAACTGAAGCAGAAGATGGATAAGTGACCTGGAAGATAAAAGAGTGGAAATAACTATTGCAGAGCAAAAGAAAGAAAAAAGAATGAAAAGAATTGAGGACAATTTCAGAGACTTCTGGGACAACATTAAAAGCAACAGCATTCGAATTATAAAAATCCCAGAAGAAGAAGAAGAGAGGAAAAAAAAGGGATTGAGAAATTATTTGAAGAGATTATAGTTGAAAACTTCCCCAATATGGGAAAGCAAAGAGTTAATCAAATCCAGGAAGTACAGAGAGTCCCATACAGGATAAGTCCAAAGAGAAACATGAAAAGACATATATTACTCAAACTATGAAAAATTAAATACAAAAATATGTATATTAAAAGGAGCAAGGGAAAAACAACAAATAACATACAAGGGAATCCCCATAAGGTTAACAGCAGATCTTTCAGCAGAAACTCTACAAGCCTGAAGGGAGTGGCAGGATGTATTTAAAGTGATAAAAGGGAAAAAACCACAACAAAAATTACTCTACGCAGCAAGGATCTCATTCAGATTTGATGGAGAAATTCAAACCTTTACAGACAAGCAAAAGCTAAGAGAATTCAGCACCACCAAACCAACTTTACAACAAATGCTAAAGAAACTTCTCTAGGCAAGAAACACAAGAGAAGGAAAAGAACTACAATAACAAACCCAAAACATTTAAGAAAATGGTAATAGGAACAAACATAGCGATGATTATGTTAATGTAAATGGATTAAATCCTCCAAACAAAAGACAGAGATTGGCTGAATGGACACAAAACCAACACCAGTGTATATGCTGTCCACAAGAATCCCACTTCAGACCTACGGACACATACAGACTGAAAGTGAGGGGATGGAAAAAGATATTCCATGCAAACAGAAATCACAAGAAAGCTGGAGAACCAATTCTCATATCAGACAAAATTGATTTTAAAATAAAGACTATTACCAGAGACAAAGAAGAACACTACATAATGATCAAGAGACCAATCCAAAAAGAAGATATAACATTTGTAATATTTATGTACCCAAAATAGGAGCACCTCAATACATAAGGCAAATGCTAACAGCCCAAAAAGGGGAAATTGACAGTAACACGACCATAGTAGGGGACCTTAACCCCCCACTATGAACAATGGACAGATTATCCAAAATGAATATATAAAAGAAACACAAGCTTTAAATGATACATTAAGCAAGATGGACTTAATTGTTATTTATAGGATATTCCATCCAAAAACAACAGAATACACTTTCTTCTCAGTGCTCATGGAACATTCTCTAACATAGATCATATCTTGGGTCACAAATCAAGCCTTTGTAAATTTAAGATTATACAAATCACATCAAGTATCTTTTTGACCACAATGCTTTGAGACTAAATATCAATAAGAGGAAAAAAATCTGTAAAAAATACAAACACATGGAGGGTAAACAATACACTCCTTAATAACCAAGAGATCACTGAAGAAATCAAAGAGGAAATCAAAAAATACCTAGAAACAAATGACAATGAACACACAACCACCAAAAACCTATGGCATGAAGCAAAAATAGTTTAAAGAAGGAAGTTTATAGCAATACAATTCTACCTCAAGAAACAAGAAACATCTCAAATAAACAACCTAAACTTACACTTAAAGCAATTAGAAAAAGAAGAACAAAGAAACCCAAAGTTAGCAGAAGGAAATAAATCATAAAGATCACATCAGAAATAAATAAAAGAGAAATGAAGAAAATGATAGCAAAGATCAACAAAATTAAAAGCTGATTCTTTTAGAAGATAAACAATATTGATAAACCATTAGCCAGATTCATCTAGAAAAAAAAAAGGAAGAATACTCCAATCAATAGAATTATAAGTGAAAAAGGAGAAGTAACAACTGACACTGCAGAAATACAAAGGATCGTGACAGATTACGGCAAGCAACTATATGCGAAAAAAATGGACAACCTGGAAGAAACAGGAAAATTTTTAAAAAAGCGCAACCTTCCCAGACTGAACCAGGAAGAAATAGAAAATATAAACAGACCAATCAGAAGCACTGAAATTGGGACTGTGATTAAAAATCTTCCAAAAAAAATAAAAAGCCCTGGACCAGATGGCTTCACAGGTGAATTCCATCAAACATTTAGAGACGAGCTAACACCTATCCTTCTCAAACTTCCAAAATATGGCAGAGGTAGGAACACTCCCAAATTCATTCTATGAGACCACAATCACCCTGATACCAAAACCAGACAGAGATATCACAAAAAAAGAAAACTACAGGCCAATATCACTGATGAACATAGATGCAAAAATCCTCAACCAAATAGTAGCAAACAGGATCCAGAAGCACATTAAAAGGAACATACACCATGATCAAGTGAGGTTTATCCCAGGAATGCAAGGATTCTTCAATATATGCAAATCAATCACTGTGATACACCATATTAAAAAATTGAAGGACAAAAACCATATGATCATCTCAATAGATTCAGAAAAAGCTTACAACAAAATTCAACACCCATATATGTTAAAAATCCTCCAGAAAGTAGGCATAGAGGGAATTTACCTCAACATAATAAAGGCCATATATGACAAACCCAGAGCCAACATAGTTCTTAATGGTGAAAAACTGAAAGCATTTTCACTAAGATCAGGAAAAACACAAGGTTACCCACTCTCACCACTATAATTCAACATACTTTTGGAAGTTTTAGCACAACAATCAGAGAAGAAAAAGAAATAAAATAATCCAAATCAGAAAAGAAGTAAAATTGTCACTGTTTGCAGATGACATGATACTACACATAGAGAATCCTAAAGCTGCTACAAGAAAACTACTAGAACTAATCAATGAATGTGGTAAACTAGCAGGATACAAAATTAATGCACAGGAATATCTTGCATTCTTATACACTAAGGAAGAAAAATCTGAAAGAGAAATTAAGGAAACACTCCCATTTACCATTTCAACAAAAGGAATAAAATACCTAGGAATAAACCTAACTAAGGAGAAAAAACACGTGTATGCAGAAAACTATAAGACACTGATGAAAGAAATTAAAGATGATACAAAAAGATGGAGAGATATACCATGTTCATGGATTGGAAGAGTCAACATTGTGAAAATGACTATACTACCCAAAGCAATCTACATACTCAATGCATTCCCTATCAAACTACCACTGGCATTTTTCACAGAACTAGAACAAAAAATTTCATAATTTGTATGGAAACACAAAAGACTCTGAAGAGCCAAAGCAATCTTGAGAAAGAAAAACAGAGCTGGAGGAATCAGTCTCCCTGACTTCAGGCTATACTACAAAGCTACAGTAATCAAGATAGTATGGTATTGGCACAAAAACAGATATATAGATAAATGGAGCAGGATAGAAAGTCCAGAGATAAACCCATACACATATGGTCACTTTATTTTTGATAAAGGAGGCAAGAATGTGCAATGGAGAAAAGACAGCCTCTTCAATAAGTGGTGTTGGGAAAACTGGATAGCCACATGTAAAAAAATTAAATTAGAACACTCCCTAACACCATACTCAAAAATAAACTCAAAATGGATTAAAGACCTAAATATAAGGCTGACACTGTAAAACTCTTAGAGGAAAACATAGGCAGAACACTCTATGACATAAATCACAGCAAGATCCTTTTTGACCCACCTCCTAGAGAAATGGAAATAAAAACAAAAATAAACAAATGGGACCTAATGAAACTCAAAAGCTTTTGCACAACAAAGGAAACCATAAATAAGACGAAAATACAACCCTCGGAATGGGAGAATATATTTGCAAATGAAGCAGCTGACAAAGCATTAATCTCCAAATTTTACAAACAGCTCAATATAAAAAAAACAGACAACCTAATCCAAAAATGGGCAGAAGACCTAAACAGACATTTCTCCAAAGATTTACAGATAGGTGAGAAACACATGAAAGAATGCTCAACATCACTAATCATTAGAGAAATGCAAAGCAAAACTACAATGAGGTATCACCTCACACTGGTCAGAATGGCCATCATCAAAAAATCTACAAACAATAAATGGTGGAGAGGGTGTGGAGAAAAGGGAACTCTCTTGCACTGTTGGTGGGAATGTAAATTGATACAGCCACTATGGGAGAACAGTATGGAGGTTCCTTAAAAAACTAAAAATATAACTACCATATGACCCAGCAATCCCACTGTTGGGCATATACCTTGAGAAAACCATAATTCAAAAGAGTCATGTACCACAATGTTCATTGCAGCACCATTTACAATAGCCAGGACATGGAAGCTACCTAAGTGTCCATCAACAGTTGAATGGATAAAGAAGACATGGCACATATATACAACGGAATATTACTCAGCCATAAAAAGAAACGAAATTGAGTTTTTTCTAGTGAGGTGGATTGATCTAGAGTCTGTCATACAGATTGAAGTAAGTCAGAAGAGAAAAACAAATACCACATGCTAACACATATATATGGAATCTAAAAAAAAAAAAGGTTATGAAGAACCTAGGGGCAGGACAGGAATAAATATGCAGATGTAAAGAATGGACTTGACAACACGAGGAGTGTGAAGGGTAAGCTGGGACAAAATGAGAGACTGACATGGACTAATATATACTACCAAATGTAAAATAGATAGCTAATAGGAAGCAGCTGCATAGCACAGGGAGCTCAGCTCGGTGCTTTGTGACCACTTAGTGGAGTGGGATAGGGAGTGTGGGAGGGAGACACAAGAGGGAGGAAATATGGGGATATATGTATATGTATAGCTGATTCACTTTGTTATACAGCAGAAAGTAACACACCGTTGTAAAGCAACTATACTCCAATAAAGATGTTTTGATTGATTAATTAATTAATTAATTAACTAAAGGTTAGTCATTGGAGAACACTCTGAGCTAATAAATACTGGGAAATTCAGACAGAGAGGCATGCCACAGGCACTTGGAAGTTTGGATACGACTAGGTACCTGCGTCCCAACCTCTATTTCAAGAATAAAGCCCCAAATTATGAGGAAAGGGGGTGGGTGGTATAGCATAAATATGAGGAGACCAGCCATAGACAACCTAGTCTTAGAACAAGAATTTCTTAGAAGAAATACAAGACAGACTATAAGTTACCCGAACTAAAGTCAAAGGCTATTAAACAGACTTGAACTCCCACATTATGACAAGACCAGCACTAATGGTGAACTGAAAAGAATTCTCAAAAAGATGTGCAGTGGATATTTTAGTGATCCCTACCTCTGGTCAATTTTGGTTCCAGAAATTGGAAAATATATGAGTGCAACTTCAGGAAGGGATCAAGTGGTTTTAGCTTTGGAGAGATGGAAAGGTGTTGTGGTTGTGAATAGGCAGGGACTTGTCAATAAATAGCCATAGGATGGTGGTGATGAGGCACAAAAGAAAGTAAGTAAATACAACCTGAGTGAGCTCAGAAGTGGGTTTTCCCCAGTCAAGTCTCCAGGTGAGTCCTTGAGATCTATACAGAAATCCCAGAAAACCCATGGTTCGACTTTATCCCACAGAAACAGAAATAGTGTGTGTTGTTTTAATCCACTAAGTTTGAAGTAATTTTTAAACCAGTAATACATATCTAATACAGTGAGTGATCTTATTTGGAGTCACACATACAAAATTATCTGCTAATTCAGGTAAAAAAATCCTGTTCAAGAAGGTGTGAAGGTGGAAATTCCTCACCACTTTTTGGAGTTCCAAATCTGGCAGTGATACCTGTGACATAGAAAGATGTACGACTGCATCAAGGGTGAGCTCAAAGGCAAAATTCTATGGTAGCGAAAATTGGCCATTGATGCTCTTGCTTGATTTGGGGTATTTTTCTTTTTCTTTCTCTATTTTACCTTCTTATCCAGGCACCAAGTAATACACAGTTTTTGTAGCCATTAATGAAATTATGAATGATAAAAAGTCTGATGTGTTTGAGTTATAAAAATATTTTCTTGTAATTGACAAGTATTAGGGTTCAGATGTTAAATACACTTGTAAGAGACAGAGAAATAGTAGAGTCAGAACAAAACACACACAGATAGAGAAAACAGAGACAGAGAGACAGATGGACAGAGGCAGAAGGAGAGACATAGAGAAGGTAAAAGGTGACCTGGTGGCAATAAGTACAGGTTTAGGCAAGAAAGTGTGAACCACATTTGAAATGCCCGAAGATGATCCAGGTATGAACAAACCTAAGGAGGAGAAGTCTGTGAATTGGTGAAGGGGCAAAGTGAAGAAGGAAAAGACTAAGATGACATAATCAGGACTACATTAGGAAGTTACACTGGGCCAGGCCACCTAGGAAGCAACCTGGAGATGAGGGAGGGGAGAGCAGCCTGGAAATCAGTTTTATCCTAAGCCCCAGAGTGAGACTGAAAACCTAGTGGAAGGGCCTGTATGCCTCAAAGACCACAAGCAGAGAGACTTCAAGCCAGTCTACCTAAGAAGCAAGCCCTGACTGCTCTCTAAGTGGAGAAAGAGGTGCTTGCATGAAACAGGTTCCTCGAGGTTGGATGGCAGTTGTTCCTCCTCCACTCCTTCATTCATTGACTAAGCCACTCAGATATTCAGTGAAGTCTACTGTACAGTGGGCATTATATTAGAGACATGGACATACAGCTTTACAGACATGTCTCTGCTCTTCCAGAGCTTATATTCTCTAGAGGGAGATGGAGAAGTGAACAGTCTATGTGATACAATCACAAGTGCTTTGGCCATATGGTGGAAACACACAGAGCTGTGGGATCACCTAGAATAAGTTCCATCCTAATAGCCAATACTGATGAGTCATGGGAGGCCATCAAGAGGAAAAAAACACTTAAGTGGAAAATCGAAGAGCAAGAATTTAGAGAGTAAGGGGGACTGAGGTTGTCAAGGTAGAGAGAAATTAGAGTATTAGAAGGTTTTTAGATCTTGTGATCTAAAGCAGTGCTTCTCAAACCACTGGCTGTGAACGACCAGTTTCTTAAATTCCCAATAAATTATCGACCAATACTTTTGTGCAATACAATAAAAAGTAATTACTAAGAAAATAAAATAACAACATTTTCAGTGCCCAATTCTTAGATTCAATAGACAGAAATCTCTGTCAAACTTCTAGAAGAGCCTCGAAGCATTTACTCCCCATTTTAGTACTTATCTCATTATAGAATAATAACAAGCCATTCCTGGACCAGCAAAGAGGACACTTTGAATAGCACTAGCCTATAATATACAAGTAAAGATATGCATTACACAGAGAGGAAAAACATCAGGGAACTCTACTGACTGAAGCATTTTCTGGGTGTAGTTGGCATTCAGACTACTGAAAGTCAAGTCTAAAAATTAATTATGCACCTAACTGTATTGTAACAGATGAATCCTCAACACTCCTAACTGTTAACACCAAGGCTAATATTCTGATAGAGACATTGAGATCCCAGCAACTGGAACAGAGAGAATTGGGAAAAGTTGGGAGAGGAGATGGGGAAATTTTCCCTTTCTACCTGTTCTTCAAAGTACTTTTATTATTTGTTGCCATGAAAACTTCTTACAATAAACCTTCTGTAGTTCAATTTGACTGACTTGGTTAAACAGAAAATCAAACAAACCACAAAAGCTCTCCCCCACACATTTTCTCCCTTGCTTTCCAGCTACCTCCTTCAGCTTGGGACTCAACTCAGGAGCTACCTCTCTGAGATGCTCCCTTTGTTCTCCCAGATGTGTTACATCATGTCCAAGTGCTCACAAAATACTTTCACTCTCTATTATAACTAGCCTCAAGTTTGTCTCATATCAGGATGCAACTTCCTTGAAGTATTTACCACTCTAAATTGCTCAAGAGCATAATAGATAGCATGAAGTAGGTGCTCAATAAATGATTGTTGAATGAATGAATAGATGGGTCTCTAAGTCTAAGCAGGAAGTAGTGTTTGATCTTAGAGTAAAGAATGAGTGGGAGCTGTCAAGCCACCAGTTTGGAGAGGAAGGGTGTTCTAAGTGCAGGGAACCACATGAGCAATGGCATGGAGATATTAGATGACGTGTCATGTTTGGGGACTCCCAAGATGTTTGGTTAGAGTCAAGAAAAGAGTAGGTGGGACTTCCCTGGTGGTGCAGTGGTTAAGAATCTGCATGCTGGGCTTCCCTGGTGGTGCAGTGGTTGGGGGTCTGCCTGCTAATGCAGGGGACACGGGTTCAAGCCCTGGTCTGGGAGGATCCCACATGCCACGGAGCGACTGGGCCCGTGAGCCACAGCTACTGAGCCTGCGTGTCTGGAACCTGTGCTCTGCAACGGGAGAGGCCACGACAGTGAGGGGCCCGCACACCATGATGAAGAGTGGCCCCCGCTTGCCACAACTAGAGAAAGCCCTCTCACAGAAACGAAGACCCAACACAGCCAAGAATAAAAATTAATAAATTAAAAGAAGGCTCAGCATTTAAAAAAACAAAAAAACAAAAAAGAATCTGCATGCCAATGCAGGGGACACAGGTTCAAGCCATGGTCCGGGAAGATCCCACATGCTGTGGAGCAACTAAGCCCATGCATGACAACTACTGAGCCTGTGCTCTAGAGCCCATGAGCCACAACTACTAAAGCCCACACACCTAGAGTCCATGCTCTGCAACAAGAGAAGCCACAGCAATGAGAAGCCCATGCACAGCAATGAAGACAACGCAACCAAAAATATAATTAATTAATTAATTAATTAATTAATTAATTTTTTAAAAAATTAAAAAAAGAGTAAGCACTTTTGATGTATATTTTGGAGAGAAGATTACGAAGCATTCAACTTATAATTAAGACCATGGAATTTTATTTAATATATATGACAGTTGAGTTAAATGCCTCCACAAAGTTCATGACTAACCTTACCTTATTTATTTCATGATTCATTTACAACTTATTAATTCAATAATAATTAAAGCATGGCATCAAATCTATTTTTGAAGCAAGCAGGATATAAATTTTGAAATAATGTACTCAGTCAGCTAAGAAGCACACCAAACTACCCTCTACTACATGATACATTTCTTCAGCAACTCAGTAGACAAACATTATTTCAGTAAGTGAGCAGGGGAAGGAATGACCTGGCTTCCCAAAGATTTAATCAAGGGAGATTTTCTGGTTGTTTATTGCTTCATAACAAAAAAAATATCCCAAACTTAATGGCTTAAACTGACAATCCCTCATGATTCTGTGGGTTAACTGTTTACAGCTGTGCAGTTCTCACTCACGCTCTTATGTGATTGTAGTCAGATGGTTACTGGGGCTGGTCATTGCAGGCTTCTTCACTCATATGTCTGGCTCCTGGCTGGAAGGGCGGAAACAGCCTGACCCCCTACCATGCAGCCTCTCCAAGGCTGCATGGTCTTCCTAATAGCATGTAGCCTCAGCAAAGGTAGATTTTTGAGACAGAAAGTGAAGGCTGCCAATCTCCTAAGGTACTATGTCATTTTTGCTTTTTTCTAATGATCAAAGCAGTCATAGAATTCATCCAGATTCAAGAGGAAAGGACATAGACCTTTCAAAAGCTGGGGGGAACAGAATGCCAAAAATCTGAGGCCATATTTTTTTTATCTGTCACAGAGATATTTAAATATTTGTATAAACTTGATCCCCGCAAGTTCAGTTGTAAACACAGCTCTTTGGGAAGAGTCTTCCCTGGAGCATGAACATGGCAGTGATAGATCTGTTGATATCCAGAATTTGAATTCTAAGTGATTATATCAGTAAAGCTTTCACAACAAGATTAATGGGATGGTATTACATTGTCATTAGCTAAACCAAAATTTGGTTATGCAAGATACTTGACTTTAGGGCACAGTTTATCTCTCTTAGAGACATGCCATTTTAGCAATTATTCTTAGAATCATATTTAACTTGTGGTGATGATGATTGTGCAGGAACACCTGACCACATTGCTGTCTCCTGGGCAAGGCTCCTAAATTGATAAAGGACATGATTCAATGTGTAGTTTATAATGTGAATTCAGCTGAAAATATTTTTTCTCTTTTTCTCTCATTGCAGTTTCCTCAAGAGTTACATTCCTTTAGGAAGTTGAAATCCACTTTGAATGCTCTCACTCTATTCCTTGAATCATTTTCCAGTTGTTTTGTTTCTAAGAAATAAAACAACCTAGGATTTCTCAACTTTCCCGTCTTTCACGTGGGGTTTAATTAGATCATTTTTTAAAAGATCTCTTGAAACTCTAAGAAGAATGAGCACTCATTGAGAAATGTGCTTCAGTGTGACAAACCATGAACTACAGATACATCACACACATTATTCCATTTAACTTTCCCAAAAACCTTTTTTTAGAAGATATTTTTATCATTCTTCCTATTCTCCAGTCAAGGAGACCAATCTCCATAGAGAGATTAACCGACCAAGTTCTCCATACCTAGTTGAGAAGAGATTTAGGATTCAAAATTTTATCTTCCTCTCCCCAAAATCTTAATCCTCTTACTTCAAAATGTTGCCTTCAATCCAACAAATTATGAGCCTATGATTATGAAATTATTCAGTATTTTCAATGAAGCTACTTACAGTGTCAATCACTCAGGGGTTCTATGATACGTGTTCTATGTTTTCAGTACTTTAGTTTAGTTTTTTATGCGAGAAAGACACCTTATGTACAACATTTCCCCCTTATATACCTGATCACAGAGAAAATCTATTAGGGAAATGATAGTAATTATAGTTTTTATTAGCACAACTTGCAAAGGATTCATCAGTACAATTACGCTTTAAAATATCTGGTGGGTGAAGCATTATAATTTCCTTTTTACAATTGAGCATCAGATAGGTTAAGGAACTTCTCCACATTTGCGAAGTTTATAAATGGAGGAACTGGAACTCAAACCTAGACCCTTTGACTCTAATCCTGTGCTTTTTCAAGGTTGCTGCTTGGAAGGTGTAAAGGAACCACCTCCATCCTCACACATGCACAGCTCTCCTCAGACCCAAAGTCATTACTTGATGGAACAAAAGCACAAAAACCAGAAAGAACATTTACTTTGAAGTTCATTCAGCTGTGTTGCTCCCATCCCAACTGGGGAGGATAATCTAAGTCTTGATTTTTCCTCACCTGCCAAAAAGATCAACTGGTACCTTTCCTCTAGGTGCCTAGTGAGAAACAGATTTCTCTCATCATGCCACAGATGTCCTCTGGATCTTGGCTTCCCATATATAGTTGTCACTGAGCAGGAAAGTGGAGCAGGATTCTCCAGACTGAAGGGCTGTTCCTCCTCCTCTGATGCTTTTCCAAAACTTTACCTCAACCCTCCCACTGCAGGACATGGAGGATTAGATATTCAGGTGGTCTTGAGATTTCCAAAGGGCAGAGACATGTTGCCTTGAAGGAGTTTTACTTTCCATCCTGGAAACCAATCTAAGTCTAGAGATGATGAAAGCATCTAGCTTCCTTCTTGACAAATTTCAGAAAAATTAGAAGGCAAAGTAATACAAGCTAGTATCTCAATAAATTATCCTGTTATTATGCTTTTAAATTCATATATCCCCAGAAAACAAAAATATATATGCATAAATATATGTCTGTATATATGTATACATACACACATGCACACACACAGAGTGTCAACCTATATATTCATATATGTGTGTGTGGAAATATAGAAATAGATATGCAGATACACAAATAAGTAGCCATTAATATACATATATGCAGAAGCTGAAAGTAACTATGATCTCAGATGGGGCTTACAAAGCCAGGGAGAATAATAAGCCACTAATCTGCTTGTGCAGCTTCATGGAGAGAGCTACTTGTGGGATCTTAGCCATGGCCTGGGAGGGGTTTCCTCTGAAAATGATTGTGCCCTATTCACTCTTTCTATACATCTTCAGCTCCAGAACAGACTGCTCTCCCTGTGAGGAGAGCATAGTCTGGGATCTTTTCTTCCTCAGGTACCATGCTTTTCCTGAGGTGGAGGGCACTGACCTTTCTAGAGGTCCAATTTTACCCACCGTTAACACCTGGTATTTTAAGATATAATTGTGGGTTTTAGGACTATGGGAATTCTCTGTCCTTTAACTTACAATGTGATTAATTGGTAAATTAAAAATCATAATAATTACAAATTAAATAAAAATAGATGCAGATAAATAAAAAATTATTTTAAAATATTAGCATGTATTTGTGACAGCACCATCTTGAATTCCTTGCATATAAACAATACCTATAGAAAATAATGATAATATCATAAAAATAGTAATGAGAAATTGGTAAACATTAGAAGTTAGTTCCCTTTTCAGTTGAACTTGGAGATAAAAATCACTCCATGGTAAGCACAAAGACCATATTTAACCCACTTCCTGAGATTGCATGAATCTCTAAAAATTTACTCAATGTGGGTTGTAGAACTAGAATTTCCTCCCCATGTCCCTTACCTTCTATCTCTAACCCCAAACCATATTTATATTTAGTCAAGTTTTGGTGTTTGAAAAAGTTTGGAGATTATTCAATTTTATCATCTCTCCTGGATCCCACAGAAGAATGCCAGACAGATCACAGGAACTATTAGACAGCAAGTGGTATTTTCCAAAATTTAACAAACTATATAAACATGCAACTCCTTTAAGTTTTCTTTAGTTAAATCTCCAAAGAATGCCCAGTGGAAAACTCATGTCCATTTTGCCAAGATCTGTTACTGTTAATAAGAAGTTAGCTAGCCAAGATAAAGTCCCCCAGAATGTGGCATGCTCAGGAGAATAGAGATAATGGATTTATGGAAATTAGTACTGTAAAGGCTGAACATGGCATTACCATTATTGTACTCTTGAGAAAATTTCCTGGAAAACATACACTTGTTTTATCAGTCAGGGTCCAAAAAGGAGACAGAAACTGTATAGTAATTTGAGCAGGGAAAGTTTAATATAAAGAATTATTAACTATAAAAGAAGGCTGAGTCATGAAAGACTGGCCAGTGAGAAGTAAGGAGAACTCTAAAGAATACATGAATAACAGATACAATCTATGTCAACAGCTGAGATAGAGCTCCAAATGATTTCTTTCACTTGAAGACTTCAATCCAAATCTCACTGTAGAGGACGTGGCTGCAGCTTACTGGATGGTAGAGAAGTTGCTGAGGTGGTGCACCAGTAACTTTCTGGAACTTTCCAGGGACTTTCTAGAAAGCTGCCCAAGGGGGTGCCATGGGATACTGTTTACAAGGAGGAGCCTTGGGAGGCATTCTACCACAAACCTAACTGAAGGAATGTCATGGAAAACTACTGACCACTGGGTCATACCAGCAGGAGTCAGACTTGGAGAATGCACACACCGCAGGAGCTGGGCACTGGAGAGGACACACACACTGCAGAACCTGGAGAGAGAAGCACACCAGAAACAAGAAAAGAGACTGAAGAGGTCTCTTCCAATGTCCCTGATGAGCTCACTACTGGCACAACTGAATATGATGCTAGCCAACAAAAGAGAACTATCTACTGGGATCATCTCCATTATTGTATAACAAGCACTGATGGGTAAATATGTATGTAACAAGCAAAGAATTGATAAATGGCTCAGTCTGTTTCATTGGCTACTCAGGTTCCATATGTACTCTTCTACACATAGTTGAACTTTCATACGACAATGAAGCAACATTTTTATTTCCACCTAATAAGATGAAGTTATCTTTCTTGCAAACGAAGAAGTATGTAACCTCTTCCCCAAAATGAGGAACTACACAGTCCCAACAGTAATTGTATCCATTGCTGTCTGTATGTATTATTCCTGTCACAGAATATCTCTTACCTAAAGACTAAATGGTAAAGTTGACTTTCGACAACTTGTATTTGAAATAAAAATGGAAAGGAGAGATAAGAAAAAATGGTTAGCATATACAAATAAACACATACAGACAATAAGCAAAGAGAAAACAGGTGAAGCTACTATAATCATCTATCTTCCCTTAACAATTCATTCAAAAGCCAAGATGTCTGCATTGTTTCCTGATATGCACTCAGAGCTTGGTTTCTTGTTTTGTGCTCCAAAGATCCGAGTTTCATTCCTTCCTCCACTACTTGCTGGCTGTGCAATCTCAGGCAAGTACCTTAATTTCTGTGAGGGGTTCTTTATCTATCAAATGTGACTAATAGTATCTGTCCTAATTGCTGTATAGGATTGTTGCAAAGACAGATTTAAGATCATGTTTGTAAAAGGTGTAAAGCCCTACAGATGTTAAATATTTTTGCTTTCATCTAGTGCATATTTGATCAAGTGTTGAGTAATTGAAGAAAAACAATAGCTCAAACCAGTTGGCATCATAATAAATTAGAACTGAGAAATGAATAGCCTAAAAAAGTAAAAATAGAATGCATACAAATCTTGTAGTTTTTTGTAGTGTGTAATATTCCTCTTTGTCAAAAAACAGAAGCAAATTTAGCAAAACAGAACATAATCTGATTCGTCCTCTAAACATGATCCACAGAAAACAGATCTGAAGGTAAGAGATAAACATACAACCAAAGACACACAAACAGCAAGTCATAGTCTGGTCATTGCAGCATGACAAAGATCTCAGAGGTGTCCTGAGCATCCTCACATATCTCAAACCCTTGTGCACAGGGTTAGGGACTGGGAGAGTCTGGTTCTGACTAATCTCAGCTGAGCCATACTACAAGCCATTTTGGTTTGAACTTCTTAGGAGGAGCTACACTTAAGAGATATTTTGGCTTGTACAAGGACTGTGGTTTCTGTCTGTACTGATATGCCATAAATCTGCATATCTTACTGATTGTTTGATAAATTACACAAAAGAGGAAATATTGTTGGCATGAAAATGAACAAAGTGTGCAGTCCAAGCTGACATGAAATGACCTTGGGAAAGGATATCAATCCTTATGTACAATGTCTCACTCAGACCATTCACTCAACATACACTCATTCTCTCTACGATATTTTAAGCAATTATTCATCCTAAAGAAGACAAAATAAACTAATCTAACCATAGAGTAAGATATTTTTGCAAGTAATTGAACCTGAAAACTCCATCCCTTCATCTGTTCCTTCACTCAGTCAATAGTTATGGATCATCTCCTAAGTACCAGATGGAGAAATGGAGGGAGGGAGTATAAACTCTCCTTGAAAAAAAAAAAAGTTGTTATCAAGGAAAAAAGAGAGACAGAGAAGTAGCTTGAAGGGGAAGTATGATCCTAGAAAGTTTCTTTTAGGATTAAAGAGGACAAGGATAAAAAGGGGAAGAAAGAGAAAATTTTTTCATTTAAAAGATATTGATTAATGTAGCAAAAATAGAAAATTACTAATAGATGGAGTAAAGTACCAGAGAAAATGAAATAGCAATAATAAGATCTTCTAAAAGACTTCTGACTCCAGGTACAGACAAGCAACTTGCTTCTTATCTAAACGTGACCACCCTGAGGAGCAAATGTGAATCTGAGGAGCACAAACATTTCTGATGTCAGGTGAATTTGAATGAGAAATCATGGACAGTGGGAGACAATAGAGGGAGGAGGGAGGTCCAGAGGATCCACTTTAAGGTGGGAAAGTGAGAGTGACTCAACAGGAGTTGCAGTCTTTTGGGTCTCTCTAGTTTGGCTGTGACACACTTTAAACCAGCAGGGACATTTCCACAGCAACCCTTGGGCATTACAGGATCCTAGATGCAAGTAGCTCAATCATCGCACTTCCCTGTGGGACTGTGAGGCTTGAGTGAGAGCCCACTTTGAGGGCCCAAGGGTGATTTTATGGCACCTCTCCTTCCTTAAAAAAAAAAAAAAAAAAAAAACAGATCTGGACAGCAGTCAACATGGTAAAATCAGATTTTGCTCAAGAGCTATTGCAATAGGGGGAGAGAGACTTGGTATAAAACTAGGCTTGATTCTGAATACAGCATGGACAAGGGGGGATTGATAGCCAAAGAGCAGTGTGGACGTCAGTGGATAGAAAATTATTAAAAGGAAGCATTAAGGTTGAGGGTGATTCTGGTTAAATTGACTTGACGGGATTCTTGCTGAAGGCGGACCAAGGCAATCAAATACCTAGAGATATCGAGGGTAGGTTGTTCTGCTAACCTGACTTTTAGAAGATTCTTGCTACAACTGGACAATGCAGGCCCAAAAAGAATGGACGCCAAGGTTGAGACCTAGAGGGCTTAGTGGTGTCTGACTAGAGTTGCTCAAAGAGGGCCCTTTATCATCTTTCACGGCCAGTAGACAGAACATTTGCCTTGATTCTCAAGAATTGCAATATGGCTCCCTTGCACCAGGCTGCAACAGCATTGTTCCAGTCTGCCCAATTTTAGCCAACAGTGACAATCAATTTTACCAGCAATGGTGGTGGTGGCAGCAGACTAGCAGTGAGAGACAAATTCTGACCTCAGACAGCATCTTGTTGGAGCAGCTGGGTGAGGAGGGAGATGGTTCTCTCAGCTCCTTCATCTTCATGAAACCCCTCCCAGTGAGATAGTAATATCTGTGAATGTCTTAATGACCACTGCAGATGAGTTCCTTTAGGGGAAAAACATAAAATGGAAATAATAATTCTGTCCTTTAAGAAAAAAAGTGAAGAGGAATCTTAGATAATTAAATGAAATGTTTGCAAAGTGCTCCACTAATGAAAGCTATATAACAACATTTGGGCCTTTGAATTCAGGCAGAAAAAGCAAGGTAGAGCAAATATTGTACCCATGGGATACCCAAACGATACTGCATCTAGTATTAAGGTGAGGAGTGAATTTCCCAGGCAAGCAGAAGGATGATAAGAACACTGAGACTAGGAGAATAAGTCTAAACTGTGCCCATGTGTTTTTACAGTCTTAGGAAGCCGGTAATGCCACACATTACACAAGCAAAGGCAAGGAGAAAGGGTCTACCACTTACAGCACACCTTCCACATTCTAACCTTTATGATCTGTACTGTACCAGTAAGTAAATTCCCCAAGGTCACAGAGCTGGTGAGCTGTGGAAACAAAATTTGAACGAAAGTCAATCTGGTTACAAATTCCATGTAGTAGTTTCATTTTTCCCTCCTGCCTCCACTGGACCATGTCATCACGTATCAAGTGTGCTTTCATTTCTTAATTAATCTCCTTCCAGCTGGAGATTTCCATGGTAAAATCTAAAAGGATACCATGTGAAGTAAAGACCTGGTGAGGACTGTAGGGTAAGAACATGTGGCATCAGACCTTTGGTGCCATGGGAAGTCTTCTTCCCTAGTCTCATGGGAATGTGGGAGATAATTGGGCCAATTCTTATTCATTGTGATATTTGCTGTCACTTAGGAGTGAGAACTTCTAGAATGTGTGAATGTGTTCAGGCCTGCGGACACTGGAGCATAATGAATGAAGACTACCAGAACTCTAGGGTCAGACTGATGAGGGTTCAGCAGCCTTTTCCACATCTCACCTGTGTTGTGATCTTGGCTACTTACTTAACCTTTTTGAGCATCAACTTCCTACTATTTTTTAAATGGGATCAAATCCCATTTTCTACCAGCTGAGTCTTGTAAGGATTAAATGCACAAAGTATACAAAGTCTCAGAGAGTGCACCCAGCACACAGTAGGTATCCACTAACTGTCAATTATCATGTGAAAATGATTGACTAAGGAGTAAATAAAATATGATGAGATGGTATGGGGTGGAGCTTCCTCAACATGACACATCAAATGATGAATGCTTCTGATCAAAGACCATTGGCAAGATTTGCTCAAAACAGAAAAGAAACTCAACCTCAAAATGAGTTGAAAATTTGAAACAGAACCAAATTAAGTTGGACTTCTGAGCATTAAAGAACATTCTATAGTCGATATTAAGATGGAACATATGGTATAGAAAGGAATGTAGCATGAGGGCTTCCACACTGTCAGCAGTGAAGAACACCAAGAATAAGAATGGACTGGAGATTATTTAACTATTCAAGGGAAAAGTCAACAGTCAGCACATGCCCTTAAACATTAAAGCTCTCTAGCATGAGCAATTATCCCAAAGACTGTGGCAGCGGGGGAGTGAAGGACCAGAGGTTAGAAGTGGAGGACTAAGTACACCAACCTCCACTCCACCTCAATCAGAGCAAAACTGCTTTAATTTCATCTATGTGGAGGATACATACAAAGGATTTTCCTTGGGCAAAGTGTATAGCAATTAAAAAAATTAGTGGGGCTTCTCTGGTGGCGCAGTGGTTGGGGGTCCACCTGCCGATGCAGGGGACGCGGGTTCGTGCCCCGGTCCGGGAGGATCCCACGTGCTGCGGAGCGGCTAGGCCCGTGAGCCATGGCCGCTGAGCCTGCGCGTCCGGAGCCTGTGCTCCGCAACGGAGGGGGGCACAACAGTGAGAGGCCCGCGTACCGCAAAAAATAAATAAATAAATAAATTAGTTGCCAAGCACTATATTGAATAACCCCTAGACTTGTTGTTGTCTGAGTCTTTATTAAACCACAATTATGGTTTCCTGAGTTCACCAGGGGTCCCCTTTCCTATCACTGTGGCTACTGAGTGAGACTGGAAATCCCTGGCTGGAAGCACCAGAAGAACTGAGGTGACTGGCCCTCCACTCAGTGCACACACTCCCTCACCTTGGCTGGGAAAAATGGCTTGTGTGCCACCTGTCCTAGAAAATACCTCCTTTCCTGATGTCCCTTGCCTTTGCAGGCATCAGTACTCTGTAAAAAAAAAAGATTTGATTTCTCCTGAGAAATTCATTCACTTCCCGTTTTCTGCTTGCACTCATGTAATACTCCATTGAGATGAGGAAGTTGTGGTTAAACACTAAATTGACAGGGAGCAAAATAAATTCTTACCCATCATGCATTGGAAGTCCACACGAGTCCATTACCTTGTACTTACTGTGTACAAGGTAATGTTGGGGTCACCAGTTTGAGGGCAGAGATTTGTAAAGCCCATGGAATTCTGTGAAATCAAATGGGCTCAGAAGGAAAGAGGAGGAAGAGCAAGAATACAGCATGAACGCTCCCTCTACTTTACCTGTCGAGTTCATGCTCTCAGAAAAGGAGGTTGGATTGCTGAGAAGGGAGGAGAAACCCTCAGGTTTTTCCCAAAGGGTGGAAAACAAACCACTGTAGGCACAGATGATTGTATGTAGTACAGGGATAATATTGAATGTGAAATCAAAATACTAATCATGTTTCCATGGATATCATTGCTTAGAATGAGGTTATTTTTGAAGCGATTGAATTAAAAAAAAAAAGATTAAAAAAAGGTATGGATATGTAGATCTGACAAACCTCCAAGAGGAGGAATGAAGGTTAATGCAGGTCAGGAACCACAGAGCCAGGCTAACTCTACTGTCTCCCCTTGCCCGAGTCTTCCAGGGGAACTAATGTCTGTCTTCTGTGCAACTGTAGCACTTTGTACAAATCTCTTATAGCACAAATTCAAGGTACCGTGGAAAATGTACTGACCCATTTCTCCTCTCTCCACCTTAAGTGACTGGAATACTGAAGATATTAAGTAAATATCTGTTGAATAAATGAATGCATATGTGAATGGATAATTAAATGCACCTTAGATGAATGCATATGTGAATAGATGAATGCATATGTGAATGGATAATTAAATCCACCTTAAGTGACTGGAATACTGAAGATATTAAGTAAATATCTGTTGAATAGATGAATGCATATGTGAATGGATAATTAAATGCACCTTAGATGAATGCATATGTGAATAGATGAATGCATATGTGAATGGATAATTAAATCCACCTTAAGTGACTGGAATACTGAAGATATTAAGTAAATATCTGTTGAATCGATGAATGCATATGTGAATGGATAATTAAATGCAATCTATCTCTGTGGATAATTGTGAATGCATATGTGAATGGATAATTAAATGCAATCTATCTCTGTGGATCAAATATGTTCAAGCATCTATGGGGAAAATGTTGTTAAAAGTAGTAACAAGGCTTCCCTGGTGGCTCAGTGGTTGAGAGTCCGCCTGCCGATGCAGGGGACACGGGTTCGTGCCCCGGTCCGGGAGGATCCCACATGCCGCGGAGTGGCTGGGCCCTTGAGCCATGGCTGCTGAGCTTGCGCGTCCGGAGCCTGTGCTCCGCAACGGGAGAGACCACAACAGTGAGAGACCCGCGTACCGCAAAAAAAAAAAACAAAAACAAAAACAAAAAAAAAAAAAACAGTAGTAACAGTAGAAAATCTGACAACCCTGCCGCACATGAACTGGGCCATTCCCTTGTATTCCTTCACACTGATGATCTTCGTTCTTTGATACCCCCAGATACATCTAACCTGATGATGTTCGGCTATCTCAGGAGGACATCAATTCAATGCCATGCAGGCCATCTATGGTAAGCACAAAGAAAAGCACCTTGCACAAACGATTATTGGTTTATATATATGTTCCAAATAAACAGCTATTAGCTGTGTTTTCTAAGACAGAGCCTTCATTCAAAGTGTTTTTGTGTTAACATAATATGCCAGCTTAACCTTTATTTGTTTTTTGAGGACCTTCCAAAAATCCCATCCAGCCGCAAGAACTACTAGTACCACAAACCTGTGATAGCAAGTTAACATTTGATGCTGTAACCAAAATCCGTGGGGAATTTTCCTTTTTTACAGACAGGTATTAAGGGACTTCCCTGGTGGCACAGTGATTAAGAATCTGCCTGCCAATCCAGGGGACACGGGTTCGAGCCATGGTCCGGGAAGATCCCACATGCTGCGGAGCAACTAAGCCTGTGCACCACAACTACTGAAGCCTGCGTGCCTAGAGCCTGTGCTCCGCAACAAGAGAAGCCCGTGCTCGCCACAGCTAGAGAAAGCCCAAGCACAGCAATGAAGACCCAACACAGTCAAAAATAAATAAATTAAATAAATAAATTTAAAAAATAAAAACAGATATTAAAAAAATCACCATTAACACGGACATATTTTTAGGTTGTTCTGACATTTCATTAAATGTTTTATATGTCACTCTAGTAATATATTTTTGATTTTTAATTTTCATAATAGTGCATTTGCATTAAATGATTTATTCTTCAAAACATTTTTATCACAGGTAAGGTATTCAATCTTCAAAAAATTATTGAAGTAAAAGATATTATAAGGACTTCACTCAACTACTACCACACATACGAATATGTAGTTAGGCAGACAGGATTTGCCTTGTTAAAGTCCACAGGCTTATTAGTAATGGAGTGAGAAATGATTTCACAATTCCTTTCACTACTTCCCTCTCTAGGATGATAAACATGTTAGTGAGTTAGAGAAAACAGGTTGTTCTGAATAACACTACTTAAATCAGATCTCTACAATGTGCTGAGGGCAATGTAGCCTGGAGCCCAGACAGGGAAGACACAATTTATGTATCTCCCCTTCCAACCTGGAAAAGATGACTATCCCAAAGGCTGTGATCCTGACAGACCTCTGTCTCCAGAGAAGCGAAGAAGCCATTGCAAGGAGAATCCCCCTGAGTTCATGAGGACACCCCCTCAGGCAGATATGGGCAGTCACATATCATGCTTTCCTCCAGAGAGGAAAAGAAATCCTGGAACTCCTTCTGAAGTGTGTGGACTCAAAAAGGCTGAGGTGCCCCCTCACACCTGTGGATCTGGCCTCCTCTTCCCACCAAACTGATACCTTGAAGGATTGAGAAGCAAATTATGCTTTCTCATAGTTTTGGTCCTCCAAAAGATGAAAATTACTAGGAATTTGAGGGGAGTCAGCAAGTCTCCCTGATCCTGTAAAATGTTTGATGATTTTTACTACTGTGTGTCAGTGCCTACACAAGAAAGAAATCCAAGATAATGACAGATATTGCTATAATACATTTTCATTTGTATTGGTCAATATAGATATGCATGGATCAATACTGGAAGATGTTAAATTTTTCTTCCCTCCTTCCTTTTTTTCACCCTTCCTCCCTATCTCCCTTCCTTTCTTCTTTCCTTTCTTCCTTCATCTTCTGTTTTAATAGCAAGCTCTTAGTTTGTCATGAAAATCCTCTAAAAAATTGTGCGAAGGAAGAGTTCCATCTGGCAGGAAGAGTTCAGGTACAGTTGGATAACGACAATGAAAGGGACCCCTCAGAACATTCCCTGTGACCTTGACATTTACCCTTGAGGAAAGTGAAACCTGGACATGGTCACAGGTTTGAACAAGGTCCTTAGCCACTTGGGGGAAGATTGAAGCAGGTACTGACACAAGGATTTGGGAGCACATAGTTGGTCTGGAGGTGATCCCTGAGGCATAGTCAAAGAGTAAGGAATTGAGACAGATAAGGGAGCAGAGACAACAGGGGTGTGCCCATGAGTGGGTTACCACTGTGGCCAGCAGGGGCCCAGTCCCACTTCAGACCCTTCAAAGTCCTCACAGGACATACTTCAGAACTGTCCCACCAAAGGGCAAGGGACCTGAGGTGTTTTCACCAACATTTTCCCTCTCTGTTTGAGAATGTTCTTGAAAGTGTCAACTAGTCAGCACCTTGGCTGGTGCTGCACTGGCCCAGCCTGCTCCTGGGGCTGGGGAAAGCTCAAGCCTGAGAGGGATTTATGGGGACCATCTGCTGAAGCTGCTTGTAACTTTGGTGGTGGGTCCAGAGATTTGGACATCAATGGTGTCTGTTACAGAGACTGACAAGGATGCTTCTTTCCATGCATCAGTCTTTGCCAGAGAAGTGCCCCCATCCACTTCTCATGAAGTGAACATCTGGAGAAAACCCTGCCTGGTGTCTTCTAGAGTCCCAGGCAAATCGCTTCATAGCCATTTTTTTGTTTGACAGGCAATAAATACTGGGTTGCTGAGGTGGGTGAGATACTGTCCAGATATCCCAGGGACATCTACAGCTCCTTTGGCGTCCCTGGAAGGGTAAAGAACATCGACGCTGCCATTCATGTGGAGGAAACTGCAAAGACGTATTTCTTTGTCCCCAGTGAGTATTGGAGGTAAAGACAGACACTTGGAGCTCTGAGGGCATCAGTTCCCTCCTTAGTGGTAGGAGAGTTGCCTTTTAAAATTATTCTCAAATTGTGCTGAAACTCCATCCTCCTTCTGTGAATGGATGAAGCCAGGCCGAGTGTCATTTAGTCCCCTGCCTGTTATCATCACACCACGCCTGTCCTTGGAAGGCAAGGGACTTGTAGGATTGAGTTCAAAAAGGAGATTTTTTTAAAAGGATGGAGGCTGAGATAAAATTTGAATCAGATTTTTAGAGCTGATGCCTCTTTAGGGCTGATCTAGTCTGTCTGAGTCTCCCATAACCCTATTGAAACAGAACCCTTTGCAGTTAAAGTTCCTATTAATTTATACCAATGATGCATCCACCTACACTTGTTTTAAGCAGCCTTTGGATTTCAGCAAAGTGGAGATAAAGATAGCATCTACATCCCAGATTTGTTGTGAAGATTAAATAAATCAGTACACTCAAAGCACTTAGAACAGTGACTGGCACATGAAAAGTTCTTTGTGAATGCTAAGTGTTATTTTTTGTTATTGTATTTATCACACATTCCTATATATATATATATATATATATATATATATATATATATATATATTTTAACCAGGTGTGATGAAAACACGCAGTCCACGGATGCAGGTTATCCCAAAGAGATAATTCATGACTTCCCTGGAATTGGCAAAAAAGTTGATGCTGGGGCTTCCCGAGTGGCGCAGTGGTTGAGACTCCGCCTGCCAATGCAGGGGACACGGGTTCATGCCCCGGTCCGGGAAGATCCCACGTGCCGCGGAGCGGCTGGGCCTGTGAGCCATGGCCGCTGAGCCTGCGCGTCCGGAGCCTGTGCTCCGCAACGGGAGAGGCCACAACAGTGAGAGGCCCGCATACCGCAAAAAAAAAAAAAAAAAAAAAAAAAAGTTGATGCTGTTTTCCAAGATAGAGGTAAAGATTATCCAGTTTCTCCATTTTGTTACCATTGACATAGCATATGTGCTGTTACTTAGATATGAAAGTAAATTGCACTAATGGAAACGTATTATTTTTCAAGTGTTCATGTGGAAAAATCACTATTTGTCTAACATGATCATTATCTTTCATTTTATTTCCAGGATTTTTCTATTTCTTTCATGGAAAAGGGCAGTACAAATCTGATCCTAAAACTAAGCAAATTTTGGCCTCCTGAATACTAACAGCAGGTTCAAGTGCAGAAATAACTGATGGTTGACTCTCACAAAGGAGTTGGAAAAAATATTTCTACTCAGCCCAAAGAAAATGTTTTTCTGAGAAACCAGATATTTCAGTATTTTATTTGAATCTCTAGGTAATAACAAGGCACAGACATATAAGTGCAGCCTTATTTAACCTCAGTCTGGACATATTGTATGTTAACTATGTCATAGTGCTTCATGAACTTACACAATTTAGCTTTAAGTGAGTGCTGAGGATGTCAAGGTCATAGTTCATCTTTAGGTTTTCATAGAGAAAAGCTTTTTACCAATATTCTATGGTATTTTCAGCAATTACATTTCTCATAGGAACCACATTCTCAAATATTTTGTCTCTAGGTTAGGCATATTCACAATGCATGTGTGTGGGGAAATATTTAGGATGCATAGAATTTCAAGTACTCACCCTTCTCATGCAATATGCAGAACATAAGGAAAGGAAGACTAGTTATGGATACTCCTCACTTATTTTAACTTCAAATTAAGCCTTAAGTCAAATAAAGGAAGGAATTTATTGAGCTTTGGTTAGGGGTTCTGGAGGGAGCCCTGGATTAGGTAGTTTTATGTGTTCCCTCAGCTCCATTTTGGGGAGTTATCTCCAATTTCTTAGTGAGAAAAGTCAGAGATTGATGCAAGCACAATTCTGCACCCTCACTTTTACTGCATAACTATGAGTAAACTGCTTAGATTTCTCAGTTATTCTCCTAGCTATCTTCATAAAGTTAGCTCTTATCCCTGAATATTATTGTTGGGTCTTGTCCCCCTGGTAGCTTTCCTTACAGGACACTCTGAGTGCACTTCACGTTACATTTTGCAGGTGTAAATTTGCAGAAGTTAACTACTGCTGCTGAAAAAATATCAGCACTACACAGATTGTCTTTTTTGCTCATCCAGTCAGATTATTTACCGTAGGTTTCCTGTGGTGCTCTGTGATTAACAGTGCCTCAATTTTATAGCAAATTATTTGTATAATGTTTATTTTCAAATAATTTTTTCTGTTTACCAACATAATAAATACATGCTCAGAAATTTTGAGCAAGTCGCCAATACCACTGTGGCTCCTTCCTCTGAACCAATGCCAAGGACTTCTAGTACAGGAAATACTAGAACCAGACACAAACAGTGAGAAAACTGTGAGTGAGCAGATAGACCCAACCAGCATGGGGGAGGAAATATCCTACAGGGGAGAGGCCCAGATGCCTCCAACTGGGGACAGTCTTTGGGAAGCACACTCTACTCGTGTCCTTTCTTCTCACATGTTGCTATAGGTCCCGTGTCTGTATGGCAGGCCTGGAAGACAGCAGGGCAAGCAAGTGACAAGGGGATAACGTCAGGGCAGTGACCCAATTTCATTCACAGACAAAGCTCAAGTCCCCACTATGATCTACAAGGTCCTACGTGCCCTTCCCCCATTACATGCACACCTTCACCTCATTCTCTAATATTCTCCCCCTTATTTACTCCATTCCAGCTGCATGGACTTCCTTGCTATTTTTTAACATGTGAGGTATATCCATACCTCGGTGCCTTTTCACTGGAATTCTCTTCCCTCAGGTATCTTCATGGATGACTCCCTCACTTATTTCCCAACTCTGTTGAAATGTAACCTTCTCAGTGAGGCCTTTGCTGGTTTACTCTTTTTAATATTACAACTCACACCTCCCCTCCACACAAACATACACATATTCCCAATTGTCCTATGCAGCTCTACACTTTTATTTTCCATATCTCTTATCACCTTCTAGCATACTATATAACTTAATCACTTATTATATCTCCTGTTTAATCCCTGTTTTTCCTGCTATAATGGAAGTTCCATAAGAGGAAAAAAGGAAAAAAATGGAAAAAATAAACGTGGATTCTTTCTCCTGTTCATGGTTAATACTCTTCACCATGTATTGGGTTGACCAAAATGTTCATTCAGGTTTCCCAAACGTTTTGGCCAACCCAATATTTCCAGCTCTCCACCTACTGGACACATGGAAGTATTACACATCCTGGCCTACTGGCAGTGGGTGGAGCCACATGACTAGTTCCAGACAGTTAATTGTGAGTGGTGGTGACATGCGGCTCCTCTGGGCTGGAATATTTAATTGCCTGCACAGAACCCTTCAGACGTCTTTTTCCATCCAACATAACAAGTGATAGAATTCAAAACGATGGCTCCTCCGGAAATCCGGGAAACCAGTTTACTACCATGAGAAAAGCCCCTCTGTCCAACCAGGATGGATGCATAGCACGAGCAAGAAGTAAACTTTTGTTGCTATAAGAAACATTAAAGAATTCAGAGCTTATAATCACAGAATAATTTACCCTATCCTCTTTGGTATAAACCACATACAAAATTAAACTTTGAATGGATTTAAGATCTCAAAGTTAAAAACTATAAATAATAAGTGAAAAAAGCAATAGAATACTTTTGTTACCTTAAGATGGAGAACATCTCAAACAACACCAAAAAAAGCATCAACTATAAGAGGTAAATTGATGTTTGACTACATCAAAATTCAAAAATTATATTAAATGAGGGACATCAAAAACAAAGGCAAGGCAAATTTGAAAGATAGAGAAGATATTTGCAACATATGAAACTAAAGAAGGATTAATATGTGGTCCATACAGGAAATTCCTCCAATTCAACGTGAAAAAGATAAGTAATTCAATAGAAATACAAGTGAAGGAAATAAGCTAGCAACTAACAGGAGGAGAAACTTAGGGAACCAAGAGCATCTGAAGAGATATTCAATCCAACTTTTCTTTCTCTTTTATATTAACATTTTTATTGGAGTATAATTGTTTTACATTTGTGTGTTCGTTTCTGCTTTATAACAAAGTGAATCAGCTATACATATACATATATCCTCATATCCTCTCCCTCTTGCATCTCCTTCCCACCCTCCCTATCCCACCCCTCTAGGAGGCCACTAAACACCAATCTGATCACCCTGTGCTATGTGGCTGCTTCCCACTAGCTATCAGTTTTACATTTGGTAGTGTATATAAGTCCATGCCACTCTCTCACTTCATTCCAGCTTACTCTTCCCCCTCCCTGTGTCCTCAAGTCCATTCTCTACATCTGCATCTTTATTCCTGTCCAGGCACTAGGTTTTTCAGAACTTTTTTTTTTTTTTTTGGATTCCATATATATGTGGTAGCACATGGTATTTATTTTACTCTTTCTGACTTACTTCGCTCTGTATGATAGACTCTAGGTGCATACACCTCACTATAAATAACTCAATTTCATTTCTTTTTATGGCTGAGTAATATTCCATTGCATATATGTGCCACATCTTCTTTATCCATTCATCTGTTGATGGACACTTAGGTTGCTTCCATGTCCTGGATCTTCTAAATAGAGCTGCAATGAAAACTGTGCTACATGACTCTTTTTGAATTATGGTTTTCCCAGGGTATATGTCCAGTAGTGGGATTGCTGGGTCATATGGTAGTTCTATTTTTAGTTTTTTAAGGAACCTCTATACATTCCCATCAACAGTGCACGAGGGTTCCCTTTTCTCCACACCCTCTCCAGCATTTATTGTTTGTAGATTTTTTGATGATGGACATTCTGACTGGTGTGAAGAGATACATCATTGTAGTTTTGATTTTCATTTCTCTAATGATTAACGATGTTGAGCATCCTTTCCTGTGTTTGTTGGCAATCTGTATATCTTCTTTGGAGAAATGTCTGATTATGTCTTCTGCCCATTTCTGGACTGGGTTAGTTGTTTTTTGATTTTGAGCTGCACGAGCTGCTTATAAATTTTGGAGATTAATCCATTGTCAGTTGCTTCATTTGCAAATATTTTCTCCCATTCTGAGGTTGGTCTTTTCATCTTGTTTATGGTTTCCTTTGCTGTGTAAAAGCATTTAAGTTTCATTAGGTCCCATTTGTTTATTTTTGTTTTTATTTCCATTTCTCTAGGAGGTGGGTCAAAAAGGAGCTTGCTGTGATGTATGTCACAGAGTGTTCTGCCTATCTTTTCCTCTAAGAGTTTTATAGTATCTGGCCTTACATTTAGGTCTTTAATCCATTTTGAGTTTATTTTTGTGTATGGTGTTAAGGAGTGTTCTAATTTCATTCTTTTACACGTAGCTGTCCAGTTTTCCCAGCACCACTTATTGAAGAGGCTGTCTTTTCTCCATTGTATATTCTTGCCTTCTATATCAAAGATAAGTTGACCATACGTGCGTGGGTTTATCTCTGGGCTTTCTATCCTGCTCCATTGATCTATATATCTGTTTTTGTTCCAGTACCATACTGTCTTGATTACTGTAGCTTTGTAGTGTAGTCTGAAATTAGGGAGCCTGATTCCTCTAGCTCCGTTTTTCTTTCTCAAGATAACTTTGGCTATTCGGGGTCTTTTGTGTTTCCATACAAATTGTGAAATTTTTTGTTCTTGTTCTGTGAAAAATGCCATTGGTAGTTTGATAGGGATTGCATTGAATCTGTAGATTGCTTTGGGTAGTAGAGTCATTTTCACAATGTTGATTCTTCCAATCCGTGAACATGGTATATCTCTCCATCTGTTTGTATCATCTTTAATTTCTTTCATCAGTTTCTTATAGTTTTCTGCATACAGTTCTTTTGTCTCCTTAGGTAGGTTTATTCCTAGGTATTTGCTTGTTTTTGTTGCAATGGTAAATGGGAGTGTTTCCTTAATTTCTCTTTCAGATTTTTCTTCCTTAGTGTATAGGGATGCAAGAGATTTATGTGCATTGATTTTGTATCCTGCTACTTTACCAGATTCATTGATTAGCTCTAGTAGTTTTCTGGTAGCATCTTTAGGATTCTCCAAGTATAGTATCATGTCATCTGCAAACAGTGACAATTTTACTTCTTTTTTTCTGATATGGATTCCTTTTCTTTCTTTTTCTTCTCTGATTGCTGTGGCTAAAACTTCCAAAACTATGCTGAATAATAGTGGTGAGAGTGGACAACCTTCTCTTGTTCCTGATCTTAGTGGAAATAGCTTCAGTTTTTCAGCATTGAGAATAATGTTAGCTGTGGGCTTGTCATATATGGCCTGTATTATGTTGAGGTTAAGTTCCCTCTATGCCTACTTTCTGGAGGGTTTTTTTTATCATAAATAGGTGTTGAATTTTGTTGAAAGCTTTTTTGCATCTATTGAGATGATCATATGGATTTTATTATTCAGTTTGTTAATATGGTGTATCACAGTAATTGATTTGTGTGTATTGAAGAATCCTTGCATTCCTGGGATAAACTCCACTTGATCATGCTGTATGATCCTTTTAATGTGCTGCTGGATTCTGTTTGCTAATATTTTGCTGGCGATTTTTGCTTCTATGTTCATCAGTGTTATTGGTCTTTCTTTGTGACATTCTTGTGAATGTCATCTTGTGAATGAGTTTGGTAGTGTTCCTCCCTCTGCTATATTTTGGAAGAGTTTGAGAAGGATAGGTGTTAGCTCTTCTCTAAATATTTGATAGGATTCACCTATGAAGCCATCTGGTCCTGGGCTTTTGTTTGTTGGCAGATTTTTAATCACTGTCTCAATTTAAGTGCTTGTGATTGGTCTGTTTATATTTTCTATTTCTTCCTGGTTCAGTCTCAGAAGGTTGTGCTCTTCTAAGAATTTGCCCATTTCTTCCAGGTTGTCCATTTTATTGGCATATAGTTGCTTGTAGTAATCTCTCATGACCCTTTGTATTTCTGCAGTGTCAGTTGTTACTTCTCTGTTTTCATTTCTAATTCTATTGATTTGAGTCTTCTCCCTTTTTTTCTTGATGAGTCTGGCTAACGGTTTATCAATTTTGTTTATCTTTCAAAGAACCAGCTTTTAATTTTATTGGTCTTTGATATTGTTTCTTTCACTTCTTTTTCATTTTTTTCTGATCTGATCTTTATGATTTCTTGTTTTCTTTCTGCTAACTTTCTGGTATTTTTGTTCTTTTTTCTCTAATTGCTTTAGGTGTAAGATTAGGTTGTTTATTTGAGATGTTTCCTGTTTCTTGAGGGAGGATTGTACTGCTATAGCCTTCCCTCTTAGAACTGCTTTTGCTGCATCCCATAGGTTTTGTGTCATTTGTGTTTTCATTGTCATTTGTGTCTAGGTATTTTTTGACTTCCTCTTTGATTTCTTCAGTGAACTCTTGGTTATTAAGTAGTGTATTGATTAACCTCCATGTGTTTGTATCTTTTATAGATTTTTTCCTGTAATTGATATCTAGTCTCATAGCATTGTGGTCAGAAAAGATACTTGATACAATTTCAATTTTCTTAAATTTACTAAGGTTTGATTTGTGACTCAAGATATCTCTCAGTCCTACTTTTCAGTCAGGGAAATATGGATGTAATCAAGATACAAATTTATATCCATTAAAATGGCAGAAATTAGAAATTCTGATAATATTAACTGCTGGGAAAAAGATGGAGAAAATAAACATTCATTTACAGCTGGTATGAGTGTTCATTTGTACAACCATTGTGAAGCAATATCTGCTAGTATTGTAAGAATGCCTAAGCTCTAACCCCAGCAATTCCACTCCTGGGTATAAATTCCATAGGAGACTTATAAATGGATGACTATTAAAGAACTATTTGACAGCAAGGAGGTAGTAGCAGCCTGGGTGGCCTTTGTTTAGCGACTGACAAATAGGATGTGAGCTATCTATATCTAACTACCTATCTATCTGTTTATCTGTATTATCGGAATACTATGCAGCAGTGAGAAGCAGTACACTAAAGTAACTTTAGAGCAGCAAGGACTGACCTCAAAGATGAAATGTTTATTGAAAATGTAAGAAACGGAATGAAATATAAAGAACAGTGCCATTTAAAATAATAATAAGATCCAGATACAAAACAACACTATATATTTTTCAACAGTATATGCAGAGTTAAGTGAACATTTGGAAGGAAAACTAGAAGGAAATATATTAAATACTTTGAGGCAGCAGAGGGTATTTGAGCTGTGGATGGTAAAGAGAAGAACGTTGAGAAAAATAATAAAAGGAGTCTGTATAGACTAATGAGGATAATGTGTCATGAACTGAGGGCTATGTGTAACAAAATTTGAGTTAAAAAAAAAGAAAGAAAAAAAGGGAAATGGAAAAGGGAGGAGAAGGGAAGAGAAAGAAAGGGAAGGAAAGGAAATGGGAGAAAGGAAAAGTAAAGAAAACTTGAAAAATACTAAATATTCCAAAAATAGAACACAAATCACCTGTAATCTTACCACCCAATGATAAGCACTGTTAATATTTTGGGCTATTAACTTCTGGTATTTTTAATGCTTATGTTTTTCTTTATAAATATGAAAATATATTGTGCCTACTTTTTTATAGCCTGAATTCTTCACATAGTAAATATCATGATATTAAGTAGTCCCTATGTATGTATTAACTGAAAAAGTTCTTACTGATCACCAACTATGTGGATGCTCTATTTTAGGCATTTTGGATACCTCAGTAAACAAAACAATGAGAGCTGTTTTCGTGGGGTTCAAGGAAAACAGATACTAAGTAGTCAATATAATTTTTTTAAGTATATAGGAAGATGACACATGTCATGGGGGAATAAGAAAAAGTTCACAGGAAGAGGAGAATGAAGAGTGCTAGGGAGGGGGAGTCAACTGAGTCACTGATTAATTAGAGTAGTCAGGTTAGGATTTATTGGCAAGTTGTCCTTTAAGAGCAGACTTAAAGAAGAGCAGGACCTAGGCATGTGAAAACCCGAGGAAGAGTGTTCAAGTGGAGGGAACAGTCAAGGCAAGGACCCTAAGATAGAACATGCATGATGGAGTCAAGGAAAAGCAAGTAGCTGATGAGGCTCCGGCAGAGCAAGGGAAGCCAAGAATAGGAATTGAGGTAAGAGATGGGCCAGATCAGAAAGATCCTTGTAATCCATTGAAAGACTTTCATTTTCACTCTGGGTAAAATCAGAATTGGGACCTCTTGCAACATTTTGAGCAAAGCAATGTATGCTGACTGCTGTGTTGAGCATACATTGTAGAGTAGCCAAAATAGAAACAAGAAGGCCTATTGTCCTGGCAAGAAATGATGGTGGTTCAGACCAAAGTAGCAGTGGAGCAGAAACATGAAAGAAATCATTTCCATGCTTCCTTCTCTTCTCTGCACAGCTATCAATTTTCTTGCAGGTTCTTCTGTACCTCATTTCTGTTGATGGTAGGTAGTCATCAAGTCTTCAACCGTTATTTGGCAGACTTAAAATATTTTCTTCTACCAGGAAATTATCCAAAGCAAATTGTGACATGTATGACAGCCACTGTGTGACCATAGATGGCCCTATCAGTGGCCTCCTAAAACTGCTACACACAACATGACATTAAGATGTTCTTCTGTTAATGGAGTACAAAATTGTGTGCTTAGGGAGTGTGTGGCCACTCTGTGGAGTTTCTCATTCTGTATTCTCACCTACAGCCAACTATGCATTTTAATGAGCCTTGGCTGAGTGTCCAATGCTCAGTTCTCCAACTGACCTGCCTCGTTCAAACCCTCGCTAAATGAGATAACGTTTCTGTTTCAGACTACTGACCTGACCAAACAGCTCACTGCCCAGATGGACTCCGAGCGCCCTCTAGTGGTTCTACATGGGCATGATCACCACTAGCTTGGCTAGGGATGACAGGTCTTTTCCATGACTTGATTTAGGCCTTGTTTACTACTCTACACCAGCCTAGCCTTGGAGAATCTGACATTTTACACTCGGGACACATTGTAGTCCTGGAAACTTCTTCTATATCCAATAACAATCTTTAATCTTTAGCATTAAGACATAGAAAAATGTCTGGATGGAGACATATCCAAACACTAACAGTGGTCACCTCCAGAGGACGGGAGTGAAGTGAGGTGGGGGGGTTGGGGAACTTCACATTTACTTTTCATACTTCTGCGTGTTTGAAATTGTTTTCTTTTTTTAACAGCATATTCCTGTATTACTAGAATACTTTTAAAATAAAATAAATATTTTGAATAGCCCTTTGTAGTTTATAGTCTGCTTTTCATCTATTACCTCCTTAGAACCCATGGCTATCCTGTGAGATACTTTCCTATTCAGTTGTCAGAGAACTCTTATCTATTATTTTGCACTATGTGCACTTTCCATGCAAATCTATATTTAATCGTCACGACATTCATACTGTGTAGCTGCTATTGCCACAATTTTACAGGAGGAAACTGAGGCTTATGGATGTGAAGTGAGTTGTTCAAGGTTCCACAGCTGTAAGTGGCCAATCAGAGATGTGAAATTGAGTCACAGAGATAAAGGAACTTGTCCAAGGTCAAGTAAATGGTAGAAAGGGGTCAAACCCAGGTCTCCAGACTTCCACTCCACATACAAAAGATAAAGTAGCTGCCTGTGAGGGCCCTGGGACTTCGGTTCCGGCTCCTCTGAAGTTCTGTCCTCATGTGTTAGGCAACCACACTTGAAGAATTTGGAGGAAAGTAGGGTCGGAATATTCCTATGGGGACCTTAGTGTAACATTTGAACTAAAGAAGCTACTAAGGTAAAAGTTGACCTCCAGGGTATGACTTTGTTGAGCCTTAATGGAAAGAGTTTGGAGTCGAAGTTATTAAACAAAAACTGAATTCCCAAATCCACTTACATTACACACATGCTAGCCATGTGACCTTGGGTAATTCACTTAACCTCTCTGATCCTCGATTTCTGTATTGCTTTAAAAAAAAACATACTTTTGAGATTTACATGAAAGTGATCTTGCAAAGGCACTTGCTACAGACCCTGATTTATAATGGGTGTTTAGTAAGTACTCAAATGGGAACCAGTGTGGGTGTAGGTCGTCCTGGGATTATAGGGCATGATCTCTTAAAGGACTTTCGAACCACATGCAGACCCACAGATTCTCAGGCGCCCTTCTCTGTGCAGACAGTCCACACATTTACTGGCCACCCCCATGTCTTCCCCATTGAAAATTATTGCCTGTGGTAGGCACAGTGACAACCCCAAAGATGTCCACACTCAAATCCCTGGACATCTGTGAATGTGCTAATTTACATGGCAAATGAGACTTTACAAGTGTGACTAAGGTTAAAGACCTTGAACCAGGGAGAGTATCCATGTGGGCCCAATCTATTTACCAGAGAACCTTTCCCAGCTGTGGTCAGGGAAAGATGTGATGACAGAAGAAGTGTTAAAGAGAAGCACTCATTCTGGCTTTGAAGACGGAGGAAGGAGGCCACAGCTGAGGCACCCAGGCAGCCTTTAGGGACTGAAAGCAGCAAGGAATCCAGTTCTCCCCTGGAGCCTCCAGATGCTGACACCTCGGTTTTAGCCCAGTGAGACCCATATCAGATGTCAGACTATACAACTGTAAGAGAATACATCTGCCTTGTTTTAAGCCACTAAACTTATGGTAATTTGTTACAGCACCCATAGGAAACTAATACACAGCAGTATGTAGATAGCCAGTCACCAAAAGGCCTATGTGGTGTCTTTCTGATATTCCAGGTTTAAAAAGTTGAGAACCATTGATCGAGATGAGGGAGAACATTATCAAGTGGGGTCCCTAAAGATGTGAGACAGTTTATTCAGATGAGTTCTCGTCTCCAGTGGTGCCAGGCAAGGGGGAGGCTGGGCCAGGAGGGGACAAGGAGCAGAGGTGCAATGTGAGGAGGTACTGGACGAGGCCTCCAAGAATCTGAGTGTGAGGGGAAGAGTGCAAGGACGGTGGTGATGAGAAGGCCATTGATGTGTTTTGTTTTGTTTTGCTCTGACCACATTTGCAGACAGAGGGGAAGGCGTCAATGAGGGAAAAGAAAAAGAGTGAGGAGAAGGTTTAAAGAGAACAGGCTCTGGTGTAGAAATACAAAGAGAGATCCGTGGACACAAGGAAGGGCAGTTATCAGGAGTCTGGGATGAGGGAAATCAGATTTCTGTGACAGAAACTGAGGTAATTTGCCTATGGTAGGAGGTAGTATCTCTTGGTATAGCAAGGTGGGCATGAGGCTAAATAACCGAGAGTGGAGAAGATTCAGAAAACACACACCTCAGGAGAAACGAAAAACGAGACATCCCAGCCACAGAGCTGGACTGCTTGAGGAGGGAGGAGAATTTGGGCAAATTCAGTCAGCAGTTTCCTCCCACCAGAAACAGAGCAGCTTGGAATGGAAATGCCTATCATGTTGTGGTCAGATTTCATGGGTCTCTGTCAAACGTGTATGTGTACAGTTACTGACTATCGCTGGGTCATTTTTTTTTTCTCCTTTTTGTCTTATCCTCAACACCCTCCATTTGGGAGGGGAGTTGAAAAGCAGGGGTGTGGTAAATGGAAATGTTTGAAGCTAATAAACAAGGTAGGGATGGGATCCTTGTTGCCAACTGTAGCCACCCTCTCATAGGCCTGGGCCATCACTGCTGCTCAGCCATGCTTTACTGGCCTCCTCACCTGCCAGTTGAATTTACTAGCACAGCTTTTGTAAGTCACCTCCAATTCCTTCAGGCTCAAGCCCTGACCTGGCTCCTACCTGCCATCCTCAAGACAACAGCTCTTATGTTATCCAGACAATAGATATTATGCAGCGCAGATTCCCCAGTGTATGTCTGTGATGTGAATGGTTGCCCCAGAGATGAGGGGTGTGGTGACCCATGTTCCCGCCTGTCTTCCTCAACCTCATTTCTTCACCACCCATCCTTTAACAAAGAGAGATATCTCTCCTCTTCTTGTAGGAAGATACCATGGCCCCCCCCAGGGCCAGGTCCTTTCACTACAACTTTTATCCCACCCTTCAATTGTTCTCCTCCCCACCCTAGTCTGTCCTAGGCACTGGGACCAGGTTAGCTTTATTAACTCAGTTCGATCACCACTAGGCCCAGAAACCAACTATGACTGCTTTTTATTGACCTTTTTAATGTTCAGTCCCTGCTCTTCCACCATCTGGTTCCAGGCTACTTTTCCAACTTGCTCCTCTTTATAAATTCTATCCTTACAATCCCAGTACCTTGTTAGTCTCCACATATAAACCAAGGTTTCTGTGATTTCTAAGAAATATATATTTGGTCATTCAGAGCCACAGTTTCTGAGTCACAGCTCACAAAACCCACGGGATTTCCTAAGTATTGAGAGTGATAAAGGTGTCTTTTGTTAATGAGGTGACACCTAAGAATGGAGGCTGGTCACTAAAAGATACAACCATGTGTGATTAAATGTTGGAACTCTCAGCACGACCCCCTGACCTCTGGGGAGAGGGTCAGGGGAGGAGGGTTGGAGGTTGAGTCAGCGGCCAATGGCCAATGATTTAATCAATCATGCCTATGCAATGAAGCCTCCGTAAAAACCCAAAAGAACAGAGTTTGGAGAGCTTCCAGGTTGGTGGCCATGCGGAAATGAGTGCCCCTCCCCACATACCTTACCCTATGCATCTCTTCCATTGGACTAATTGTGAGTTATATCCTTTTATAAAAAACAAGTGGTTTACTAAATAAAATGTTTTTCTGAGTTCAGTGAGCTGTTCTAGAAAATTAATCAAACCCAAGGAGAAGGCCGTGGGAACTCCTGATTTATCGCCAGTTGGTCAGAAGTACAGGTGATAACTTGGGCTTCTGACTGGTGTCTGAAGTGGTGGGGTCGGGGAGAGTCTTGTAGAACTGAAGCCGTAGCCTGTGGAATCAGATATTCTCTCCTGGTAGTGTCAGGACTGAGTTGAATTCTCAGAAACCCTGCTGGTGTCCAAGAATACCTGGTCAGATTTGTGGTGACCGCACCCCCACTCCGAACACACATACACACACATTGAAATTGCGTCTCAAGGGGATATGGGAACATGTGTATATGTATAATTGATTAAATTTGTTATAAAGCAGAAAAAAAAAGAAAATCATTAAACCACAAGGCAATAAACTTAAAGAAGAAGAGAAGAACAGAGAAGAGCGACAAAAACAATCACAAAATAAGTAACGTAAGTGGCAATAAGTACATACCTATCAATAATCACTTTAAATGTCAATGGGTTAAATGTTCCAATTAAAAGACATAGGACTTCCTCCTCAACAGCTGACAAGACAACCAGGAGGCTGGCTAAACCCTGCTTCCCACCACAAGACTGCTGCAGCTGAGAGATCCTAGGACACATGACAAAGGCCAGCAGAAGACTTCCGGGTAAGATGGCGGAAGAGTAAGACGCGGAGATCACCTTCCTCCCCACGGATACACCAGAAATACAGCTACACGTGGAACAACTCCTACAGAACACCTACTGAACGCTGGCAGAAGACCCCAGACCTCCCAAAAGGCAAGAAACTCCCCACATACCTGGGTAGGGCAAAGCGGAGAGATTCCCGCACAGAGGATCAGTGCCGAGCGGCACTCACCAGCCCGAGAGGCTTGTCTGCTCGCCCGCCGGGGTGGGCGGTGCTGGAAGCTGAGGCTCGGGCTTCCGTCAGAGCGCAGGGAGAGGACTGGGGCTGGCAGCGAAAACTCAGCCTGAAGGGGGCTAACGTGCCACAGCTAGCCGGCAGGGAGTCCGGGAAAACTCTGGAGCTGCCGAAGAGGCAAGGGACTATTTCTTCCCTCTTGGTTTCTTGGTGCGCGAGGAGAGGGGATTAAGAGCGCTGCTTAAAGGGGCTCCACAGACGGGCGCGAGTCGCGACTGAAAGCGCGGAGCCCAGTGACGGACGTGGGATGCTGGGGCTGCTGCTGCCGCCGCCAAGAAGCCTGTGTGCGAGCGCAGGTCACTGTCCACACCGCCCTTCCGGGAGCCTGTGCAGCCCGCCACTGCCGGGGTCCCGGGATCCAGGGGCGGCTTCCCTGGGAGAACGCACGGCACGCCTCGGTCTTGTGCAACGTCACGCCAACCTCTGCCGCTGCAGGCTCGCCCCGCACTCCGTGCCCCTCCCTCCCGCCCGGCCTGAGTGAGCCAGAGTCCCTGAAGCGGCTGCTCCTTTAACCCTGTCCTGTCTGAGCGAAGAACAGACGCCCTTCGGCGACCTAAACGCAGAGGCGGGGCCAAATCCAAAGCTGAGACCCAGGAGCTGTGAGAACAAAGAAGAGAAAGGGAAACCTCTCCCAGCAGCCTCAGAAGCAGCGGATTAAAGCTCCACAATCAATTTGATATACCCTGCATCTGTGGAATACATGAATAGACAACAAATCATCCCAAATTGAGGAGCCAGGAGTCAGTGCTGTGCCTCTGAGGTGGGAGAGCCAACTTCAGGACACTGGTCCACAAGAGACCTCCCAGCTCCACATAATATCAAATGGCGAAAATCTTCCAGAGATCTCCATCTCAACACCAGCACCCAGCTTCACTCAACAACCAGCAAGCTACAGTGCTGGACACCCTATGCCAAACAACTAGCAAGACAGGAACACAACGCCACCCATTAGCAGAGAGGCTGCCTAAAATCATAAAAAGTCCGCAGACACCCCGAAACACACCACCAGACGTGGACCTGCCCACCAGAAAGACAAGATCCATCCTCATCCACCAGAACACAGGCACTAGTCCCCTCCACCAGGAAGCCTACACAACCCACTAAACCAACCTTAGCCACTGGGGACAGACACCAAAAACAACGGGAACTACGAACCTGCAGCCTGCAAAAAGGAGACCCCAAACACAGTAACATAAGCAAAATGAGAAGACAGAAAAACACACAGCATGAGAAGGAGCAAGATAAAAACCCACCAGACCTAACAAATGAAGAGGTAATAGGCAGTCTACCTGAAAAAGAATTCAGAATAATGATGGTAAAGATGATCCAAGATTCTATTTCCCAGATCCAAAATCTTGGAAATAGAATAGACAAAATGCAAGAAACATTTAACAAGGACCTAGAAGAACTAAAGATGAATCAAGCATCGATTAAAAACACAATAAATGAAATAAAAAATACTCTAGATGGGATCAATAGCAGAATAACTGAGGCAGAAGAACGGATAAGTGAGGTGGAAGATAAAATAGTGGAAATAACTGCTGCAGAGCAAAATAAAGAAAAAAGAATGAAAAGAACAGAGGACAGTCTCAGAGACCTCTGGGACAACATTAAACGCACCAACATTCGAATTATAGGGGTTCCAGAAGAAGAAGAGAAAAAGAAAGGAACTGAGAAAATATTTGAAGAGATTATAGTTGAAAACTTCCCTAACATGGGAAAGGAAATAGTTCATCAAGTCCAGGAGGCACAGAGAGTCCCATACAGAATAAATCCAAGGAGAAATATGCCAAGACACATATTAATCAAACTGTCAAAAAATAAACACAAAGGAATCATATTAAAAGCAACAAGGCAAAAACAACAAATAACACACAAGGGAATCCCCATCAGGATAACAGCTGATCTCTCAGCAGAAACTCTACAAGCCAGAAGGGAGTGGCAGGACATAAATAAAGTGATGAAGGAGAAAAACCTGCAGCCAAGATTACTCTACCCAGCAAGGATCTCATTCAGATTTGATGGAGAAATTAAAATGTTTACAGACAAGCAAAAGCTGAGAGAGTTCAGCACCACCAAACCAGCTTTACAACAAATGCTAAAGGAACTTCTCTAGGCAAGAAACACAACAGAAGTAAAAGACCTACAATAACGAACCCAAAACAATTAAGAAAATGGGAATAGGAACATACATATCAATAATTACCTTAAATGTAAATGGACTAAATGCTCCCACCAAAAGACACCGATTGGCTGAATGGATATAAAAACAAGACCCATATATATGCTGTCTACAACAGACCCACTTCAGACCTAGAGATGCATACAGACTGAAAGTAAGGGGATGGAAAAAGACATTCCATGCAAATGGAAACCAAAAGAAAGCTGGAGTAGCAATTCTCATATCAGACAAAATAGACTTTAAAATAAAGACTACTAGAAGAGACAAAGAAGGACACTACATAATGATCAAGGGATCGATCCAAGAAGAAGATATAACAATTGTAAATATTTATGCACCAAACATAGGAGCACCTCAATACATAAGGCAAATACTAACAGCCATAAAAGGGGAAATCGACAGTAACACAATCATATTAGGGGACTTTAACACCCCATTTTCACCAATGGACAGATCATCCAAAATGAAAATAAATAAGGAAACATAAGCTTTAAATGATACATTAAACAAGATGGACTTAATTGATATTTATAGGACATTCCATCCAAAAACAACAGAATACACATTTTTCTCAAGTGCTCATGGAACATTCTCCAGGATAGATCATATCTTGGGTCACAAATCAAGCCTTGGTAAACTTAAGAAAATTGAAATTGTATCAAGTATCTTTTCCGAGCACAATGCTATGAGACTAGATATCAATTACAGGAAAAGAGCTGTAAAAAATACAAACACATGGAGGCTAAACAATACACTACTTAATAACGAAGTGATCACTGAAGAAATCAAAGAGGAAATTAAAAAACACCTAGAAACAAATGACAATGGAGACACGACGACCCAAAACCTATGGGACGCAGCAAAAGCAGTTCTAAGAGGGAAGTTTATAGCAATACAATCCCACCTTAAGAAACAGGAAACATCTCGAATAAACAACCTAACCTTGCACCTAAAGCAATTAGAGGAAGAAGAACAAAAACATCCCAAAGTTAGCAGAAGGAAAGAAATCATAAAAATCAGATCAGAAATAAATGAAAAAGAAATGAAGGAAACGATAGCAAAGATCAATAAAACTAAAAGCTGGTTCTTTGAAAAGATAAACAAAATTGATAAACCATTAGCCAGACTCATCAAGAAAAAAAGGGAGAAGACTCAAGTCAATAGAATTAGAAATGAAAAAGGAGAAGTAACAACTGACACTGCAGAAATACAAAAGATCATGAGAGATTACTATAAGCAACTCTATGCCAATAAAATGGACAACCTGGAAGAAATGGACAAATTCTTAGAAATGCACAACCTGCCTAGACTGAATCAGGAGGAAATAGAAAATATGAATCGACCAATCACAAGCACTGAAATTGAAACTGTGATAAAAAATCTTCCAACAAACAAAAGCCCAGGACCAGATGGCTTCACAGGCGAATTCTATCAAGCATTTAGAGAAGAGCTAACACCTATCCTTCTGAAACTCTTCCAAAATATAGCAGAGGGAGGAACACTCCCAAACTCATTCTACGAGGCCACCATCACCTTGATACCAAAACCAGACAAGGATGTCACAAAGAAAGAAAACTACAGGCCAATATCACTGATGAACATAGATGCAAAAATCCTCAACAAAATACTAGCAAACAGAATCCAACAGCACATTAAAAGGATCATACACCATGATCAAGTGGAGTTTATTCCAGGAATGCAAGGATTCTTCAATATACGCAAATCAATCAACGTGATACACCATATTAACAAATTGAAGGAGAAAAACCATACGATCATCTCAATAGATGCAGAGAAAGCTTTCGACAAAATTCAACACCCATTTATGATAAAAACCCTGCAGAAAGTAGGCATAGAGGGAACTTTCCTCAACATAATAAAGGCCATATATGACAAACCCACAGCCAGCATCATCCTCAATGGTGAAAAACTGAAACCGTTTCCACTAAGATCAGGAACACGACAAGGTTGCCCACTCTCACCACTCTTATTCAACCTAGTTTTGGAAGTTTTAGCCACAGCAATCAGAGAAGAAAATGAAATAAAAGGAATCCAAATCGGAAAGGAAGAAGTAAAGCTGTCACTGTTTGCAGATGACATGATACTATACATAGAGAATCCTAAAGATGCTACCAGAAAACTACTAGAGCTAATCAATGAATTTGGTAAAGTTGCAGGATACAAAATTAATGCACAGAAATCTCTGGCATTCCTATATACTAATGATGAAAAATCTGAAAGTGAAATCAAGGAAACACTCCCATTTACCATTGCAACAAAAAGAATAATATATCTAGGAATAAACCTACCTAAGGAGACAAAAGACCTGTATGCAGAAAATTATAAGACACTGATGAAAGAAATTAAAGATGATACAAATAGATGGAGAGATATACCATGTTCTTGGATTGGAAGAATCAACATTGTGAAAATGACTCTACTACCCAAAGCAATCTACAGATTCAATGCAATCCCTATCAAACTACCACTGGCATTTTTCACAGAACTAGAACAAAAAATTTCACAATTTGTATGGAAACACAAAAGACCCTGAATAAACAAAGCAATCTTGAGAATGAAAAATGGAGCTGGAGGAATCAGGCTCCCTGACTTCAGACTATACTACAAAGCTACAGTAATCAAGACAGTATGGTACTGGCACAAAAACAGAAAGATAGATCAATGGAACAGGATAGAAAGCCCAGAGTTAAACCCACGGACATATGGTCACCTTATCTTTGATAAAGGAGGCAGGAATGTACAGTGGAGAAAGGACAGTCTCTTCAATAAGTGGTGCTGGGAAAACTGGATACAGACATGTAAAAGTATGAGATTAGATCACTCCCTAACACCATACACAAAAATAAGCTCAAAATGGATTAAAGACCTAAATGTAAGGTCAGACACCATCAAACTCTTAGAGGAAAACATAGGCAGAACACTCTATGACATAAATCACAGCAAGATCCTTTTGGACCCACCTCCTAGAGAAATGGAAATAAAGACAAAAATAAACACATGGGACCTAATGAAACTTAAAAGCTTTTGCACAGCAAAGGAAACCATAAACAAGACCAAAAGACAACCCTCAGAATGGGAGAAAATATTTGCAAATGAAGAAACTGACAAAGGATTAATCTCCAAAATTTATAAGCAGCTCATGCAGCTCAATAGGAAAAAAACAAACAACCCAATCCAAAAATGGGCAGAAGACCTAAATAGACATTTCTCCACAGAAGATATACAGACTGCCAACAAACACATGAAAGGATGCTCAACATCTTTACTCATTAGAGAAATGCAAATCAAAACTACAATGAGATATCATCTCACACCAGTCAGAATGGCCATCATCAAAAAATCTAGAAACAATAAATGCTGGAGAGGGTGTGGAAAAAAGGGAACACTCTTGCACTGCTGGTGGGAATGTGAATTGGTACAGCCACTATGGAGAACGGTATGGAGGTTCCTTAAAAAACTACAAATAGAACTACCATATGACCCAGCAATCCCACTACTGGTCATGTACCCTGAAATAAGCATAATTCAAAAAGAGACATGTACCAAAATGTTCATAGCAGCCCTATTTACAATAGCCTGGAGATGGAAACAACCTAAGTGTCCATCATCGGATGAATGGGTAAAGAAGATGTGGCACATATATACAATGGAATATTACTCAGCCATAAAAAGAAATGAAATTGAGCTATTTGTAATGAGGTGGATGGACCTAGAGTCTGTCATACAGAGTGAAGTAAGTCAGAAAGAGAAAGCCAAATACTGTATGCTGACACATATATATGGAATTTAAGAAAAAAAAATGTCATGAAGAACATAGGGGTAAGACAGGAATAAAGACACAGAGCTACTTGAGAATGGACTTGAGGATATGGGGAGGGGGAAGGGTAAGCTGTGACAAAGTGAAAGAGCGGCATGGACATATATACACTACCACACGTAAGGTAGATAGCTAGTGGGAAGCAGCCGCATAGCACAGGGAGATCAGCTCGGTGCTTTGTGACTGCCTGGAGGGGTGGGATAGGGAGGGTGGGAGGGAGACGCAAAAGGGAGGGGATATGGGAACATATGTATATGTATAACTGATTAAATTTGTTATAAAGCAAAAAATTTAAAAAAATTTTTAAAAAGACATAGGGTAGCTGATTAGATTAAAAAACAAGACCCATTTATATGTTGCTTACAAGAGACTCACTTCAGACCTAAATACACACACAGACTGAAAGTGAGGGGATGAAAAATGATATTTCATGCAAATGGAAATGACAAAAAAGCTGGGGTGGTAATACTCATATGACAAAGAAGACTTTAAAACAAGGTCTGACAAAAGGCAGAGAAGGACATTATATAAGGGGATCAATAGAAAAAGACCATATAACATTTGTTAGCCAAATCTAAATCTATAAAGCAACTATTAGCAGACATGGAGGAAGAAATTGACAACAGTGCAATAATGGTAGGAGACTTTAATACTCCATTACACCAATGGACAGATCATCCAGACAGAGCATCATGATCTCTGTTTTAGAGGATGAACTTGGCATGGTTATAGGTCTTAGGGTGAAACGGCCTATATTTGGAATAGACAGTGACACACACACAAAAAACAGAAAGAAAGAAAAAGAAATTGTGTCTCAGAATACTAAGTCTCTCATATCTCTGCCTTTGCTCTTTGTTTCTTCTAATTCCACCCTCATTACCTGAATATCAATGTCAAAATTCAGTCCATCATTTGAAGTTTATCTCAAGGCCACTCTCTCCATGAAGTCTCTGCTGATCTCTTCAATGAGTGTGATTGTTCCTTCTCTTGAACCCTTAAGGTGTGGCTGTACACGTTCTTGCGTATGTTCTCTATACTCTCTTGCAAAGGGGTTCTTAACTCATTCTCAGAATTACTTGGGATGCTCCCTAAAATTATGTATGCTTGTGCCCCACCCCAGAGATTTGGACTCAGGGGCTGGAGTGGAGCCCACTTATCTGTATTTTTTTTAATATTTATTTATTTTTTTGGCTGAGCCCAGTCTTAGTTGCGGCACACAGGTTCTTCCGTGCCGCATGCAGGATATTTAGTTGCAAGCATGCATGTGGGATCAAGTTCCCAAACCAGGGATTGAACCAAGGCCCTCTGCATTAGGAGCTCGGAGTCTTAGCCACTGGACCACCAGGGAAGTCCCACACTTATCTGTATTTTTAATACAGACTCTGATGTAGAGCCAAGACTGAGAACCATTGCCATATTTTGAATTTTTCCTCACTGAGAGAACAAAGGGGAGATTACCAGGAAACATAAATGGAAAGGTATGTTGGAATCAGATCTCTGGACCTCACTTTCCTTATCTTTAAAATGGGGATAATAATCCCTTCTTCCTTGCATTATTATGAACGTAAAGGGAGATAATATATAGCCAACATCTAAGGCTGAGTCCTAAGAGTGAAGACACTACACACATTCCCTCACTTGACAGTAAAGACTGCCAGCTTAGTGCAATGTTTAGTACATGATGGCTTGTGTGACTTTTAACTTAACCATTTATACTCTGTGTGAAGGGTGTGTAACTTACACACATATGTTCCCTGGCTGCCCTGAGCTCTGGATGTTGAAGGAAGCTGTATGGAAGTTACTTCATCACTCAGTGGCTTAACCTTGAAGAACTTCTCTTTCTGGAAAAGAGGAGCTTTTCAACATTGCTAACTCCACTTATAGAACGGACATAAGAACGATCATGGCCATAACTTCATCACACTCACAATACAGGGAAGAGGGCACAGGAGGGTTTACACGGAGCTCCCACATACACTGTCTCATCCCATCCTCCTGAGGCCATATGAGGGAGATGTTAATGTCCCAGTTTTATAGATGTGGAAGTTGAGGCTTAGAAGAACTTAGATGATTTGCTAAAAGTTACATAAGTAGGAAGTGGCAGAACTACAATTCGAACCCAGTTAGTATAATTTCACATCTGATGCTCTTTATCTTCACCACAACTGACCCCAACAATTATCTGTTCATTTGATCAGGGGGTAGAGACGTCCATCCTGATCATCACAGTCCAAAACTGCTTCATGCAGAAGACATCTTGCCTGTGAATGAATCAAAGGTCCACCTGCGTCACTGGGTAAACTTCTGTACTTAGCATGTGCTGTTTCCTCTACCGCTCACATTCCCCATTGGCAAACTCCCACTCAGCTTTCAAGATCAGAACTTAGGAGCACCTCCAGTTAGCTTTCCCTGCTGCCTATGCCCATCCCAGCTAGCTAGACACATTCTTCTCCTTTTATCTTTTTTTTAAACTAAAGAGAAAACAAACTATACCAATGCAATCAGTTCCTTCTTGTTGGGCTGAAAAAGCAAAACTAAGCTGTAAAATTACAAGTTGCTACCTCTGCTGTGGAACAGCACATCGGGTGATCAGACAAGGTTGCTATCTACAGGGGGTGGCATTATGGAGACAGAATGGTCCTCCATTGTCATTCATTGTGTCTGTCCAAAACTAAATTTCCACTGTCTTTTTTACTTGCTCTGAAATTCATTAAAAAAAAAAAAAGTTAGCTTGTTTGTCTTTTTTTATTTTTTCTAGTAAGAAATTGGCTTAAATGGCCCCTAAGTGCACACTAAAGTGGAAATGACTGATAGCTGGTCTTTTCCCAGAAGGTTTTCAGAGGAGAGAGAGCCTGAGAGAACTCTGGGTTCCAGGCACCAGAAGAAGGGAGGTGCAGACACTGTAGAGGTGAGGGGAGGTCAGGTGTAGAGAAAGAATTCAAAAAACGGAAGGCGGAGGCCCTGAAAACAGGTGTGGCTTTCTCCACCACTCTAATGGAGCTGGACCTGTCATCAGGGATCAAAATCCAGGAATTCTGGTTTTTAACACAACATTTACACAAACACTAGAAAACTGAGTTTACCAAAGTTTGGGATTCTTGTCTAAATTGCTTCCCATTATGTTCAGGAGAAAGTACATTTATAAACCTTATAAACAAGGCAGTGAATCAAAATAACTCAACATAGCGTAGACCAATGTTAAGGCATTCTCATTTAGGAAGAAAAGGTTTTTTCACTAAAGATCTAACGCAGAGGAAGCCACATCATGACTAAGTTGTGTACCCAGGGAAAGTTAACATGATCATGACCTTGGAGCTACTTGAACCAATTGGAAAAAAAACTAGCACATGAGGACAAGGAATAGATCCCCAACTCTCTGCACATCCACATTCTACTTTTCCTTTGAGGACAAGTTCTCATGCTACATCCCTCATGAAGCCTTCCCTGATTCTACCTAACCCGATCATTGCACTTTCCTCCAGACTCCCACAGTATTTCATCTGAACCACTATTAACTTATCTCCAATAATCTGGTACCCATCACAGCACCTGGCATACAATAGGTGTCAGGAAATGTTTCCTGAGTGAATGTAAGAATCTACAACATAAACATTCGTCTGCTATCTAGATAGGTTCTAACTCAAGCCATATTTCTTTGGATTGTCTAAAAAGCTCGTAGAAGACTTCAGGAGGGAACTGAACCACGTACCATAGCATCTCAAATAATATATTAACACATGTTATACATCATACATGTTGACATATACATTTATGCACAGGAATACCTGCCCTTACAGAATACAGTTGGCCCTTGAACAACATAGGTTTAAACTGCATGGGTCTACTTATACCTGGATTTTTTTCAATAGTAAATACTACAGTACTACATGATCAGCACTGTTGAATCTGCCGATGTGGAATCGTGGATACAGAGGAACTGAGTATACACAGGGCTGACTATAAACTATATGCAAATTTTCAGCTGCACAGAGGATCAGCACCCCTAACCCTCCCCCTTGTTAAGGGTCAACTGTATATATAAATATATGTAAATGAATGTATACAAAAACTGTGTATGGTAACAATCTAAATGCACATAGAGTCAGAATAAGTGAGACCAGGTGACACAATTTGAAAGCAGGCCCAAGGGCCTCTGATCAATACAGCCGCTATGCAGCCATGTTGCCTGAAAGTCCTCTCAGGGTATTTTCCCTTGGGAGTGTACAAGGCATCTCATGCTCACTCTCCCTGTCTTCTCCATGAACACAAGCCAAGGCCTCCCAGTTGTTACAGCCCTGGAGCTACTGCTCCACCGTGGGCCAGCCGGGTGCTGGAGTGGAAGACTAGAAAACAGGGCCTGATATAGTAGCTGCCACCTCGGCCTCTAAACATATCCCCTACTATTGAATCCTGGCTCCTCCACAAGGTTAGCATGTGATTTATATAAGCCATCTCACTTCTCTGGATTTGCTTTTTATCTGCAAAATACAGATAATAATAGCATCTGCCTCCCAAAGTCTTGTGAGGATGGACTGAGGTCATATACATACAGCATGTAAGTCTGGGACATAATAAATATTTAGCAAATGATCATTATTATCATTACCATCAGTATTGCTTTCTTTGTCTTTCTCATGCAAAATCCAGCTTGCAGAAAACACATTGACGCTAAAACCACATCCTCCAGAAACTGCTTTAGGACCCCCATATATATCCAGCTTTGTCACAACGCACACAAGCACACATGTTCCTCACCTACAACAAGGGTGGGTAAGTGCAGAGATTCTCTAGTTAGGCTCCTTAGCCCCAAGATAACTACCACTAATCAAACAATATTCTACTGCACGAATGAGTACAGCCTCAGCATCTGACATGCCCAGAAAATGTAACTGCTGTTCATTAACTTCAGAATTAGTCTCCTATTCCTTTTCCTTGACCAGACAATTTTGCAAAAGTAAATATCTAAAAAGCCCTAAAACAGAGTAGCAAATTGTACTTTTTTTCCATTGAAAGACTCCCCTATTTGGGGATACTAGATCACATTATAACATTGCAAAACTGTCAGAGTGCAATTAACCCGCGTTGCTTCACATTCCTGATGTGGCAATTGTTTAAGACAGGGCTTTATAAGGGACCAGATGAAAGCAGTGAATGACATGGGATGCTCTGAACTTCAGGGTGCCCATCAGGAGAAGGAGCAAAGGAAGGCCAGGAGAGGTAGTTTTTGAAGACGAGGTCATGTTCCGTCTGAAGATGCTTCCACTTCTGCTGTTACTCCACGTGCAGCTTTCCAAGGCCTTTCTAGTACATTCTGAACTCCTACAAGAGAAAACTGCAAAAATTGTTCAGGTAACTCAACTATCAATTAGGTGGGCGGTTGATTTGCTGGTGATGAGGAAATTGTTTGGGTTCTCTTCTCTTTTTCCTTAAAGCAGCCTGAAAGAATTATGTGAATGATTTGTTTGAGGTTAAACATCTGGTTTCAGTGATTTGGAGAGTTCCAAGCAGGGCCCTCTGAAAGCCGGGCGTGCAAACAAGCTGGGTTCTTCACACTCTCAGAAAATACTGCTGCCGAGCTGCTGCAGCTGGGGAAAACTTTTAGAAGGAATGGTTTAAATTATAAAATGATTTTCTTTCTCACTTACCTAATATTTTCCCTTCGAATGTATCTGCAACACAATTACTACATGACTGGTGCTTTCTATATGGACTTGTCTTTGCAGCCAAAAATCTCAGGTGTACATACAGCATGAGGATGGGAAACTCTAAGGAACTAGAAATCAGTTCACAGTGTAATCATATTTCCTAAAACCAGGTTATGGGACTGTTTATAAACTCTTGGAAGCACTGTAAAAGCAAAACCAATAGCTTTTCTCCATTGTTTCACAGTATGAAAGGCCAAATTTAAAAAAAAAACACAAGGGAATGCTGTCAGAAGTTTGTCATGCACAATTTTCTTAGCATTACAGTTTTAGAAAAGCATTTCTTCTTGTTGATATTTTTCTTTCACTTAAAAAAATAGATTTCTTACATTGATAACAGTAACCCATGGGTTAATAGAAGTGATTAAGACTCTGTACAAAGCGCCCTGCTCAGCATTTCACAAACATTGTCTCATTTCATCCTAAAACAATCCTATGAGGGCGGCGGATTATTATTTCCACTTAAGAGACAAATGTGAATCTGAAGTCATCTAAGTGATGTGTCCAAGCACACAAAATTAACCTGTGGCAAAGCTAAGATTTGAACCCAAATCTATCTGATCTCAAAGCCTGTGTGAGCACAAAATTGCTCTGTCCTGTGTCACTTGCAAAGTGCCACTTAAGGGTGCTTAAGGTAAGAGAAAGAGGTTTCACGATTGGCTTGTTAACACCCCTCAGAACCTTCTTAATGAGTTTTGGCCCCTCCCAAAGAGTTACTGTGGTGGATAAAATGCTAATGACAGTGATGCTGCTGTTGCCCCAAAACATGTTTGGAATTCTTCTTTTGAAGCCATTAATTCTCATTTGAGAAGCAACATGGTGAATTGGGACCTGATTATCTTCTTGGCAAGTTCCTTATTTCTCTGCATCTTCATGTCTTAATGTGTATGATTAAACCTTTTCTACAGTAGTGAAAAGAGGATTAAAAAAGAGAATCTGCATTGCTGCAACTAATACTTCAAGGAGTCAATAAACGCTGATGCTGTTTTGTTTTTTTATTAAAAATAAGAAGGCAGTATCCTGACTGTGTACTAGCATTTTGCTTGAGGATGTGAACTCACCCCTTATGAAATACCTATTTTTATGCATAAATATTAACTGTATCACTGAATGGATGGACTGTTCCTTCCAGTAGGCAATGGTCATCCAAGTCGACCAGAAAGTTTGTGCTTTTATCTTTGTGACTATCAGGTTATTAGTTTTGGTTTGACCTCTGCAATAACTTGAAAATGAATGCAAAATGCACAGAGAACTGAAGGAAATTTCACAGCAAAGTCCTTATGTGTTTGTCTTTTTCCAGAATTACCTAGAAAAGTTCTACCAATTACCAAGGTACAAATATCAGTCTGAAAGGAAGAACAGCACTAGTGTGATTGTTGAGAAACTTAAAGAAATGCAGCGCTTCTTTGGGCTGAACATAACAGGGAAGCCAAATGAGGAAACCTTGGAGATGATGGGAAAGCCTCGCTGTGGAGTGCCCGATACTGGCGATTTTATGATAACTCCAGGAAACCCCAAGTGGAAACAAACTAATCTGACCTACAGGTAATAGTTCTAGAGTTTCAGAATTCACTCATTCAGCCCATGTTCACTGAACTCTTATGATGTGTCAGGCACTGTTCTAGGATTCGGAATACATTAGAGACAAACAAATGAATAAATATCCCTGCTCTTATAGAGTTTAGATTCTAGTGAATGAGTATGAGAATGGAAGGGTAAAGGTCCCATGGGTTCTTTTCAATCCAAAGCCTGCCATTTTTGTCTTCTTTCTCTATCAGTCTAAAGAGGACTATGGCAAATTTAGGCTGTCTCTCTAAGAATTCACTTTAGGACCCAAAAAAGACTTAATCATTGCTGGAGAGAATCTAGCCCCACCATTCATGCATCTTGATGATAATAACAATAATAATGATACCCAATGTTTGTTGAATACTACTATTTGCCAAGTAGTGAACTAAATGCTTTACATACATTTAATCCCACAACAACCTTATGAGAGGGGTACTATTTTATTATCCTCATTTTATGAATAAGGAAACTGAGTTTAAAGACTTGTAGTAACTGGTCCAGAACCTACATCTGTCTTCAACCCTAAGTCCTGCACCCCCTCCTTGCACCTTCTTCAGTGGTAGCATATCACATATGCACAAACTTCAAACTAGAGCAATTCAATCTACTGATGGACTGCTGTTCTAAACAATAATGAACCCTTCACACACTTTCTCATTTTGAAGGATTATTAACTATACCCCAGATTTGTCAGAGGCTGAAGTGGAAACAGCTCTTGAGAAAGCCTTTAAACTCTGGAGTCACGTATCACCCCTGAACTTCACCAAGACCTCACAGGAAGAAGCAGATATCAAGATTGCCTTTCTCCAAGGAGGTGGGCTCAAAGCAGTCATGCTCGATTTTGCTTTCCCTGGCTAAACTGAGACTTGGAAAATACCTAATACAAATCATTTTATTTCAGATCATGGGGACAATTCTCCATTTGATGGACCCAATGGAATCCTTGCTCATGCCTTTCAGCCAGGCCCAGGTATTGGAGGAGATGTTCATTTTGATGCAGAAGAAACATGGACCAAAACCTCCAGAAGTAAGTTCACCAAGGTTATGTCCACATGCAGCTTCTAAATGAACTTTTCCACATTAGAATTTGCCCTCCTACACACACACACACACACACACACAGCCAAGTTATTGTAAAATTTCACACTCACACAAACTGATCATTTAGAATTCTTGCTACCTCAAGATACTAAGTTAATTTAGGTTTAGAAAAAATCCTGAAGCTAAATTCTGACCTTGTTTCCTAAGGTAGGAATCAGAAAACAACAGATCATGGCTAAGTCCTTCCTGGTCCTATTTGTATAAATAAAGTTTTATTGGAACTGGGTCACATACTCTTTTGTTTATGTATCACCTATGGCCGCTTTCATACCACAATAACAAAGCTGAGTGGTTGACACAGAGACCATACGGCTCATAAAAATCTAAAATATTTACTATCTGGACTCTTATAGAAAAAGTTTGCTTACCACTGCTTTAAGGTATATATTTTAATATTGTGAAATTTAATGATGTTTGAAAAAGATTCCTATTTTTGGAAATTCAGAAATAATTGGTTTATTTAGAAAACTGACCCATTTAGGAAAGAGCAACCATCTAGTTATTCTCATTCATCTGGTGATTTCATCTTCGTGGAGCTCTTTTTCAATGATACGTTTCCATATAGCAAACTACCCTTTCAGGAGAAGACTCAGAGTAAGAAGAAGACCACCTGAAGGGAAGAACTGAGAATAAGGAGAGGTATATTCAGACCATATGGTACTTTACAAGGCTACAGGGTAACAAGAGGCCAAAGAACACTTTTTAGAAAATAATAGGAAAGAAGCCTTTTACCATTGCTTGGGACCTCTTCCTCCCACCATTTTCTCAACATAAATGTTTTGAGTGTTGATTCTACCTAAGTCCTTGTGCTAGGAGCTGTGAGTACCCAAAGACAATAAACACTCCCCACGACTTTGCATTCCCATTGTCCTTCCGACTAGTTCAGATGGTCATTACCTCTTACCTGAATTAACTGGTCCAGATTCCCACCTGGACTGTTTACCTCCAATCTTGGCTCCCTCTAATTTTCCCCAGCACTGTAAGAAGTTTTGTTTTTGGAAAGCCCATCTTTACATTTGGAAAGCCCAGTGTTTACATTTTCCAGGCCAAATATGTCCACATACCTTCACTTGACACTGAAAGCTCTTGGAGATCTTCCAAACTCATCTTCCATGGCTTGTCTTCATATTTCACACACAGCAGCCACATGGCACATTCACTGTTTCTAGATCACACCATGTGCTTTCCAACTGCCCTACACTTGCTCACATTGCTTCCTCTTCCTGAAACGCCTTTCCCCACACCCTAAGCCCCACCTTTCAAAATCCCTCTTTTCCATGCTACGTCAAATGCCACCCCCATCCTGTCTTTCAGCTAGAAATTAAGCTTTCCTCTCAGAATAACAACAGCCTTGATTTTTTCTTCTCTAACTGCCCTGCTCATTATTCTGTGCATTCTATTTGTTTGCACACATATCCCCTTTCAGTCTATGCATCATAACAAATCTCCCAGAGCCCCTTGCCCAGTACTCCAGACACTCAAAGATGTTTTTTAAAGTATTTATAATGAAAAATGGAAGGATGTGATGATCAAGAAAGAAAGTCTTGGAGCATGGGTAGAATATTACAAGGCTAATTATCATCAGGAAGTTGAACATGGTGGTAAGAACACAGGTCTTGACATCATACCTGGGTTCAACCCCAGCTCTACCACTTATTAGTTGCAAGGCCAATATAACAAGGTATTCAAAAATCTCTGGGCTTCAGTTCCTTTGTCATAAAAGTAATCTAACAATTCTTCATAAAAATGTTGTTAAGATTAAATATTATTACAATTCCTAGCATATAAGAAAGTGCTGTACAACTATGATTGTTTTTTAAGTAGACATGTAAGAAAATGCACAGTGTGTTTGTGAAATGGCACATAGACTAGCTGGAGTGAAGGATTCACATCAGAAATCTAGTCCTCAAATGTCTGCTGGAGCCAAATGGAGTAGTCTTGGACTTGGCAAAGGAGCTCGGGCTTTATTTGACAGGAAGTGCAAGCCTTGCAAGTTTTTAAGCTCCTAGTTATGAAAGGCACTATGCTCATGGAAGTTAAAAGATAAGGGTAGGAAGCAATAAGAAGCAGCGTTTGTCTTTTTCTGGTGGAAAATTCCTGAAGCTTCCTGGAGAGCTCAGAATCAAGGAAGAGCTGGTGCTGAGTGGTCAGGGAGCCAAAGTGAGTCAGCTCTGCATCTGAGGCCACTGTTTCTGCCTGGCAGACTGAGACTCTCCTCATGGGGCAGTGGGCCTGGGATACTGGAGAGGGGTAAGGATGGGTGCATGGGAGGAGAGGGCTTTTGAGAGTCATGAGACCTGTGATGGTCCTGCCATCGTTTCCCTGAGCCTCAGGCCCATGAAATATGGGAATTGGAATAAAGGCAGCAGTCTTTCTTGGTTCTAAGATTTGGTGAGGAGCTCATACTCACCTAATCTTAACCTATAGCCCCTACCCTGATTCCTTCCAATCTCCATTTCTTCAGGTACCTGAAGAGAAAAGGAAAAAGGCAGGCATGGGAAAGGCTGTTTCTCCAGGGAGTTTTGGCTCAGAAGCTGCATTCCTTGAGATCCTATTTCTACCACCCTTCAATCTACTTGGAGCCATTCACCACACATGCTTGCATTTCAGATTACAACTTGTTTCTTGTTGCTGCCCATGAATTTGGCCATTCCTTGGGGCTGGCTCATTCCTCTGACCCTGGTGCTTTGATGTATCCCAACTATGCTTTCAGTGAGCCCAGAACCTACTCGCTCCCTCAAGATGACATCAGTGGCATTCAGGCCATCTATGGTAAGGTCATCTGAAGAGCAGCAGTACCTGGTGAGACCTGGCCATGTCAGGGATGTTCATTGCAGTCTTGGCTATGGTGATCGAAGTTAGAGGGCACCTGGGAGTCCATCGGGAGGAGAATATATGGGTAAAATGTGGTGGATGCCTGCCATAGAGTAATGTACAGCACTGAATCAGATGTACATAGATGAGTCTTTAAAACATCGTGCTTCCTGGAAAAGAAAGAGAATGATACACATTACTCAGTGTATAAATTACATAATACATGAATCTACACAAATTAAATATGTATATAGACAAAGCAAGGCATTTTCAAGAAACATGCTAACAAACATAAATACATATATATTGAACATATCAAGATTGTTGTCTATGAGGGAAAGAGGGGAGTGGGGATGGAGTATGGAGAGAAAGACACATTTTTTAAAGACAGGACTAATACTTTTCAGGGAGGGATATAGAGGCCTTTGCCTCTGTCTAAGTATTGTCTGACAAGACCATTGCATATCTCCTTCCTCTTGCCCTCCTGCCCCCTAGTGGCTGTAAGAACAAGAAACCAGAGAAGAGGTTTGCAGCTCTCTAAAAATAAAAATAAAAAAATGTTTTAAATGTTGATTGAAAGGGAGTGTTGTGGAGTTGAATTGTGTAAAACATTCTCCCTCTCTGGTGGGACAGCAGTACAAAAACAAGCATGCCAGGGTCCCACAACTACGAATTTTATTCATGACAGTAGAATTTTCAGGAATGATGAGACCTAGTCTAACTGCCTCTACTCCCCAATCCCTTTTCCCCTGAAAACACCTCCCTTCCTCACTCGCCTATATTTGAACTGTTAGCAGCCTTTCGTTCTACAATGGGAAAATACATTAAAATTTAAATACTTATAGAAAAAATATTGCTACATTTTGATTTAGATTTATGCTGTGGGGATCTCTTTCCAGAAGATGGATTTTAGTGAGAAAGGAGAAAGTAGATACTGAGTGACTAAAAATTCAGAAAGAGAAGGCAAGAAGGGAAAGAAGCATGGGATTCTAATTTTAAACTGGCAGAGGGGAGGGAGAAGAATTCAAATTTCTTTATTTCACATCTTAGCTTGGAACTGTCCCTAAAGCTACCATTACTCTTTTATTTTTGTTTTAATTTTTTTTTAATTGAGGAATAGTTGTTTTGCAATGTTGTGTTAGTTTCTACTGTACAGTGAAGTGGAGTTCCCTGTGCTATACCTCAGGTTCTTATGAGTTATCTATTTTATATATATTAGTGTATATATGTCAATCCCATTCACCCAATTCATCTTACCCCACTCTTTTATTTTTTAATTTAAAAAAATAAAGTTTTTAAGAGAGCCTAATGTGTGATTACTTTAATGCCTTATAGGATAGTTAGTTAGCATTTCTTTTCATATGAAGACCCTTCACCAACCTGAGAATTAACTGAAATACACCAAAATTCACCCTGAACTCATGCTTATGAAAAGCCTTTTTACTTTCAGGACCTTCGAGCAACCCTGTGCAACCTACTGGACCAACCACACCCACAGCCTGTGACCCCAGACTGACATTTGATGCCATCACTACACTCCGCGGAGAAATACTTTTCTTTAAAGACAAGTATAAGAATGAACTATTCCTTCCTTTGACTTCTTTTACTGGCATAACTTAAAACTGGATTCTAATTAAGTCACATATTACACATTACCCAGCTTTTCCTTTGAATTCTATGCATATGAATCTCGTTGGAATTGATAGTGTTTTCTGGGTAAATCAAAACGTCCAGGAAAAGAAAAAAAAAAAAAAAGCTAAAACATCTGTAAGCATTTAGATGTTTGTGATGATGTAAACAGACATGGACTCTAACTGTTGGGAACCCTACAGCTGGGTTTACCCAACACCAAAATAGCATTCAATTCCACCCAAATTCATTCAAGTGAATGGAAACTGTCACTTAATAGCTGCAGGGAAAATCATCTGACTGAATTTTTCAATTTTCCATTGGCTATTCTGTGATTGTGTACTCACAGGCGGAGTGTTCTTGTATTGCTTTTGCTAGAATATTCTAAATATTCTTAACATATTGTAGCAACAATAATGAAAGAGACTAACAAAATAAAACTTGTCAATGTGTGAGGAGGCGGGCAATGTAAAATGTAATCAAATACGGTCACTTCTATCAGGTCGTCTGAAAACTATAAAGTACTCACCAGATGGACAGTATCACCATAAAGTGCTGGCCATATGCTGGTCACTGTGCTGGAAGCATTGTCTTCACTGTATGTTATAACCTCCCAGCAATCTTATAGGATCAATACCAGCCCAAGACTCATAGAAGCTGCCTGCTTAGACTATTGTGTGTGATTTTCTGCCTTATGTTCCATTAGGTACTTCTGGAGAAAGCATCCTCACCTACGAAGAGTCGAACTCAATTTCATTTCTCTCTTCTGGCCATCCCTGGTAAATGGTATACAGGCTGCTTATGAGGATTTTGACAAGGACTTAATTTTCATATTCAGAGGTAACTGCCTAAGGTTTTCATCTTGTTTTAGTTCCTCCTGAAGGGAAGGGCAGGACTTCTTTGTGGTCCCTTCCAGGTTCAAAGAGGTGAGTCAAGAAGAGAGTGTTAGCTTTTGTCACAAGACCTGGGTTGGGTCGCATCTCCACCACTAAATGCTGTATGAACTTGAGCATGTTGTACCTTCTTCAGGCATCAGTTTTTTCATCTACAAAATGAGGACACTTTATTAGACCCTTTAGCCTTCCTCCACCCTCATCCCAGATATAATTTTCTAAGATTCCCCAAGGCTCTAGTTTAATCTCTGTATAGAAGTAACATGAGATAAGACGTTCAAGTGTGGAGCCTTGAGTGTCAGGCTACAAAGTTGGAAATGTTTTACAGGTGCTAGGAAATCACTAGAGTTATCATAGCCCAATGGTCTTCACTTTACCACCTCTATCTTTTCAAGACTATTTTTCCATTTTCATTTCTATGATGAATTTATGCAAAGATTAAGAATTGGTATACATTTTGTAGGAATGGAAAAACTTTATGTAACATATAACCTGAATCATTGGCAGGTAATCAGTACTGGGCTGTAAGTGGCTATGATATTCAGCAAGGTTATCCCAAGAATATAGCAAACTATGGCTTCCCAAGCAGTGTCCAAGAAATAGATGCAGCTGTTTCCTACAGGGGAAAGACATACTTCTTTGTAAACAACCAATTCTGGAGGTAAGAGAAACTATTTTTTCCATTAGAGATTGAAATCTATGTTTCTTTACCCTCTTTACAAACCATCAATGATCAGGCATCTGAAGGTTTAAAATATTTAGGTGGTCTCTGATAGGCATTCTTTTTCACAAGATAATTGATGTCGCTATGGCTTTTGAAAATTTTACAAAGGTAAGATGCCTGCACAATGGTATTGAGGATTCTATATCCTGAAACAGAGCGAACTTTAATAAAACACTAAAATGTGATGCAAAGAAAGAGTTAGGCTAATTCTCATTTATTCATTAAATTCTAAGAGTTAAATTCTACTACACTCAATCAAATATTATACAGAACTTGATTCCCAACTTGAAATTATTATTTATATTTATTCAGATAGAGACTATGAACCAATTAAGTAAAAGCCTTAGAACATATAAGCTCTCCTTTCTGAAAATAACACTACCCCAACAATCAGAAGCCTGTTTTCGTATTAGTGATACCCATATATTTTATAAATATGTATGTATGCTTAGGTAGAGAAGTTAACCACTGTTAGTTTCCCAGTAAATAGGACATTGTGAAGAACAAATGAGAAAATACGTGTGAAGGCATTATGTAAAGTACATACAATTTAAAGAAAACTATTAATCACTGTACACTGTATTGGTCTTAAAATGTGGAACAATTTTTTTTTTCTAATCAGATATGATGACCAAGGTCAATCCATGGAACCAGGTTATCCCAAAAGCATAGCAAGTAGCTTTCAAGGAATAGAAAGTAGAGTTGATGCAATTTTCCAGAAGAATTGTAAGTAGAAAAAAAAAATAAAACAATAAATTTTTAAAAAATGTTAAGTAGCTCATTTGCATTGCAACGTTATATTAGGACAGGAGTGGAGTCTTTTTAATTGAAAACATCTAAGATCTGCTACAAGCTAATTCAATACATTATAACTTTTTTTTTTCTTATAGCCTTCTTCCTTTTCTTCAGTGGACCAAGATATTATGCATTTGATCTTAGAGCTCGTAGGATTACTAGAGTTGAAAGAAGCAATAGATGGCTTAACTGTAGATAAAGCCGAAGCAAAATCAAGTGCGTTTGTGTCCATTTTCTGAATATGGAAGGGAGATCTAATCTGCATATCTATTACATTGTGTCCTAGTTATACTTTTTTCAACAATAAGTAATATTGTTTGCTCTCACTGTATTCATTGGACCGATCCTCACTGAAAATAAGTTTGGAGTATTCCACTGTTTGCAGAGGCTAATTTTGTCCTATATTCCATCTCAGGTTAGTGAATCCATCACAAGGAGAAGGAAATTAAGCCTTCTTTGCCACCTCAATATTCATTATTTCCTCACTTGCTTATTTGACTTCTAAAATGCCCATTTATTCTTAAGTCTTTTAAATATGTCTTAACTGTAACTGTTACATGTAATTTAGCACTGGATTTGGTTATAAGTAAGGATTATGAACAACATAAATAGTACACATTGTCTTTTGCCAAAAATGTGGTGCTATTTTCCACTCTTGGAAAGAAATGTTGTTGAGACTTGTTGTGGATTGAATTGTGTCCCCTCCAAAAAGTATGTTGAAGCCCTCACCCCAGGTACCTACAGATGTACCTAATTTGGAACTAGCATCTTTGAGGATGTAATTAGTTAACATGAGGTTATACTGGATCAGAGTAGGCCTAAAAACTGATGTTCTTATAAGAGGAGAGACATAGACACACAGTGGAGAGGTCCATGTAAAGATAGAGACAGGATTGGAATGATGCATCTACATGCCAAGGATTGCCAGCAACCACCAGAAGCTGGAAGAGGCAAGGAAGGATCCTCCCTAGAGCCTTCAGAGAGAAGAGCATGGCCCTCCTGACACCTTGATTTTGAACTTATAACTTCCAAATTGTGATTTAAAAATTTTCTGTTGTTTTAAGCTACGAAGTTTGTGATACTTTGTTAAGGCAGCTCTAGGAAGCTGATACAGTACACCTGAACTTATGGAAATGAATCAGTACAGAAATACAGACTTGCAAACCCAGTAAAGATTACTGGCATCTTCCCAGGGGAGCAGCTCTAGGAAGCTGATACAGTACACCTGAACTTACGGAAATGAATCAGTACAGAAATACAGACTTGCAACCCCAGTAAAGATTACTGGCATCTTCCCAGGGGAGAAGCAAAAAGGAGGGGTACCACTTCCTCTCCTGTCTCCTAGCTTCTAGAGTTCAAGAAAATGGGCCAGTTAAATCTGTTGTTCTTTATTTCTGTTTTTCCCTGGGATCCTCAGGAGGACACCCTCTACAGATAACCAGGGTTTGCCACACAAACAGAATAGTGTTGGGCACAAAATTCAATAAATCTCATTTAATTGAATTAAACTGAGCTTAGATGCATAAATTTGCTAATGGCTCTTTTCCGTTAAGAACTTTAAGATTTGTGGTATCATAATGACTAGTCTAGACATTAAAATCATTATAATGTCATATCTGCAGTTGTTAGAATGTAATGCAGTGCAGCTTATTACACAATAAAATATGTGAATTGTAAAATATATTTATCACTAGCACATCCTTTTTTATTTTCCTGTAAAGTTTTTAACCCCCACAGATGATTGATTTAATATACTTTGATACTTTTTTCTGGTTAAAAATTTATCTATTAAATGATTTCAAAATAAATATTTTAAATGACTGACTTGTGATGTACTATAATTTCTTAAGATACTACCATATAGTTCATCTAAAGTATAAAAAGGAAATTTCAATATATTTGCAGCCATTTTCCTTTATCAGAAATATTACATTGATATTAAACTTTTAGATATTACTTCACAGGTTTATGAAATATTTTATCAATATTCTATGTCTTCAAAGATTCCCTCAAGTATGTCAATACATTATTCTCAACTTATTTTACAAGATAAGAAAATAGAAACTAGTATATACTATAATTTCATTTATTCAACAATTAATCACCTACCTGTTCCAGATGCTGTGCTAGGGAAAGTGAGAGAGGTGTATAAGCAATTCATTGTATCAATGTCAAAGGGCAAAATGACCTGTAAGAACTCGATATTTCTTTAAGAGTCAATTCCAGACTATGGCATTTTCTAAAACTTCTTATGAAATCAGTTTTTAGAAGCACGAAGATGGGAGATTCATCTCAGAACAGCTGCTAGTTGCACCAGTTAGCTATGATAGATTCTTGGCCCAAGCCTCATCTGTACATTTTCAAGATAAGAACTGAGTTCATGTTATTTCTTTAACCATATTTCACAGTCATAGGAAATGAACAGCAATACAAAGTATAATAAAGAATTTTTTAAATTAGCCTTTTTTTTTTTGGTTTTCTTCTTGACAACATGTGGTATTTTTTGGATGTTACATTGAAGTTTTATGTGAGGACAAGAGATTTAAGAATATAAGCTTAAAACTTTAAGAATGATATTACTTTTATCTTAGGTTGAGTTTCCTAAAAAGCAAAGACTAAGACAAGACTTCAGTGCAGTTACTTTATTCAGGACATGGTCCCAGGAAGTAAGGGTGAGGTAGCAAGCAGAGTGAAGCAGAAAGAGGGAAAGTCAATACAAGTATGTGTTATTGAGGTTTCTACTATGGGCAGCTGGGGCTCAATTCCATCAGGACCTCCTGAGAAGCTTACAGAACACCTTTCAATTGTTCAAATCTCCAGTGGATCAGAGGCTGGATCTGATCCGGCCTCCAATTCCCTCCTTCAATTCCCTCCTTCAACATTAATCCTTCAATTCCCTCCCGCACTGGGTAGCTCTAAGGAATTGACCTGTAGCTTCATGGCAGCTCAACGCCCTGGGAAAGCAGAAAGACACCCAGTCTGTGGTTAAGGTTGGACTTTGTCAGAGTAAGGTGAGTTACACAAGCCTGTCCACCACCATACAACTAAATTCAGAGGTGTACTGGGGGATTGTTACACGGGGCACCAGAGGCACCTCCTATAACTTTGTTGTTGGGAGATTAAAATGATGGGAAATTGGAGGTGACATCTTTGGAGAAACTTGCTCACCCAAGAAAAAAGATTTACAGATACCAACACTATAGAAATCTCAATGGGACAGAGACTGCTAGTTACCTATGTTAACATGATTCCCCCCTTCCTTTGCTGCAGTAAGACCCCAATTTAATTTGAGGTAGCAATGCATCCAGCTAAGAGACTACATTTTGTAGCCTTGCTTACAGCTAGATTTGGCCATGTGTTTAATTTCTTGCCAAAAAGTGTAAGCAGAATACTCCATGGGCTTATGGAAAGAGACTGGGTACTTACTTTCTCTATGTTCCTCCTTCCTGCTGCCTGTAATGCAGATACAATTGCAGAAGTCTCCTGGACCATAAGGCACTGGCACTGAGAGGGTGGTGTAGCAAGGTGTCTGCTGCCTACATCCCTGATGATGTGGTGTTGTCATAGAAGCCATGGACTGCCACATCTGGCTTTCTCTTACATGAGGAAGAACTCAACGTTTATTAATCATCTATTATTTGGGGTTTTTTCTCTTACATTTTGACCAAATCTCATTCCAGCTAATACACCACATGAAGTGTCTGGAACCTGCCCCACCTCCCTGCAGTAAAGGTCATTAACTGGCAAGCCCTGCCAGTGCACACATCGTTTCTAGTCAGCTTTCCTTTCTCTCAATCTTAAACAGATTGCAGAGCACAACATATCCAAACATTTTTTTAAAAGCTTCTAATGTCAAAAACAGACACCAAAAAAGAAACTTTGAAGAAATAGAGACAGTCCTGGGAGCAAAAGAGAATGTCAGAATAAACAAGCAAACAAAAATACTTAACATTCTTTAAAAATAAGATATTTTACATCTAAAAACATTAACAAAATACAAAAAAGTAAAAAATAGAAGGATACTCAGAGAACTAGAAAGAGCTCTTGGAAATTAAAAATATAACTGAAATAAGAAACTCAGTAGGTGAGCTGGAAATAAAGTTGATGGAAAATAGTAAAGAATATATTGAAAACACAGAGATTTAATCCAAGAGTTCCAGTAGATATGTATTCCAGAAAGAGAAAGAGGAAACTGGGTGGAAAGAAATTATCAAAGAAATAATAGAGGAAAGCTTCCTTGAATTGAAGTTTTCATAATGAAAGAGCTCTCTTACTGCCAAGCAATGTTAATGCAAAAAGACTCACATAAGAGACATCATTATAAAACTTCAGAATATCTGGTTAAAGAGACTTTCAAAATTTTTCAGAAGAAAAAAGAAAAATATCAAGAATCAGAATAAAAGTATTTTCAACAATACTAGATTCTAGAAAACAATGGAACCGTAACTTCAAAATTCTAAGGGAGATTTATTTCAGCCTGATATTCCATAACAAGAAACACTCTCAGTCAAGTGTGAGGATGAAATAAATGGCATTCTAGATACGAAAAGATTAGAAACATGCATTTTCCTTGCACACTTTCTTAGACTCTCCATCCCTATCTCCCATGGCTATCTACACATATATTTGCTCCAGTCAGGACAGATTTCCTATAGTTGATTTCCACCATGGTACCTGTTTCCTGTGGCCTCCCTCCACTCATATGCCTTCTCCTTTCCACTGTGAAAACCAAATCTCCTACACGTTCTTCAAGAGACAGTGCAGGCTCCACTTGCTTGAAGCCTTTAGGTCACACACATCTGCAGTGATCTCTCTACCTTTTGACCCTTCTCAGTCTCTAGAATCTTCACATGCATTTTGCTACTTTTCTCATTTTATCTGGCATTAGTCTCTGTATATGTCTGAATTTTCCAACAAGATTGGAACAGTATCTTAGTGTGACAGGAAAATAGAAAGTGCTTGGTAAACATCTGATGTTTACCCAGTTAATTAGGATAATCTGATTCCTGAATTAATTGTCTTTTCATGACACCATACTTTTTTTTTTTGAGAAACAGACATGGCTTGTTTATTAGAATGCAGAAAGTATCTGTATCAAGAGCAAGACAACAGGTGAAATTGTATTCCTCAGAAGAAGCAACAAATTACAATTTTACAAACATAACAGGTGATTTTAAAAAAGATAAAAATTTTTTACAAAGAAAATTATCTTTTTATATAAATATTTTGGGCTTTCATTCAAAGGAAAATTATTTCATAAACTCTCAAGAGGAAAACCTTCAACTTTGCAAGGACAAAGTAACTTGGAGGCTGACTTTATATTATTTTGAATTCAATAATGAACAACGACTGTGTTTACCAAACAATTGTAGATCATGATTGCAAAATCAAGTCAACCTAAGAAAAAAAAAGCATATCATGACACACCCCATGGCAAATGTCCTTTGCTGTTTTTAATTAAAGGATGATACAAGCCAACTCATGCCACGTCTCACTATTATTTTCTAAATTCTATGCAAACAGGACAAGGCTTCAACTGAAGAGAGAGAGGAATGAAGAGCCTTCTTCTATTTTTGGTCTTTGTAACATTTTCTTCTGCGTTTCCCACAGACCGAACGATGGAAAATGAAGAAAACATGCAGCTGGCTCAGGTACTGTCTCAATAAATGTTATTAATGACTATCAATAAAACTTTTACTTTATTCATTGTATTGGGACTTAAAAAGACAGCTAGTTCCTACCAAAGAGTCCTGAACTTTCTTGTGAGGAGCTGCTTTTCCTTTCCTTGGCTCTAAGGACATCAAGGAAATTTGAGGGATGGAGAGTAGGGGTGGGGTGGAGGATAGGCAGGGTTTGCTACAACTTTAAGCAATAGTTACAAGTGAAGAGATAGTGAGAATAGAAAGGGTCAGCCCTGCAAGAAAGGAGGTCTCCATAAAAGCATTTGAAGACCAACCAGGAGAATCCAACTATATTTTGGAGCCACTTATCCCTATATGTATGAAAAACACATTGTTTTGGAAATTCCCTCTAAAAATCAGTCCAATTTGCCATACTTGGTGAAATTATTTACATTTGCAAAGTGGATAATCACATCTCCTCTAGCATTTGTTTCAAGGAAACACCATAATGAAAGTAACAGCAACAATATGTAAGACACAAGATAATTTAACACACAGAAGAAGCTTGCTTCTCTTCTGTGGAAGTTTGGAGTCTCATGGGCTGTGTGGGTTTAGCCAGTTCTGGTCACACATAGCTCAATGAGTTCTTGAAAACTGAAAGCACAGGGTGACTCTTTGCTTTCCTCTTTGTTTTCTTCCTCTCTTCTTTCTTCTCTCACTCCTTCCTTTCCCTTGTTACTTATTTCCTTTTTCCCTCCTACTGCCAAAAAGGATTTCAGAAAATTTTGTTTTCTCCTGTGATGGAGATCTGCTCTCCTGTAGTCTGTGCCTTTTTTTTTGTCTTTTTGGTCAGGCATATCTCAACCAGTTCTACTCTCTCAAAATAGAAGGGAGTCATCTTGTTCAAACCAAGAACAGAGGTCTCATAGACAGCAAAATTCGTGAAATGCAAGCATTTTTCGGATTGACAGTGACTGGAAAACTGGACTCAAATACTCTTGAGATCATGAAGACACCCAGGTGTGGGGTGCCTGATGTGGGTCAGTATGGCTACACTCTCCCTGGGTGGAAGAAATACAATCTCACATACAGGTAATGCTTCTGCCCCTAATCCAAAGGAACATGAAAATAATCTCCAAGGAACAAAAATAATAATAGTTTCTTTTACCAAGCACTTCCTGTGTGTTCGGCACTTGATAGGTTTTATTTATTCCGTCCTCCCAAGAAATTTGTGACATAGGCATCACTGCTATTACCACCTTAAACACAGAGAAACAAAAGCTTATTTGCCATAGGCCGTTTTACACAGCTCTTCTCAGCAGACTGGCTCTGGCAGATATGCTCTAATCTCTAGCCTCTGCCACCTCTATCAAAGCTCAGGACCAGGATCTGCCTTCTGATTGCAGATGCTTAAAGGTACAAATGAAGTGTGCTCAAGGGAAAATGGGAAGACCCTGGAGCACAACCAGTTCATGTCAGAGATGTGTGTGAGTCAGATTGTCAAATCTAAGGTGGACCACAGACATCTCAAGGAAAGGGAGCTGGCTTATTGGCAGAAAGAAGATGAAGTGCACCTGTGACCTGAGATAGAGTCAGTGACTTTGACCACTGCTCTAGAGCCTTCCTGGCTGGCCCTAAAGAGTCTTTCTGATAGTTCTTCCTTCATCTTACTGAGCCTTAGGGATTGAGATAAAAATACGTTTATCAAGATAGGGAATATAAACTAAAGGAAGATCTTTTCCTGAGTAACAAACTCTTTGTGGCTCTCAAGTGAGACTCTTAATATATGACACATGCATAAGACTGATTTCTACAAGCCGTTTGAGGAAATAAATCTCAATTCTTTTTAGAAGATATTTATAATACAGTCATATACACAGCAAACACATACATGAGATTAATGATCTCCCACTTAAGATGTGATCTTAGGGAGGTCATTTAACCTCTTTGAGCCTCATTTGTTAAAGTGTGATAATACTACCTGATGAGTAGGGCAAATGAAAGATTGAATTATATAGCATACGTAAAAGTACCTTATTTAAATAGTAAAGTAGTGTACAAATGTAGCAATAGCACCATACCAAAAGTTACTGCCGCATATAATTGATGACATAGAAATTATTTTCTTTCCACAGTATGTGTTTACATGCATGTATAACCACCAATTGATATATTTTTGTTAATTTCTAAGAATCATAAACTACACTCCAGATATGGCACGAGCTGATGTGGATGAGGCTATCCAAAAAGGTTTAGAAGTGTGGAGCAAAGTTACTCCCCTAATATTCACCAAGATTTCCAAAGGGATTGCAGACATCATGATTGCCTTTAGGACCCGAGGTAAGGTTTTCAACAGGTAAAACAATATGGCTATTTCATCCCAGGAGCTTTGAAGAGGCTGATCTTTTTTCCCCCCATAAATTGTATCTCAGTCCATGGTTCGTGTCCTCGTTATTTTGATGGCCCCTTGGGAGTCCTTGGCCATGCCTTTCCTCCTGGTCTGGGTCTGGGTGGAGACACTCACTTTGATGAGGATGAAAACTGGACCAAGGATGGAGCAGGTGAGCCCGATTTTCTTTATGAACAAAATTTTGTTATTCATACAAATTCCTAAAGGAATAGTTTTGCAACTAGTTGCTTTTTACTTCCCAATTTCCCTACGATTTTTCATATTCCAGATGACATTGATGAAAGTGTTCAATGTCTATTCAAACAATTGTGCTTGTCCAGTTCAGAGCCTTATCCACACAACATCTTCATAAAGTTGCTAATCCTGTTATGATCAGAACATTCTTCCCTTACTCAGATGTTCATTCATATACCCACAATGCCTGAAGGGCCACTATGTGCCTGGAACTGCGCAAGGTGTTGTACAGACCACAAAGTTGTACTCGAAAAGTTCCAGCTCTTCAGAGGTTCATGATCTTGTGTGATGTATAAGGCCTAGACCCACTCACTACCATACAAGGCAGACTGTGCTGTCTGTTATACCCATGGCAGAAGTCATCTCTGGCTTGAGGATTGAAAGAAGACTCTGGGGAGGTGGTGATTCTAAGTTAGTGATTGAAGAATGCTGTGTGGGTTCATGGCCCATAGGAAGTCTGTTTATATGCATGAACCTCTTCTAACTCTTGCCTATCTGCCAAAGTATTAGACCCTTGTCTTTATATTTGACTTATTTCTTCAGACTAAGTGAGTTGATTTTATTTCTCTTAATGGGCCTCCCTGGCACTAAAATAAGAGATATTTTATTACTTTTCAAACAAAATACAAAACTTTACTATAGTAAAAATATGTGCCTCAAATGAAGGAGCAGGTGGAATAGACTCTCGGGTTCTCCCACTCTTTTTTTCTATCATTGACTACAGTCATCTTGGGTCTGGCATCTGGTTTCCCAGGTCCCAGAAAAGTGGAGGCTGTGTCTCTCTGGTGGATGGTATGCGAGGACACAATTCAGTCCTGACCACGTAACTCCAGACAGTCTGTGGGTCAGTTTTACAGTTTCTGCAAAACTGAAAGCCAGTGACTCAAAATGATGCATGGCCACTCCTTGCTAAGTCTGATCATGTGATGTAATTGTTCTTCCAAGAGCTAGGAAACAAAGAGGGTAAAGAACTCAGTGATGGCTGAACTTCAGGTACCAGGGAAGTCTGGGATTGGTTGCTGCCACTGCCACGTGAGTTACATTAAAGACAAGAAAATGAAAGATGTAGGGTGATACCATGACCCAAACAACAGAGTAGTTGAATGGACCATGTCTGTATCTCCTGCTGAAACATGTCCCAATATTTCTCTGGATTTGGCCTAAAGGCAGTGTGGATATGTCCAATCAGGCAGTTATAGGAAATATCTTAGTGCTCACCAAAGTCAGAATGACTCCACTTTGTCAGCCAGTATTTACTTTCATATCTAGAGGTAGATATGAAAGTTTCACTGTCATTTTATCCCTATTAATTCCAATATTTAGTAGTAAAATTACTATTACGCATACTGCAAAAGGCCCCTTGCCAAAGGGGATGTGTGGGGTCGATTATGAAAAAGTCCAATGTGATCTGGGCCCCAAGTTGGCAAAACTTGCTTGAGCAAAGCAGAGGATAAATATAGCCCTCCACCAAGTTCTGGCGGATTGCCAGGCAACAATTCTAAAATGGGTTATCTTCTAACTACTTTACTACATTCCCTCAGCTTTGAAACTTTTGTCCCTGGGGGATGCCCAATCATATAACTCTTACCTCACTGATGTAGAAGGGAAAATGCCTTCCTGTTCTTTAATAAAAAAATAAAATCTCAAGCATATGTGACCTCCAATCAGATTTTTTAAATAGAAAATTTGGCAATAATGTATAATATATGATTACCTTCTTTACGTATATGTAAGCTCTCTCTATGGAAAGGGCACAAAAGTCTTAGTGTAACTTCCTTAAAAGCAATAGACAACTGTCATCTGCTAATCCCACTGTTTCCTAAGGGGAGGACAGTCACTGCTTGATGATGTTGGAGGAATTTGAGCACATAGAGAGGCTTTCCTGAGAATCTCCCAAAGTGAGGTCAGTGTCAAGCCTGTATGTGAATGTAAATGTTCTACTCACACATGTGCACTAAACAACTGAAACAGACCTCAGAGACCGCTACAGATGCAGTGTTGGGATGGAGAAGAGCAGTGGTCTGTGGCTTGGCAGACCTTACTTGCAGGAAGATGACACACGTTATCTGTAATGAAGGTGAAAACACCATGCAAAGCACCTGCTTTTAGCAAACATTCAGAAAGTGTTTGACACTGATGATGATGTTGGTGATTATTAGTATAAATGATAATGATGATGATTAGATAGAGTGATTTCTAGGAGAAGGAAAAACTATTCACAAAGGTACTGATGTATTATGTACCAATTTATTTATTTAGTCACATCTCCAAGAAGGCAGCAATGTTGTCTTTTTTTTTCTACAGTATCATACAGCCTATAATATTGTCAGCACATAAGAGATACTCTACAAATATTTGATAAATGAAATCACGCAACAATCCTTTACTCAACATCTACTCTGACCCACGCTCTGTGATAGAAATGGAATATACAATAGTGTATAAGACACAGACCCTGCCCTCCAGGGGTTTACAGTCTAGAGGATACACTCTATCAAATGGCAGTTAAAGTTATTATGATCAACAGTGGGATAAAGGGAACTATGGCAATGTAATAGGAGCACATAAGATAAACTCCAATCCATATACAGAGGTCAGGGAGGAAGTGATGCCAAGCCTGAGACCTGAAGGCTCTGCAGGAACTCTGAAGGCAAAATGGAGTAAACAGTTCTAGACAGAATAACCCAACGAACCCAAGTATTAGAATTGTGGTGGAACAGAAGGCTAAAATGGTGAATAAGATTCAGATTAGAGTCCTAAATAGAAGGTCTTGAAAGCCACAATAAATGTTTGGACTTCATTCAGATGATCTGAGTTTGAATTATTTTTTTAAAGAGTCACTTGTCCCATCCCTGTCCAAAAAGCACATGCAGTGATATTGCCAGCCAGACAAAGGCAAAAGCCAGAGCAGAAAAGCATGAAAGTCCATGAAATAATTTTTTGCCATTACATGTTTGTTTTGTGCAAACATCACTGGACAAATCTCCATCACAAGAGGCTCAGCCTTTTCCTTCGTGTCCATAGGCTTAGTTGAAAGTCCAAGGACAGTCTTTTATATACTTAGAAACTTACAGACTGTGGGAGAGACAGAGAAATAAAAAGGCAACTCCAATCATGCATGGTATGACTTCTGGTGTAGTAAAATACAGAGTACTATGGTCTTGTATAGGAGGCACAACTAACCATTCTATCAACCACATAAAAACCTGGATATCCAGCAACCATCACTAAGCAGTTTCTCAGTCACCAGGAATAAAAGATGATTAAGACATGGTCCAGGTACCTGAAGGGTACACAGCTTGGTGAAAGAAATAGACAATGCAGTACTTATCTGCAAAGACAGAATTAAGCACTGAGTCTACAGAAACCGAGAGAGATGCAATTAAGTCAGCCTGGATAGGAGCTGGGGAATAAGAGAAGCCTCATGAGGGAGATGGCTCTAGGGGGACTCCTGAGGAATACATAGGCTAGCGGGGAGAAAGGGGGTGAGAAAGTAATACGCTGGGCAGAAGGGATGGAGATATGGAGACACAGAGATTAGAAAGAACATGGAATAGATGAGAAATGCAAATGATTCAATATGGCTAGCTCATGGAATGTGAAAATAAAATATGAGGCTGGGAAAAAAAGCAGGGACTAGTTCATGGAAGGCCATGTTTAGGTGTTTGGACTTGATCCTACAGCCAATGGAGAACCTCTGAATAATATAGGTAGGAGAAACATGATCACATTCAGCAGCCTAAAAACAACCAAAGACTGGCAGCTTCTCCCTCTCTCTCTCTCTCTCTCTCTTTTTTTTTTACTACTATCCATTTCTGAGACACCTGTTTCCTGCCATCTGTTAACTCTGGGTTATATTTCTCCATGATGTGACTAATACCAATCAATATTGAAATATTTCCCAGATAAATGATGGTGAATATGTTATAAGAATTATCTGCTGTTTGGCAAGCCTTTTCTTCATCCCCCTCAGTTACCTCCTAATCTCAGATGCAATCATTCTCCTTCTGAATGACTAATGTACTCATGTTTCCTCTGTTTTTGTTAAGGATTCAGCTTGTTTCTTGTGGCTGCTCATGAATTTGGTCATTCACTGGGGCTCTCTCACACCAATGATCAAACAGCTTTGATGTTCCCAAATTATGTCTCCCTGGATCCTAGCAAATACCCACTTTCTCAGGACGATATCAATGGAATACAATCCATCTATGGTGAGCAACAAATCTGAATATATGTGAACTGAATTGAAAGCCTTCCAGGAAGGACGTTGAGAAAATTACTTCTTGAAATATTATCATGAAGAAAATATTCTCTTGGGTAAGATCCTTCTGTAGGTATTTCTACATGCCTTCTTAATTCACTAAGGTATTTCTTTTCTCATCAAAGGAAGTCCACCTAAGACACCTGCTAAGCCAAAGGGACCCACTGTACCCCATGCCTGTGACCCCGATTTGACTTTTGATGCTATCACCACTTTCCGCAGAGAAGTAATGTTCTTTAAAGGCAGGTAAACCCATTCCCTTAAACACCTCAACTTCCTATGAAGCCTTTTCTTTTCAAGAGATTTGGGGATAAGAGAGCTGTGGGGGTAATGAGAATATGTGCCTTTACTTTTCGTTTTATAACTGCCCATATTGTTTGAATGTTTTATTCTGTGCACATGTCTCTTACTTGTTTGGTAAATTAACTTTTAAATGTTTTAAAGCAAATTTTTAAATTGCCATTGAAACAGAGTCTACTTTCAGTGACTTCTTAGCTAAAATAACACATCACTCCTGGTGGTGTGTTGGAGCTGGCTTATACCATTTCAGGATCCAACTGTTAAATTTTCAAGAATTTTGTAAACTAGTTCAAATCACTTTGGTAGCTTGCAACTGGCCATGGTTGGATTATTTACACCCTGGAAATCATCAAATGATAAAAATTAGTTTTTTTTCCTACCTGGAGAGCCAATTGTTAAATACGCATCGACAGACCTTTTCTTGAAGCTGAATCAACAGTGTTAGTTGTGGTAGGAAATCTCTTCTCTCACTATGTATAATTTACTGCACTTAACTTGCAACATGGTGTGTCAGTTATGTATACTATGACCATATTTTCAGAACAAAGTATCAAGACATACACCATCTGACAAGGATATAGGGGCAAAAGAAAAGAATACCTGAAATCAGACTCCTGCCACCCACAACTATATAGCACTGTAATGACATGCTGTCACTACCATGCTCTTAATAGCCAAGGCTCAGAGACCACTTGTCAGGGATGGGTAGCCAGCATGGGAAGGAAAATGGACTATAAGGACTTTTCAAGTCCTCCTCATAGGCTCAGAACTTTACAGCCAGAAGGAAAATCTGAGGAAATATTTAGCCATGAGAATAATAACATTTCTTTATTCTAGCAAACATCAGCACCAAAAAATTCTTCTTAGACTGCTTGGTATTGGCTTAGAATGTTGGGAATCGTTGCTTTGGCAAAAATGAGATGATTGAGCACACTGAGAACTACTTATGAGATTTCCATGGGTATTTTGCTATTCTAAGTTCCCAAAAGATTGGGCACAAAGTCATGTCCTGGCCTTGGTATTCCAAAGGGTAGAATTGAACTCATAACCACCTAAATTTGCTGAGGAAATTTGTATTAATGCTATAAATTGTTTGAGGAAAATATCAACCAGTTAGATAAGGGACAAGTGTCAGTTTGCAACATTTTCATTGAAATAGATATATATATACTGTGTATAAAGTACGGTTTTCTGTCTAACACAGGCATCTATGGAGGATCTACTATGATATCACTGATGTTGAATTTGAATTAATCTCTTCATTCTGGCCATCTCTGCCAGCTGATATTCAAGCTGCATATGAGAACCCCAAAGACAAGATTCTGGTTTTTAAAGGTAACTTTACCCATCATTATTCCTCTTCTCCCGCTGGATGCCTGAACTGTTCAGTGGGTATTTTAGTGCAAGGAATATAATCTTCATGAATGAGCAAAATAGACAGGGCTTCTTCCCTGACCTTAGGTTCCTATCATAAAGAATAACTAACCAGGGCTTCCCTGGTGGAGCAGTGGTTGAGAGTCTGCCTGCCGAAGTTGGGGACATGAGTTCGTGCCCCGGTCCGGGAAGATCCCACATGCCACGGAGCAGCTGGGCCCGTGAGCCATGGCCACTGAGCCTGTGCGTCCAGAGCCTATGCTCCACAATGGGAGAGGCCACAACAGTAAGAGGTCCACATAACGCCAAAAAAAATAAATAAATAACTATCCAAGGATTCTCTGTGGTTGTGAAGATAAACACCATCCCAACAGCACAGGAGAAAAGAAAACTGTATAACAAAAATGAAAAAGTCTTTTTTTCTGAAAAATAAAAGTAACCCATTTCTCTTCTATGTTCCCCTTTTACTAGAGTTGCTAGAGGTGGCAAATAAAAATACAAGATGCTTTGAATTTCGGACAAAAAAACAAAATAATTTTTTAGTATAAGTATATCCTTTGCAATATTTTGGATATACTTATACCAAAAATTAGTCATTGTTTATTTGAAATTCAGATTCAATTGGTATCTAATATTCAAATTAGCAACCCTACTTTTTATATGGGTTTCACCAGATTACTTGCCTTTGAGAACACTTGGGTGCTGAAATTTAGGAGAACATGTCCAAATATACTTGACTGTTTTGTCAGAGTTGGAAAGAATTAATACAATGAATTCAATTGACATGGGTATGCACACTACTAACTATAGGTATATATTATTTGTGTAATGTTAATGATATAAGCATCTAAAGAAAGCAGTAAGAATAAATGGAGACATAAGATTACTAAATCTCTAAGCATTGAACCTGAAAGGAACTAAGCATCTAATTATTTTCAAACTTCTTAAGACAGCTATTTCTCCCTTTAGGAAATAAATCAGAAGATAATCACTTTCTCTCTTCCTAGATGAAAACTTCTGGATGATCAGAGGATATGCTGTCTTGCCAGATTATCCCAAATCCATCCATATACTTGGTTTTCCAAGACGTGTGAAGAAAATTGATGCAGCTGTCTGTGATCAAAACACAAGAAAAACCTACTTCTTTGTGGGCATTTGGTGCTGGAGGCAAGTCTACAGACAATTGACCCTTTGTTTTACTCTGGAGAAAAATATCCAGATAACTTCACTTTAACATGGGCAAAAATAAAATTAACCTACAGTCTTCCTAAAGTGTTATCTTGAAGGCAATCCTAGGTGGATGGCATTCGCCAAACAAAAGAATGTTTCAATCAGTTCAAAGATCTTTCTCCAAGTTAAAAAAATAAAGATAAAATCATAAATCTGGTGATGCCAACCAAACCGCCAATGACAAACATATCTAGTCAAAATCTTTGAAACTCCAGGATGAGCTCTTATTTTGATTTCACAGTTCCACAGAATAGCATCAATCTGGCAAATTATGTGGCTTTTCCCCCTCATAATTCCTTGCTTTCAAGACATTATAAGTGATTTAACCAAAAATAATCTTTGCCATTTTTATTTTATTATTGATCCAACTTGTTTTCTTCCAGTAGGACTACTTTTTTTTCTACATCCTTGCTTGACTCCAAGGAGGTAGTAAAAAATTAAGCCCTCCCCCTCCAAAACTAAGATCCCCTGAAAACCTTTCAAATCCATGTCTCCAGGTATGACGAAGTTACCCAAACCATGGACAAAGGGTATCCACACAGGGTGGTAAAATACTTTCCAGGAATTGGTCTCCAAGTGGATGCTGCTTTCCAACATAAAGGTAAGCATCAGTGCCTGACTATAAGGATACTTGGAAGACTTTGCTGACTGTGAAATAAGACAGCAAGAAATCTTAAATGTTTCCATTTTAACGTCATTTTATTACTCTAGAGTACATGTAAATAATAATAAACTTTAATCTGAGGGCCTTATCAAAAACTGAATAGTAAGTTCTGAATTATATTCTCTGTCATACTATTTCAAAACTGCAAAAAATTAACTATCACTGATCCAAGATACCTTATAAAGATACCCCCGAAGAGGTTTAAGTGTGAAAAATGACTAAGCACGTGAAGTGAGCAGTGATTCTCAATCTTAATGTACATAGTTTAATATACACAGCTTGAGGTTATGAAACTACAAGTTCCTTAGAGTTTCTGAGGCAGTAGGATTGTGGGTAAGATCCAGGAATCTATAGTTTTAAAAGAACCTCAAGCAATTTAATGCATCAGTTCAGCTACTATATCTTCAAAGACAACAAACCAGACCATGAAGTAAGCAGGGGTCTAAACATGTTTTTGAGTAACATCATCTGTTATTTTAGTGAAATGTAACATGGAACCTCAAAAACTAAAACAGATTAACCAGAGCAACACTAGGAAAATGAGGATGTAGGGACCAAGGCCATACTCACAGGTGCCTCTTTCTCCTCATCTCTGAGACACTTTTTTGAAACCTAGTTTGAGAACCTCTGGCATAAACCACAGTCTGACTAGAAAGGTAGTAAGCCCTTGAAACTCATGTTTCATACCTTGGCTATTTTGTCAGGGAAATAAAAATAATATTTCTCATGTGACTGAGCAGAGTAAAATGTATCTATATTGTTACACATTTCTTTTCTCTCCATATAATGTTCAGTTATTTTATTCTATATTCATAAAATTAAAAAGTGTGGACTCATTGTATAGTGGTGCAAGGTAACTAATCATGATTCTCTCTCTTTAGGATTCTTCTACTTCTTCCGTAGATCAAAGCAATTTGAATATGACCCTAAGGCAAAGAACGTTACCCGAATAATGAAAACCAATACTTGGTTTCAATGCAGAGAACCGTTAAATTCATCATCTGATTTTACTATCAGCAATGAAAATGTACATTCAGGGGGAGTGGAGATGTTTTATCATAAGAATTTAAACTTGCTTATTTTCAGTATTGTTCATGTGCTGAAAAACTACAGTTATCAATAAAGTCATAGACTTAAAATAAACCTCAAGGGGTCTTTTAATCTGAACTCTGCTTCAAAGGAGAATAGAACTATTCTTTAACATCAAGTTGCCAGTCCTACTTCTAAATATCTATCTAGTTAAGAGTCAAACAGCTTTTTGAGCTTCCTGATTCTTTTTACAGGAAGTTATGTATAAACAAAACTCTCACTGGACTTTAAACATATTTTATGCTTTGTAGACTTGAAGAAGTAAGACGTTTGTTATAATAACAAAATACTGAAGACATTTATTAAACTAATCTTTAGCATTCTATTTTGTCTGGACCTTCGGAGTTGGAGAAGCTTGATAAACTGCATCCCTCATCCCTACCCATGTTCTGAACCCACTGAGAAATAACATACATTTGGGAGAGTAAAATACCACCTTTATTACAAAAAGCTAATATTGGAGAATGTATCTGTGGACAAGCAAGCTTCCTAATATCAAATTCTAGAGTGAGCTATACTTACAAGTCATGGGAAGAACTGGAAAGCACCATGCCTCCCCAAGAAAAAGTGAGCTGCCTACAGACTATGTGGAGCCCAAAGAGAAAGAAACAAGGATGGAGCTACATGTGCCTAGTTTCTGCTCCCAAATTCACCATTCAAATAAGTTATTCTACCTACCAAAGAGAGGAGTGAGAGCCTAGAGAGATGCAGGAAGTGTTATACTAAAGATGATCCCCCAACAATTAAGAAACCAGCAGGAGTAGGAAAGTAGTTTTCCTTCCAACCCTCCCAACACCACCCCAAGCATAGACCAATACACTGAACCATTCCTTAGAAAGTTTAAGAGCAAGTTGTGTGTACACTGATCTCATATACAAGAAATGTAGAGATTTCTTGTGTTTCCTGTGTATATTGGCCACCTGGGCTTAAACCTATTGGTAGAAATTTCCTGTCCTCTTTATATGTATCTGTTGTATGTTTAGAAACCCAACCATGTATCTGTTCTTTAAGTTTTACCTTTACACCCTCAAAGCTAAATGCTTAGCAAAGCTCTACATTAATTTTCTGACCCAAAAGATGGGACGTTGTCAGTTGAACTTGATTCTGATTAGGTGATGGATTCAGTAGGTGTCAACTGATAGAAAATAAGCACAGAATATCTCAGGAATTCCTACAGCTAGTCCTCCAAATCACACATTTATTTCCTTGGGTTAAGTATTACCAGATTCCTAAAATAAAGGGATATAGGAGGAGCTTTAAGATGGAGGAAGAGTAAGAAGTGGGGGCTTCCCTGGTGGCGCAGTGGTTGAGAGTCCACCTGCCGATGCAGGGGACACGGGTTCATGCCCCGGTCTGGGAAGATGCCACATGCCACAGAGCGGCTGGGCCCGTGAGCCATGGCTGCTGAGCCTGCGTGTCCGGAGCCTGTGCCCCACAATGGGAGAGGCCACAACAGTGAGAGGCCACTTACCGCAAAAAAAAAAAAAAAAGAAGAAGTGGACATCACCTTCCTCCCCACAACTACATCAGAAATACATCTACATGTGGAACAACTCCTACAGAACACCTACTGAATGCTGACAGAAGAACTCAGACCTCCCAAAAGGCAAGAAACTCCCCCACGTACCCGGGTAGGGTAAAAGAAAAAAGAAAAAAATAGAGACAAAAGAATAGGGATAGGAGCGGCACCAGTGGGAGGGAGCTGTGAAGGAGGAAAGGTTTCCACACACTCGGAAGCCCCTTCACAGTTGGTGATGGAGTGGGGGTGTGGGGAAGCTTCAGAGCCACAGAGGAAAACTCAGCAACAGGGGTGCAGAGGGCAAAGCAGAGAGATTCCTGCACAGAGGATTGCTGCTGACCAGCACTCACCAGCCCGAGAGGCTTGTCTGCTCACGCACCAGGGCAGGTGGGGGCTGGGAGCTGAGGCTCCAGCATCGGAGATCAGATCCCAGGGAGAAGACTGGGGTTGGCTGCATGAACACAGCTTGAAAGGGGCTATTGCGCCACAGCTAGCCGGGAGGGAGCCCGGGAAAAAGTCTGGAACTGCCTGAGAGGCAAGAGACTTTTTCTTGTCTCTTTGTTTCACGATGTGCAAGGAGAGGGGATTAAAAGTGCTGCCTAAACGAGCTCCAGAGATGGGCGTGAGCCATGTCTACCAGCGCAGACACCAGAGACGGGCATGAGACGCTCAGGCTGCTGCTGCACCAACAAGAAGCATGTATGCAAGCACAGGTCACTATCCACACATCACCTCCTGGGAGCCTAGGCAGCCCGCCATGGCCAGGGTCCCATAATCCAGGTACAACTTCCCCAGGAGAACACAGAGCACACCTCAGGCTGTTGCAACTTCACACTAGCCTCTGCCACCGCAAGCTCACCCCACATTCTGTACCCCTCCATCCCCCCAGCCTGAGTGAGACAGAGCCCCCTAATCAGCTGCTACTATAACCCAATCCTCTCTGAGTGGGAACACATGTCCTCAGGCGACCTACATGCAGAGGCAAGGCCAAATCCAAAGCTGAACACCGGGAGCTGTGTGAACAAAGAAGAGAAAGGGAAATTTCTCCCAGCAGCCTCAGGAGCAGTGGATTAAATCTCCACAATCAACTTGATGTACCCTGCATCTGTGGAATACCTGAATAGACAATGAATAATCCCAAAATGAGGCAGTGGACTTTGGGAGCAACGATATATATATATATACGTTTTCTATTTTTTCTATCAGTGAGTGTGGATTTGTATGCTTCTGTGTGTGCTCTATCTGTATAGCTTAGCTTTTACTATCTGTCCTAGGGTTCTGTCTGTCCATTTTGTTTGTTTGTTTGTTTTGTATTTATTTCTGTTATTGTTGTTGTTTTTGTTTGTTTGTTTTAGTACAGTTTTTAGTGCTTGTTATCATTGGTGGATTTGTTTTTTGGTTTGGTGGCTCTCTTCTTTCTTTTTTTATTACTTTTAAAAAAAATTATTTTTAATAATTATATTTTATTTTTTATTTTAATAACTTTATTTTATTTTTTCTCTCTTTCTTTCTTTCTTTCTCCCTTTCATTCTGAGCCATGTGGATGACAGGGTCATGGTGCTCCAGCCAGGCATCAGACCTGTGCCTCTGAGGTAGAGGGCCGAGTTCAGGACATTGGTCCACCAGAGACCTCCAAGCTCCAAGTAATATCAAATGGCGAAAATCTCCCAGAGATCTCCATCTCAACGTTAAGAACCAGCTCCACTCAAAGATCAGCAAGCTACATTGCCGGACACCCTATGCCAAACAATGAGCAAGACAGGAACACAAACCCACCCACAAGCAGAGACGCTGCCTAAAATAAGGTCTCAGACACCCCAAAACACACCATCAGATGCAGACCTGCCCATCAGAAAGACAAGAACCAGCCTCATCCAGCAGAACACAGGCACTATTCCCCTCAACCAGGAAGCCTATACAACCCACTGAAACAACTTCACCCACTGGGGGCAGACACCAAAAGCAACGGGAACTAAGAACCTGCAGCCTGAAAAAATGATACCCCAAACACAGTAATTTAAGCAAAATGAGAAGACAGAGAAACACACAGCAAATGAAGGAGCAAGGTAAAAACCCACAAAACCAAACAAATGAAGAGGAAATAGGCTGTCTACCTGAAAAAGAATTCAGAGCAATAATGGTACAGATTATACAAAATATTGGAAATACAATGGAGAAAATACAAGAAACGTTTAACAAGGACCTAGAAGAACTAAAGAGCAAAAGAAAATGAGGAACAACACAATAAATGAAATTTAAAATTCTCTAGAAGAAATCAGTAGCAGAATAACTGAGATAGAAGAATGGATAAGTGACCTGGAAGATAAAATAGTGGAAATCACTACTGCAGAGCAGAATAAAGAAAAAGAATGGAAAGAATTGAGGACAGTCTCAGAGACCACTGGGACGACACTAAATGCACCAACATTCGAATTATAAGGGTCCCAGAAGAAGAAGAGAGAAAGAAGGGACTGAGAAAATATTAGAAGAGATTATAGTTAAAAACTTCCCTAATATGGGAAAGGAAATAATCAATCAAGCCCAAGAAATGCAGAGAGTCCCATACAGGATAAATCCAAGGACAAACACACCAGGAAACATATTAATCAAACAATCAAAAATAAATTACAAAGAAAAAATATTAAAAGCATCAAGGGAAAAAACAGAAAATAACATACAAGGGAATCCCCATAAGGTTAACAGCTGATTTTTCAGCAGAAACTCTGCAAGCTAGAAGGGACTGACAGGACATATTTAAAGTGATGAAAGGGAAAAACCTACAACCAAGATTACGCTACCCAGCAAGGATCTCACTCAGATTTGACGGAGAAACTAAAACCTTTACAGACAAGCAAAAGCTAAGAGAATTCAGCACCACCAAACCAGCTTTACAACAAATGCTAAAGGAATTTATATAGGCAGGAAACACAGAGAAGGAAAAGACCTATAATAACAAACCCAAAACAATTACAAAGATGGTAATAGGAACTTACATATAGAAAATTACCTTAAATGTAAATGGATTAAATGCTCCAACCAAAAGACAGAGATTGGCTGAATGGATACAAAAACAAGACCTGTATATATGCTGTCTACAAAAGACCCACTTCAGACCCAGGGACACATACAGACTGAAAGTGAGGGGATGGAAAAAGATATTCCATGCAAATGGAAATCAAAATAAAGCTGGAACAGCAACTCCCATATCAGACAAAATAGAGTTTAAAACAAAGTCTATTACAAGAGAAAAAGAAGGACACTACATAATGATCAAGGAATCAATCCAAGAAGAAGATATAACAATTGTAAATATTTCGGCATCCAGTATAGGAGCAACTCAATACATAAGGTACATGCTAAGAGCCTTCAAAGGGGAAATTGACAGTAACACAATCATAGTAGGGGATTTCAACACTCAACTTTCACCAATGCACACATCAACCAAAATGAAAATAAATAAGGGAACACAAGCTTTAAATGATACATTAAACATGATGGACTTAATTGATATTTATAGGACATTCCATCCAAAATAAAAGAATACACTTTCTTCTCAAGTGCTCATGGAACATTCTCCAGGACAAATCATATCTTGGGTCACAAATCAAGCCTTGGTAAATTTAAGAAAATTGAAATCATATCAAGTATCTTTTCCAACCACAGTGCTATGAGACTAGATATCCATTACAGGAAAAAAATCTGTCAAAAATACAAACACATGGCGGCTAAACAATACACTACTTAATAACCAAGATATACTGAAGAAATCAAAGAGAAAGTCAAAAAATACCTAGAAAAAAAGGACAATGAAAACACGACAACCCAAAAACCTATGGGATGCAGCAAAAGCAGTTCTAAGAGGGACGTTTATAGCAATACAATCCTACCTTAAGATACAAAAAATATCTCAAATAAACAACGTAAACTTACAACTAAAGCAATTAGAGAAAGAAGAACAAAGATACCCCAAAGTTAGCAGAAGAAAAGAAATCATAAAGATGAGTCAGAAATAAATAAAAAGAAATGAAGGAAACAATAACAAAGATCAATAAAACTAAAAGTTGGTTCTTTGAGAGAATAAACAAAATTGATAAACCAGACTCATCAAGAAAAAAAAGGAGAACACTCAGATCAATAGAATTAGAAATGATAAAGGAGAAGTAACAACTGACACTGCAGAAATACAAAGGATCATGAGAGATTACTACAAGAAACTCTATGTCAATAAAATGGACAATCTGAAAGAAATGGACAAATTCTTACAAAAGCACAACCTTCTGAGACTGAACAAGGAAGAAATAGAAAATATGAACAGACCAATCACAAGCACTGAAATTGAGACTGTGACTAAAAATCTTCCAACAAACAAAAGCCCAGGACCAGATGGCTTCACAGGTGAATTCTATCAAACATTTAGAGAAGAGCTAACACCTATCCTTCTCTAACTCTTCTAAAATGTAGCAGAGGAGCAGCACTCCCAAGATCATTCTATGAGGCCAGCATCACCCTGATACCAAAATTAGACAAAGATGTCATAAGGAAAGAAAACTATAGGCCAATATCACTGATGAATATAGATGCAAAAATGCTCAACAAAATACTTGCAAACAGAATCCAAGAGCACATTAAAAGGATCATACACCACGATCAAGTGGATTTTATCGCAGGAATGCAAGGATTCTTCAATATATGCAAATCAATCAGTGTGATACACCATATTAACAATTGAAGAATAAAAACCATATGATCATCTCAATAGATATAGAAAAAACTTTTTAACAAAATTCAACACCCAATTATGATAAAACCTTCCAGTAAGTAGGCATAGAGGTAACTTACCTCAACATAATAAAGGCTACATATGACAAACCCACAGCCAACATCGTTCTCAATGGTGAAAAACTGAAACCATTTCCACTAAGATCAGGAACGAGACAAGGTTGCCCACTCTCATCACTGTTAGTCAACATTGTTTTGGAAGTTTTAGCCACAGCAATCAGAGAACAAAAAGAAATAAAAGGAACACAAATTGGAAATGAAGACGTAAAATTGTCACTGTTTTGCAGATGACATGATACTATACATAGAGAATCCTACAGATGCTACCAGTAAACTACTAGAGCTAATCAATGAATTTGGTAAAACAGCTGGATACAAAATTAATGCACAGTAATCTTTGCATTCCTATACACTAAGGATGAAAAATCGGAAACTGAAATGAAGCAAACACTCCCATTTACCATTGCAACAAAAAGAATAAAATACCTAGGATTAAACCTACCTAAGGAGACAAAAGACCTCTATGCAGAAAACTATAAGACACTGATGAAAGAAAACAGATGGAGAGATATACCATGTTCTTGGATTGGAAGATTCAGCATTGTGAAAATGATTATACTACCCAAAGCAATCTACAGATTCAATGCAATCCTTATCAAACTACCATGCCAATGGCATTTTTCACATAACTATAAGAGAAAACTTCACAATTTGTATGGAAACACAAAAGACCCCGAATAGCCAAAGCAATCTTGAGAAAGATAAACGGAGCTGGAGAAATCAGGCTCCCTGACCTTAGACTATACTACAAAGCTACAGTAATCAAGACAGTATGATACTGGCACAAAAACAGAAATATAGATGAATGGAACAGGACAGAAAGCCCAGAGATAAACCCACGTACATATGGTCACCTTATTTTGATAAAGGAGGCAAGAAAACACAACGGAGAAAACACAGCCTCTTCAATAAGTGGTGTTGGGAAACCTGGACAGCTACATGTAAAAGAATGAAATTAGAACACTCCCTAACACCATACACAAAAATAAACTCAAAATGGATTAAAGACCTAAATGTAAGGCCAGACACTATCAAATTCTTAGAGGAAAACATAGGCAGAACGCTCTATGACATAAATCACAGCAAGATCCTTTTTGACCCACCTCCTAGAGAAATGGAAATAAAAACAAAAATAAACAAATGGGACCTAATGAAACTGAAAAGGTTTTGCACAGCAAAGGAAACTATAAACAGGATGAAAAGACAACCCTCAGAATGGGAGAAAATATTTGCAAGTGAAGCAGCTGACAAAGGATTAAACTCCAAAATATACAAGCAGCTCATACAGCTCAATATCAAAAAACAAAACCCAATCCAAAAATGGGCAGAAGACCTAAATAGACATTTCTCCAAAGAAGATATACAGATTGCCAACAAACACATGAAAGGATGCTTAACATCATTAATCATTAGAGAAATGCAAATCAAAACTACAATGTGATATCACCTCACACCGGTCAGAATGTCCATCATCAAAAAATCTACAAACAATAAATGCTGGAGAGGGTGTGGAGAAAAGGGAACACTCTTGCACTGCTGGTAGGAATGTGAATTGGTACAGCCACTATGGAGAACAGTATGGAGGTTCCTTAAAAAACTAAAAATAGAACTACCATTCAAACCAGTAATCCCATTACTGGGCATATACCCTGAAAAGACCATAATTCAAAAAAGACATGTAGCGCAATGTTCATTGCAGCACTATTTACAATAGCCAGGATATGGAAGCAACCTAAGTGTCCCTCAACAGATGAATGGATAAAGAAGATGTGGCACATGTATACAATGGAATATTACTTGGCCATAAAAAGAAATTAAATTGAACTAGTTGTTGTGAGAAGGATGGACCTAGAGTCTGTCATACAAAGTGAAGTAAGTCAGAAAGAGAAAAAAATACCATATGCTAACACATATATATGGAATCTAAAGAAAAAAAAAGGTTCTGAAGAACTTAGGCACAAGACAGCAATAAAGACACAGACTTAGAGAATGGACTTGAGGATGCAGGGAGGAGGAAGCATAAGCTGGGATGACATGAAAGAGTGGCATGGACATATATACACTACCAAATGTAAAACTGATAGCTAGTGGGAAGCAGCCTCATAGCACAGGGAGATCAACTTGGTGCTTTGTGACCACCTAGAGGGATGGGATAGGGAGGGTGGGAGGGAGGGAGACACAAGAGGGAAGAGATATGGGGATATATGTATATGTATAGCTGATTCACTTTGTTATAAAGCAGAAACTGACACACCATTGTAAAGCAGTTATACTCTAATAAAGATGTTAAAAAAAAGTGAATACCACAATAAAGTGAGTCACATGAAAAACAGAAAAAGAAAGAGATATAGAAAAGAGTGATTTCATCTTTGAAGCAGAAAGTAAATTTTAAGAAGTACAGCTTAATACATAGCATGTAGGGAATAGTAGGTGCATCTTTCAAAAAAATATCGCTGGAATAATCAAATATACAAACATGTTTAAAAAAATACTTCAATTCTTATTCACAAAAATTAACTAAAAATGGGTCATAGACCTCTAAATAGAGGAATTAAAAATATAAAACTTCTAGAAGAAAATATTTTTTAAAATGTTGTGATCTTGGATCAAGCAAAGATTTTTAGATAGGACATAAAAAGTGTGAACCATAAAAGAAAAAATTGATGAATTAAACTTCATCAATATTTAAAAACCTTGCTTTTCAGGGCTTCCCTGGTGGCACAGTGGTTGAGAATCTTCCTGCTGATGCAGGGGACACGGGTTCATGCCCCGGTCTGGGAAGATCCCACATGCCACAGAGCGGCTGGGCCCATGAGCCATGGCTGCTGAGCCTGCGCGTCCAGGGCCTGTACTTCACAACGGGAGAGGCCACAAGAGTGAGAGGCCCGTGTACCACAAAAACAAACAAACAAACAAAAAACGTTGCTTTTCAAAAAGGAAGGAAAAGCCACACATTGGGGGAAAATATTTTCAAAAAATACATATGTGATAAAGTACTTCTATCCTGAATATATAAAGAATGCTTCTAACTTGAAAATAAGAAGACAAACAGCTCAGTTTTTTAAATGGCTAAAATATTTGCTATATGAGTGGCTAACAAACGCATGAAAAGATATTCAACATCTTAACCATTAGGAAAATTCTAATTAAAACCACAATGGGATACTACTACATACCCACCAGAATGTTTAAAATTAAAAAGACAGAAAATACCAAATGTTGACAAGATGTAGAGTAACTGGAACTCTCTTAGAGCGTTGGTGAGAAGGAAAAATAATGCAGGCATTTTGGAAAATAGTCTGGCTGTTTCTTATAAAATTAAACATATACATGTCATGTGACCCAATGACCTCACTCCTAAACGTTTATCCAAGAAAAATGAAAACATGCTCACATAACTGGTTGCACATAAATGTTCATGATAGCTTTATTTATGATATCTAAAACCTGGAAACAACCCAAATGTCTATGAATCAGTGAATGGATAAACTGTGGTACATCCCGTGGACAACTATTCAGCAATAAAAAGTAATAAATGAATGATACATGCAACAATATGCATGCATCTCAAAAGCATTATGTTAAATGAAAGAAGACAGACACAAAAGACCATGTATCATACGATTTCATTTATATGAAAAATTATAAAGGCAAAACTATAATGATAGAAAACAGATGGCTGGTTGCCAGGGGCCTGAAGTGGAGGAAGGGACGACTACAAAGGAACACGTGTGATGGAAATGTTCAATATCATGATTATGGTGGTGGTGAGACTACTGAATATATATGTTTTAAGAATGTACACCTAAAATTAGTGAATTTTATTGTACATTAATTCTACTTCAACATTGCTTATTAGAAAAAGTAGTGCAAGTTAGTACATAACATGAAGTAGATTTTCAAATGTTGATCAGTCTTGTTTTGTTTCCTGACATCTATTCTCAGTCTGTGGCATAAATACCTGTGATATTTGGAGAGCATCTGAAATTGTACTCAGATTTGCTTATGGGCAGTTATTGTCTCCCTGATTTTCAAGAAAAAAATTGATACAACTATAAGAATAATCCTATTTTCAACCTAGTGGAATATCTAAAAACAGTTTTCTAAGGAACCTATTTTGACTATTAGGGCAATGTTAAAGATTTATAAGTATAACCCAGAGGTCAGGTGATATCACTCATCCTTTGATATTTAAATGAACTTGACTTCAAAAAACCTATGGAGTTTTCTAAGGCCCTCCAAGTGGTTGGGGAAAAGCCTTCTTATTCTTAATGTCCTTTAGCCAACCCAACCCTCAGTCATCTCTCCAGTCACTTCTGCCCTGGACTCCACCCTCGGTCCCCCCTGTCTGACCCCCTCCTTGCTTTGCCCTCTATGAGGAACCCAAGTTCCTCCTTATTTAATTATTTTTCTTTTTAAACATAAAGCAGTTAAGTTGTAACTTTGTTTACTGTCTCTTGAACATGCCATCAGGGCCTCCCTTTTCTTGGAAAAGCAGCTTATTTTTTCTCCCAGAGAAGAGTACCAAAATACACTTTGGGCTTTCTTCATAAAGAAGACGTTTTACTTTCCCTTTGCTAGCCTGGAGGCTGGGAAGAGTATGGGCGCGGGATCCAGACTGCTTAGGCTTGCAGCCACTTCCTCCATTTAACAGCTGTGGGACTTTGGGCAAATTACTGACCTCTCTGTGCCTTGGGTTCTCCATTTGTGAAAGGAGGAGAGTAAGAAACCCAGACTCTGAACAACTGGTCACATACAGCTCGTAGAATCAGCACTTAATGCACAGTGTCAGATAAGTGTGAGCCATCATTATTGTAATTAGGTAAGTTAAACAGTTTATCCAAAAGTACAAACAGTTGGAAAAACTAGAAGCCTGATGTACCATACACATACTGGGAACAAATTGACTGGAACAGCAAACTTTGTTTTCTCAAGGACCTGTGATCAGGTCCTGAAAGAAAGAAACAGCTTTAAAAACAAGCATGAACAAGACTATGTCAAGATATATTATTCATTTTGGAGATATGAGCAGCTGAGATGGAACAAATAAATTCACACACAGAGAATGTATTGAATTCTTCTTGCCTTGGGACAAAGAGAGAAACTCATCATAACCTTTCTATTATTTATCATGGTTGGACTCTTCTAAGACTCTCACCTGAATGAACCATTTGTCCCAGAGGAAAACAGGATGATTTATTGTTGTTTTTGGTTTTGGTCTTGCAATTATTTTGAACACATGACATGTATATATATATATATATATATATATATTTTTTTTTTTTTTCGCTGTGCTGGGTCTTCACTGTGGCACATGGGCTTCAGAGCGTGCAAGCTCAGTAGTTGCAGCTCACGGGCTCTCTAGGTGTGGCATGCAGGCTTAATTGCCCCACAGCATGTGGCATCTTAGTTCCCCAACCAGGGATCAAACCCGTGTCCCCTGCATTGGAAGGCGGACTCTTAGCCACTGGACCACCAGGGAAGTCCTGTGAACACATGACATATCTTTGGGCTTGAAATTCAGCCCCTTGTTTGTCTTCACATATAGAGAATCTTCAAAACGAAGATCAGCACCTAAGAAATATCTTCAACATACTTAAATTGGTCATAATATCATAAATTTGGGGTCTTTATTCACTTACTACCCAATACCACTATCTATCTGAAGTTTCCACATGAAAATAAAAATCCACTTTGAATCACTTAGATTTAGAATTTGATCTCTAGGAACAACAAAAAAATACAAACAAGACAGTCAACAATGAATTTAAGACCTCTTTACAGTGATAAGTTTCCAGAACAGAGAAGTGTTTCTGTCTGACTACTATTTATAGATTCATGCAGTATTTATTGTTTAATTGACAATAAGGTCAAATTTGGTTTTAGTCCTGAGATTTGACAAATTAATGATTTTTGTCCATTTTTTAATAAATTACAGTGCTCAATTTTACTAGTAACAAATAGAAGCATTTATTTCCAAAGTTTGTTTTATTGCTTTGATACACTGAATTTAGAATTTCAGGTTTCCTGAACTATTTTTAAAACTTAGAATTAAAAAGAATCAAATGGGAAGTATTTCAAATGACAAATTCATGAAGATGAAATGGAAACTAAATGAGTCTAAAAGCTTCAGGAAATATGATACTAGGGATTCGAAGGAACCACAAATGAAAATGCATCATAAATTATAAGTTTCTTCATATGAATGTGATCTTCTCAGGAGTCTTGCATTATAAAATCTGTTAAGATGGATTTCATCTAGCTTGGCACATTGTTATTTTTCACATAACAGTTACCTTGGTATTATGATTGTTCATCAGTTTCAATTATTCAATATGTGTTTAATGCCTGCTATAAGTCAGATGCACTGTCTGTTGAGACATATTCTCTCATTCATCAAATATTTATTGACTGCCTACTATGTGCCAGGCACTGTTTTAGGAGCTGGGGGTATAACAGTGAACAAAACAGCAAAGCCCCTGCCTTCATGGACACCATATTCCAGTCAAAGTAGAGAAACTACAAATAAACAAAAAAGGTGTACATATTTCAAGGATGATAAATGCTCTGAGGAAAAGCAGAGAGCAGATTGTGCCAGTGCTGGGCCTGTTTGCCTTGTAGTTGGTTCCTCTGCTCAGAACAAGATGGTGGGTGCTGTCCCCTGCAGGCTCAGCATAGGCCTCAGTGAGTTCATCCAATGAGAGGTACTGAGAGCCCAGAGGGCAGGAGAAGGGAGAAGTCAGCATCGGTAGTGGTGGCTGTCTCCCATTGCTCCAGCTCTGCCACAACCACTGTGTTGCCTGCCTCCACCAGGTGATATGGGTGGCTTTCTCCCACCTGCATGAGGGGACGGGGACTAGCGATTTCCTACTGTTTCTAACTCCTGGATTGTTCCTCTAACTCCTCTGGCTTCTCAGCCATCACTCACAGAACTAATTTCCTGCATTAAATTCCTCCTGTTTTAAACACTCAGAGTGATTTCTGTTTTCCGGTTGACACGTGACTTAATACTTTGAGAAAGGGGATAGAGAGGGTGGCAGACTTGAGGTGTTTGGAGAATTACACAGAGCTCTTAGTGAAGACCTGAGACCTATATCTGAAGTAGGTGAGCAAGCAAACCAACTTGGGGAACACAGCACCCCAGGAGGAGCAGTTCGAGGCAAAGGCCCTGAGGCTTAGCTGCAGAATTGTGAAGAGGCACCGGTGACCCAGGGAGAATTGAGGCAGGGTTGGAGGGAGGAGATGAAATTGGAGAAATGGCAGGGAAACAAATCGTGTAGGGCGATACAGGTCTTTATAAAGACCTTAGATTCTAGAGAGATTTAAGAAGAGAAACAACATAATTATTCGATTTGTATTTTAAAAGAATCACTGGCTGTTCTGAGGACGATAAACTTTAGGGGCAAAAGAGCAGAAACGAGGTGTATATCTGCAACAGCAGATGATGGTGGTAGCAGTGAGAAACCTGAGGATGTACTTTGAAGGTGGGAATCACAGAACTTGTTAATTGATTGGATGAGTGGTGTGATATGAAGAGAGGAGTCAAGTATAACCCAACTTTGTTTCCGAACAACTGGAAGAATGGAGTGTCCATTTACTGAGGTGACCAAGTCTGTGGAAGCAACACCTCTGAGGAGAAAATCAAGATGTCCAGTCGGCAGTAGGATACACAGGTCAGAAGTTGGGAGGAAAGGCTGAGCATGGCGGGATCCATCTAGGGGTTACTGTGTAGACACAGGATCAGATTAGGTCACCTAGGCAGTGGCCCAGATAAAGACAAGAAGAAACTGAGACCTGATCCCTAGTCACTGACAGATTAAAGATAAACTGTGTTGGGCATTTTGATCCCCACAGCAGTTCTATTTATGTACGTGGGCACGTTCTTCCTGTTGGGTATGCATTCACATTCATGTCAACAATGTATGTCATAGTTTTATATGTATATTTTATAGATATCTCACACATTTTTATCAATGAGGGAAAATTTACAAAATAAGAAAGCTTCCATCATGCCATCTGAGGAGAGACGTACTGTCTGTGTTTGTAGGAGGACTCTGCCTCACCTCGTTGCCAAATGGTCTGCAAGCTGAGTTTCTGGCCTTGTGGGCTATTGTGACTTTATTTTAATAAGCATTATAAACATTGACATTTTTTCTTTTTCTATAAGAATGGAACCTGTTTTAAGAAACAACAAAAAGAATCAATGCAAGAATTTAAAATTAGAGGCAACATTTCTAAGAAAACCTCACTTGATCATTTTCCACCTCAGTTATTGCATTCAAATTAGGGAAACATCCTGCTCTCAGACCTGACTCCTGGTAGCAAGAACAGCATGATATCAGAATGGAGTACCTACCCTGATTGAAGCAGATAAAGAGTTTTTCAAGTGGAAAAAGAGTGCTCCATTTTTAAGCCCTTGTCTTCACTGTTAAAGATAGTTTATCTGCAGCTATTTCTATAAGGACTCTTTAAATAATCATAGTGATATTGACCATTTGTTAAACACAAGAATGATAGTTACTTTATGGTATCTATTTTATCCTCATAACCATCCTATAAGGGTGGGTATTGTTGCATTTTATAAATGAAGAAATGGGATTTAGAGAGATTATTTTTCTTGCCTAAGGTCACATGATAAATGTCAGAATCCAGATCCTGTCTCATATAGTCACATTTTCAATGTTCTTATGGAATATGAATGTTCTAACACTCTTATGTCCTGTACTGGCCACCACTCAAAACAAAACAAAACATTACTCCCTTGTACACATTTTCTATTTACCTATAAGAACCGGATTCTCCTGTTCACCTCACAAACAGCAGCAGCACCCAGCAGGCTCCATTGCAACATGTTTCCTGGTTCTTCTGCAATATGTTTCACCAAAGTTCTGATTTCATGATTGCTGCGGTTTATTTTCTCAATGTGTGTAAAGAAAAAGGAAAGAACACAGTACCTTCCCTGTTAAGCAATGCTACAACACACCAAGTGACCAAACACAGTAACCCAGGCTATGTTGGACCTGATGGTGCCTGCATCCTTCCATGAAAACACTCCTGTTGAATGCAATTGTCAAAGAGGCTCTGGGGAACCCAAACATCTCAACTCTTCAGCCTCTTGACAAAGGGCTCCCTTATTTTACAGTAATTCAAAAATAACTAAAAATGTTGGCTTGCAAGTTATTTGTACAGAACTGCATAAGCAAAGTATGACAATAATGATGATTAAATTTTGTATTTCACTAATTATTTTCACATCCATGATCTTATTTGGTTCTCAAGATGACCCTGGGAGGTAAGAAAGAAAATGCTGGTGGTAATAAGTCCATTTTATGCAGAAAAAAATTAAGATACACAATGAGTTGCTAACAAAGATGGAATTCATATTCAGCTACCCTGGCTAATGGTTCTGTGTTCTTTTCACTACAGCACTTTTCTGTATAACATTTTTCACCTCTCCAAATTCTTTTTGTTGTGGTTGATATTGTTTTAGTCTTAAATGACTCCCTTCTTAAATGTAAGGATCATGCCTTAGGAATCTTAATATTTACTATAGTGTCTAATACCTAGGAGGCCTCAAGGAATATGTACTGGATTGAAAGAAATGATCTTGCAGTAATACTTTTATGATCTTGTTTAGATCTTAATTTTCCCTGCATTTATTCCATAAGACACAAGCCTGGGATCCCAGTGGTGGTTTGGGGAATACTAAAATCCAACTCACTGCCTTGCATCATCCAAAGAAGAGGAGTATCCCCAAATACTGCCTTCTCTCCTCCCCGAGCTGGGCATCTCTACCAGCTAACTTTGGCCGGGCCTCGGGCAGAGTCCAGGTGGACTCCCATCACCTCTCATAGTGAGACCTGCCCACCTTTCTCCTTGGTTGCAGCCTCTGGGCTGATGATCCTGGGCTGGCTTGGAGTTGTATCTAGGCTGCCAGGCCCTCTTTTTCTTATTCTTCATTTTGTTTTTTCATGGCCTTCACCTCACTGGTAGTGGCTAGATCTTAGTTCTTTGCTTCATTCCCTTGTGGGAACCTGAAAGTTTCATTGACTGATGTTATGCCATTTATAACACCTGGCCTATATCCTCTGGGCCATCTTCTACTGCTGAAACTCTGAAATTTACCCCTCTTTGGATAAAGGTGCAATAACTGAGCTCTTCTAACTGAGCTCCAGTAAATCTGCAAAGGAAAATCATTTACATCTTTTAATATCTGTGTGGAAGGGACCACATTTTCTCCCAGAAAACATAAAATGCACTTAACAATTTCTTCCTTAGAGAAGTAATTCTTAATCCTAGATGCATGCCTTAGTCAGTTTGGCTGCTATAACAAAATACCATAGATTGGGTGGCTTAAACAACAAACATTTATTTCTCACAGTTCTGGAGGCTGGAAGATCAGGGTGCCAGCACGGTGGAGTTCTTGGTGAGGGCTCTCTTCCTGGTTATGTCCTCACATGGCCTGTTCTTGGTATGTGTATGCAAGGAGAGAGAGAGATCTCCTGTCTACTCTTCTTTTTATAAACACACTAATTTCATCATCAGGCTCCCACCCTCATGACTTAATCTAACCCTGATTACCTCCCAAAGGCCCCACCTCCAAACATTGGGTATTAGGATTTCAACATGAATTTGGAGGGGACACAAACATTCAATCCATAACAATTCACAATTAGAATCATTTGAGAAGCTTTTAAAATTACCGATAATTAGGCTCCTTTATCCCAGATCAATTACATTAGAATCTCAGGAGAGTGGGATCTGAGAGTCTGCATTTCTAAGAAGCTCCCAAAGACACTGGTCCATAGACTTCCTTTGAGTAGCACGGACTTTCTAAAACAGTGGTTCTCAAATGTTAGTGTGCATCAAAATTACCTAGAGGGTTTGTTAAAATACAGATTGTTGGGCCCCACTTTAGACTTTGGGATTCAGTAGGTGATCGTGATATGGCTGGTCGGGAGACCACACTCTGAAAATCACTACATTCTGCACTGCCTCCACCACCACACCTCCTGCCTTTTTAGTCCTCCTAACAGCATTGTGGCTACAATGGTGAAGGCCTGAGAGCAGAGAAAGTAAAACCAAGGAAGATAGGTAGAGAGCCCATATCCCTTGACTGTGCTTTGATCTGTCTCTATAGAGTCAACTACAGAACTTGGATCAAGGAAGCTGGCAGTCACCTCTGTCCACAGTCCCCATTTGTGTGCCACGCTTTTACTAAACAGAAGCCAGCCTCACGTTCACTTGGGCTTCCTGATAAGCAGGCACTCAATTCCCAAAGAAAATAGGCAACTCCCCTGGCTGGCCCTAAGTGTTTGGAACACTATAGTGAGTGATTAAAGGCAGTTGTGAAATATCTGTTCCCAAAAAAGACCAGCATCCTGAACTCTGAAGGTTCAGGAATCTGTTGACTCATCAAGACCCTCATTAAATCAACTGTACATACTTTGAAAGGGTACTTGCTTACAAAAATAGTCTGAGGACAAAGACAGCATTTTCCCTCTATAGTGTTATGTGACTAGCTGATGAGGGGAAAGGGAAGTGCCTGATTGGGAGATAATTCCTGATTTATTCTTCTTGCTGGAGGAGGGCTGCCACTAATCACTTCCCCTATTTTTGACCCTTAGGCTCTGAGTGAGAAAAGGAGGGGGCAAAGTAAATACAATGGTAGTGTTTGTGACAGTCCAGGGTTGTCCAGTCAGCATGAGCCAACTGCCAGTGCTAGGTGGGTTTTGGATTGGCCATTACTAAGGAGGGTGATTCCATCACAGAAAGTAAAAAAAACCCATTTCTGGAAGTTGACAGCAACCAGTCAGGTTCCACAAACCTCTGTAGAGTTATTAGGAAGAAACTATCAGGTTCAGCCAGTGAGAGAACATTCAAACCAATGACCAGAAGAGAATAAAAGCAGATCACAGAACAAGGCACAGACCTGGATTAGCTTTCTCTTAACTTCTGTCTTAACCTCTTTCAACACTCTGAGTGGTTCCAATAGGTCAAGTCTGCTTTTCACAATTCGCTGAATTCACAATCTTTGCATCTTAACTGTTATTTAAAATTCTCCATGCGCCACCTAGTGAAAACTTTTTGAGCTGAAAATGTGCTCTTTTATCTATTCTGCAGGGTCTGACCACTGTTTAATAAAGGGAAAAATGCAAACATATACAACCTACACCAGTGCTTCTCTAATGTTAAAGTGCATATGAACCATCAAGGGGTCTTGGTAAAGTGCAGATGCAAGGTGGCCTTAAGTAGGGCCTGAGATTCTTCGAAAAACACTTGGACTATAAAAGATTTATTCCACCTAAACTGGTGTTATAGATTACATCATATGTTTTAAAACATTTTTTCCTTTCTACATAAGTTACAAATCCAGAAATCACAGTAGAAAAACTGAAGAATTTGGCCAAAAAGATTTTAAATTTTTCCATGGCAAAAATGCTATAAACAGGGTAAAACAAGAAATATATTTGCATATGGAAAGGGATTGTTTCCTTTTTTAATGTTGAAAGCTCTTCACTAAGAAATAACTACCAACTCAACAGAAAAACTGTCAAATGACAGGAACAGTTCATGGCCAATAGAAGGAAGGCTTACATATGAATCTATGCTCAATATCACTCATAATTGAAGAAATAAGATAAAAAGTCATTTATATATATATATATATATATATATATATACTTTTTTTACCTCTCAGACCATCAAAGTTATTTGTCTGATTTTTAATGTGAAGCATATAATGTTAATGAGAGTGTAGGATAAAAAGTATTCTCACACCCTGCTAGTAAAGATGTAAACTGTTGCATTGTAGTTGATGGGAAATTAAAATACACACACCTTATGTTCCAGTCAATACCACATCCAGGAATTTATCCTAAGGATATATTTGCTCACATACACAAAGTTGGGTATCCCCAGAAAATCACTGTGGCACTGTTTTTAATTGTAAACTACTGGAAATAACTAAATATGCATAGATAAAGGACCAATCAAGTAAATTATTATATATCGTTACAACTGAATACAATGCAACCACTAAAAGAAAAATATAACATATTATTGATATTAAAAAAATCTAAGAACTTCATCAAAATTAAAAACTTTTGCTCCATGAAATGTCCTATGAAGATGATAAAGAAAAAAGCCATGTTCAGGATGCCCCCGACTGCACAGCCAGCCATAAAAATAACCAGGATTCCCAAGGCCCTGCAGTTAGAGACCCAGCCCTGCCCACCAGTGGGCCACCACTAGCCCTGGAAACCCCAGGGTTCCACAGCCAGCACCTCATGACCTGACCCCACTCACCACCAGCCAGCAGCTTCCACAGACAAGTGGCCAGCCATGCCTACCAGACTTCCCATAGTAGTCAGCCCACTACAACAGAAGGACTCACACAGCTTTCATAGGGGGCACCACTAGAGCATACAGCTCTGGTGACCAGAGGATGTCCTGTGACGCACAGGATGTCTCATAAAAAAGGCCACTTCTCCAAGGGCAGGAAATGTAACCAACCTACCAAAGACATAGAAATAAAAATAGCAATTATTTTATAGCAAATAAAAATAGCAAATTAGACAAAATGAGGCAACAGAGGAACATGTTCTAAATGAAGGAGCAAGATAAAACCCCAGAAGAAGAACTAAGTGAAGTGAAGATAAGCAATCTACCCAATAAAGAGCTCAAGGTAATGATCGTAAAGATGATCAAAGAACTTGGGAGAAGGGTGGATGAACAGAACAGAGTGAGAAGTTATAAGAAGAACCAAAGAGAGATGCAAAATACAATAACTGAAATAAAAATTACACTAACAGAATGAACAGTAGATTAAATTATACAGAGGAGTGAATTAGTGAGCTGGAAGACAGAATAGTGGAAATTACTGATGCTGAACAGAAAAAAAAAAGATAAAAAGAAATGAGGATAATTTAAAAGACCTGTGAGACAACAAAGAGTGTACTAACATTTGCATTATAGGGGTCCCAGAAGAGAAAGAGTGAGAAAGAGGCATAAAACATATTTGAAGACATAATGGCTGAAAACTTGCCTGACCTGGAAAAGGAAACAGACTTCAAGGTCCAGGAACAACAGAGTCTCAAAGAGGATCAACCCAAAGAGGAGCACCAAAACACACTGTAATTAAAAGAGCAAAAGTTGGGACTTCCCTGGTGGTGCAGTTGTTAAAATTCCATGCTCCCAATACAGGGGGCCTGGGTTCGACCCCTGGTCAGGGAACTAGATCCCACATGCAGGCTACAACTAAGAGTTCACACACCACAACTAAAGAGCAGGTGAGCTGCAACTAAGGAGCTGGAAAGCCACAACTAAGGAGCCAGCAAGCCACAACAAAGGAGCTCTCCTGCCACAACTAAGACCCAGCACAACCAAATAAAAATAATAAATAAATAAATAAACAAATATTAAAAAATATAAAATAGCAAAAATTACAGATAAAGAGAGAACATTAAAGCAGTAAGGGAAAAGCAACAAGTTATCAACAAGGGAACTTTCACAATGATAAGTGCTGACATTCCAGCAGAAATCCCACAGGGCAGAAAAACGTGGCACAATATATTTAAAGTGATGAAAGGGAAAAACCTACAGCCAAGATTATTGTCTCCAGCAAGGCTTTCATTCAGGTTTGATGGAGAGATCAAAAGTTTTACAGATAAGCAGTAGCTAAAAGAGTTCAGCACCATGATAGGGGCTTTAAAGGAAATGTTACACAAACTTCTCTAAGTGAAAAAGCAAAGGTCACAACTATAAATATGAAAATGGCAAAAAGAAAAAGCTCATTGATATAGGCAAATATACAGTAAAGATAGTAAATCAACCATGAACAAAAGCTAGTATGGACGTTAAAAGACAAAAGCAGTAAAATTGGGGGACCTTCAGGAAGGCAGAGCAGTAAGATGTGGAGATCAACTTCCTCCTCACAGATACATCAAAAATACATTGACATGTGGAACAACTCCTACAGAACACCTACTGAATACTGGCAGAAGACCTCAGACTTCCCAAAAGGCAAGAAACTCCCCACATACCTGGGTACAGTGAAAGAAAAAAGAAGAAACAGAGACAAAAGAATAGGGATGGGACCTGCACCTCTGGGAGGGAGCTGTGAAGCAGGAAAAGTTTCCACACACTAGGAAGCCCCTTCACTGGTGGAGATGGCGAGTGGTCGGGGTGGGGGGAGTTTGAAGCATGGAGGAGAGCACAGCAACAGGTGTTCAGAGGGCAAAGTGGAGAGATTCCCACACAGAGGAAAAGTGCCAACCAGCACTCACCAGCCTGAGGGACTTGTCTGCACATCCACCAGGGCGGGTGGGGGCTGGAAGCTGAGGTTAGGGCTTCAGAGGTCAGATCCCAGGGAAAGGACTGGGGTTGGCTGCATGAAGACAGCCTGACGGGGCTAGTGGACCACAGCTAGCCAGGAGGGTGTCTGGAGAAAATTCCGGACGCCTAAGAGGCAAGAGACCATTGTTTCGGGGTGCACGAGGAAAGGGGATTCCCAACCTATGTGCCCACAATAGGCAGAGCACCACTAAAGGGAGCTCCAGAGATGGGTGTGAGCCACGGCTGTCAGCTCAGACCCCAGAGACGGGCATGAAACGTTAATGCGGCTGTCACCACCACCAAGAAGCCTATGTGCAAGCACAGGTCACTAACCACACCCCACTCTGGGAGCCTGTGCAGCCCGCCACTGCCAGGGTCCCATGATCCAGGGACAACATCTGCAGGAGAAAACACGGGGCACCTCAGGCTGTTGCAATGTCACAGTGGCCTCTGCTGCCACAGGCTCACCCTGCATTCCATACCCTCCCTCTCCCAAGCCAGAGTGAGCCAGAGCCCCCTAAGCAGCTGCTACTTTAACCCCGTCCTGTCTGGGAAGGGAACAGACACGCCAGGCGAGCATGCAGAGGTGAGGCCAAATCCAAAGCTGAAGCACAGGAGCTGTGCGAACAAAGAAGATAAAGGGAAACCTCTCCCAGCAGTCTCAGGAGCAGTGGATTAAATCTCCACAATCAAGTAGATGTACCCTGTATCTCTGGAATAACTGAATAGACAAAAAATCATCCAAAAATTTAGGTGGTGGACTTTGGGAGCAACTGTAGACTTGCGGTTTGCTTTCTGCATCTAATTTCTTTCTGCTTTTATGTTTATCTTAGTTTACAATTTAGAGCTTATTGTCACTGGTAGATTTGGTTATGCATTTGGATGCTCTCTTCATATATAAATATATAAATATATAAATATATATATATATATATTTACTTTTCTGCTTTTTCGGAGTGTGTATGAGTATGCTTCTTTGTGAGATTTTTTTCTGCATAACTTTGCTTTTACCATTTGTCCTATGCTTCTGTCTGTGCATTTATTTTATTTTATTTTATTTTTTTGGTTTTTTTTGTTTGTTTGTCTGTCTTAGTATAGCTTTTAGCCCCTGTTCTCATAGGTGGATTTGTTTTTGTTTTGGTTGCTCCCTTCATTCTCTCTTTCTGTTTTTATTATTTTATATATTTTTTAATATTAATAATTTTTATTTTTTATTTTAATAACTTTATTTTATGCTATTTATCATTCATTCTTTCTTTCTTTTTTTTCTGTATGTAGGCCTCTCACTGTTGTGGCCTCTCCCGTTGTGGAGCACAGGCTCCGGACACGCAGGCTCCGGACACGCAGGCTCAGCGGCCATGGCTCACGGGCCCAGCCGCTCCGCGGCACGTGGGATCCTCCCGGACCGGGGCACGAACCTGCGTCCCCTGCATCGGCAGGTGGACTCTCAACCACTGCGCCACCAGGGAAGCCCCCATTCTTTCTTTCTTTTTCTAAATTTTCTACTGAGCCATGAAGCTGACAGGGTTTTGGCATTATGGCACATGTCAGGCCTGAGAATCTCAGGTGGGAGAGTGGAGTTCAGGACACGGGACCAACAGAGACCTCCCGACCACACATAATACCAAACTGAAGGAGATCTCCATAGATCTCCATCTCAATGCAAAGACCCAGCACCACTCAACAACCAGGAAGTTACAGTGCTAGTCACCCTATGCAAAACAATGAGCAAGACAGAAACACAACCCTACGCACTAGCAGAAAGGTTGCCTAAATTCATAATAAAGTCAGAGACACCCCAAAAAACACCACTGGATGCGGACCTGTCCTTCAGAAATACAAGATCCAGCCTCATCCACCAGAACACAGGCATTATTCCTGTCAACCAGGAAGCCTACACAACTCACAGAAACAACTTTAGCCACTGGGGGCAGACACCAAAAACAACGGGAACTACGAACCTACAGCCTATGAAGAGGAGACCCTAAACACAGTAAGTTAAGCAAAATGAGAAGACAGAGAAACACAGAGCAGATGAAGAAGCAAGGAAAAACACAACAGACCAAATAAATAAAGAGGAATAGGCAGTCTACCTGAAAAAGAATTCAGAGTAATGATAGTAAAGATGATCCAAAATCTTGGAAATAGAATGGAGAAAATACAAGAAACGTTTAACAAGGACCTAGAAGAACTAAAGAGTAAACAAACAATGATGAACAACACAATAAATGAAATTTAAAATTCTCTAGAAGAAATCAGTAGCAGAATAACGGAGGCATAAGAATGGATAAGTGACCTGGAAGATTAAATAGTGGAAATAAATACTGCAGAGCAGAATAAAGAAAAAAGAATGAAAAGAATTGAGGACAGACTCAAAGACATCTGGAACAACATTAAAGACACCAATTTCGAATTATAGGAATAACAGAAGAAGAACAGAAAAATACAGGGACTGAGAAAATATTTGAAGAGATTATAGTGGAAAACTTCCCGACTATGGAAAGGAAATGATTAATCAAGTCTACGAAGGGTAGAGAGTCCCATACAGGATAAAGGCAAGGAGAAACATGGCAAGACACATATTATTCAAACTATCAAAACTTAAATACAAAGAAAATATATTACAAACAGCAAGGGAAAAACAACAAATAAAATACAAGGGAATCCCCATAAGGTTAACAGCTTATCTTTCAGCAGAAGTTCTGCAAGTGAGAAGGCAGTGTCAGGAAATATTTAGAGTGATGAAAGGGGAAAAGCTACAACCAAGACTACACTACCCAGCAAGGATCTCCTTCAGATTTGACAGAGAAATTAAAACCTTTACAGACAAGCAAAGGCTAAGAGAATTCAGCACCACCAAACCAGCATTACAACAAATGCTAAAAGAACTTCTCTTGGCAGGAAACACAAGACAAGGGAAAGGCCTACAATAACAATCTCAAAACAATGGAGAAAATGGTAATAGGAACATACATATCAATGATTACCTTAAATTTAAATGGATTAAGTGCTCCAACCAAAAGATATAGACTGGCTGAAAGGATACAAAAACAAGACCTGTACATGTACTGTCTACAAGAGACCCACTTCAGACCTAGGGACACATACAGACTGAAAGTGAGAGGATGGAAAAAGATATTCCATGCAAATGGAAATGAAAAGAAAGCTGGAGTAGCAATTCTCATATCAGATAAAATAAACTTTAAAACAAACACTATTACAGGAGACAAACAAGGACACTACATAATGATCAAGAGATCAATCCAAGAAGAAGATATAACAATTGTAAATATTTATGCATCCAGTACAGAAGCACCTCAATATATAAGGCAAATGCTAACAGCCATAAAAGGGGAAATCGACAGTAACAAAATCATAACAGGGGACTTTAACACCTCACTTTCACCAATGGACAGATCATCCAAACTGAAAATAAATAAAGAAACACAAGCTTTAAATGACACATTCATCTTCAAGGAATTCATTGGAAAGACTCTGAGAAGTACAGCTTTCTGGTAACTGATTATACTGCTGAACTGAATGAAAAAGCATTTTCAGAACTCTAATGGAAAACTGATGAATTCATAAAAGTGCTAACAAAAGATCAAGATTAAAAAAAATTAATTACATGGGACTGAGTGAACTGATGAGAATGATTATAACTTTGGGGACTTTCTGTTTGAATTAAAAAAAATCCCAGAAGGACTCAGAAGCAAAAAATATACAAATCAATTTTCAATGCAAAGTAAAGGAGCTGTTACAATGGAGGATCACTGGACTGAATGTCAATATTATGACGTAGTATGACTGTGTTTCATGTTTTGCATTTGCACTCATTGTTGTTTTTGTTGTGTTCATCCATTTACAATGCTTGGTGTCAGTTTATTTATCTCTTGAAAAAATAAAAAAAAGTGTGTGTGTTTGTGAAAAAACAAATGACACATTAAACAAGATGGACTTAATTGATATTTATTGGACATTCCATCCAAAAACAGCAGTATACACTTTCTTCTCAAGTGCTCATGGAACATTCTCCAGGATAGATCATATCTTGGGTCACAAATCAAGCCTTGGTAAATTTAAGAGAATAGAAATCATATCAAGTGTCTTTTCTGACAACAAGACTAGGAAACTAGATGTCAATTACAGGAAAATATCTGTCAAAAACACAAACACATGGAGGCTAAACAATACACTACTTAATAACCAAGAAATCACTGAAGAAATCAAAGAGGAAATCAAAAAATACCTACAACCAAATGACAATGAAAACACGACCAACCAAAACCTATGGGATGCAGCAAAAGCAGTTCTAAGAGGGAAGGTTATAGCAGTAAAAACCTCCCTCAAGAAACAAGAAACATTTCAAATAAACAATCTAACCTTACACTTAAAGCAATTAGAGGAAGTAGAACAAAAAAAACCCAAAGTTAGCTGAAGAAATCATAAAGATCAGAGCAGGAATAAATGAGAAAGAAATGAAGGAAATGATAGCAAAGATAAACACAAGTAAAAGCTGGTTCTTTTAGAAGATTAAAAAAATTGATAAACCACTACCCAGACTCATCAAGAAATAAAATGAGAAGACTCAAATCAATAGATTTAGAAATGAAAAAGGAGAAGTAACAACTGACACTGCAGAAATGCAAAGTATCATGAGAGATTACTACAAGCAACTATATGCCAGAACAAAGGAAAACCTGGAAAAATGGACAAATTCTTAGAAAAGTACAACCTTCCGAGACAGAACCAGGAAGAAATACAAAATATAAACCGACCAATCACAAGCATTGAAATGGAAACTGTGATTTAAAATCTTCCAACAAACAAAAGCCCAGGACCAGATGGCTTCACAGGCAAATTCTATCAAACATTCAGAAAAGAGCTAACACCTAGCCTTCTCAAACTCTTCCAAAATATAGCAGAGGGAAGAACACTCCCAAACTCATTCGACAAGGTCACCATCACCCTGATACCAAAACCAGACAAAGATGCCACAAAAAAAGAAAACTACAGGCCGATATCATTGATGAACATAGATGCAGAAATCCTCAACAAAATACTAGCAAACGGAATCCAAGAGCACATTAAAAGGATCATACACCATGATCAAGTGGGGTTTATCCCAGAAATGCAAGGGCTCTTCAATATATGCAAATCAATCCACATTATACACCATATTAACTAACTGAAGGAGAAAAACCATATGATCATCTCAGTAGATGCAGAAAAAGCTTTTGATTAAATTCAACACCCATTTATGAGAAAACCCTCCAGAAAGTAGGCATAGAGGGAACTCAACATAACACAGGCCATATATGACAAACCCACAACCAACATCATTCTCAATGTTGAAAAACTGAGTCCATTTCCACTAAGATCAGGAACACGACAAGGTTGCCCAGTCTCACCACTATTATTCAACATAGTTTTGGAAGTTTTACCCACAGCAATCAGAGAAGAAAAGGTAATAAAAGGAATACAAATTAGAAAAGTAGAAGTAAAAGTGTCAGTGTTTGTAGATGACATGATACTATACATAGAGAATCCTAAAGAAGGTACCAGAAAACTACTAGAGCTAATCAATGAATCTGGTAAAGTAGCAGGCTACAAAATTAATGCACAGAAATCTCTTGCATTCCTATACACTAACAACAGAAGATCAGAAAGAGAAATTAGGGGAACAATCCCATTTACCATTGCAACAAAAACACTAAAATACCTAAGAATAAACCTACCTAAGGAGACAAAAGACCTGTATGCAGAAAACTATAAGACACTGATGAAAGAAATTAAAGATGAAACAAACAGATGGAGAGATATGCCATGTTTGTGAATTGGAAGAATCAACATTGTGAAAATGACTATACTACCCAAAGCAATCTACAGATTCAATGTAATCCTTATCATACTACCAATGGCATTTTTCACAGAACTAGAACAAAACAATTCACAATTTGTATGGAAACACAAAAGACCCCGAATAGCCAAAGCAGGCTTGAGAATGAAAAATGGAGCTGGAGGAATCAGGCGCCTGGACTTCAGGCTGTACTACAAAGCTACAGTCATCACGGCAGTATGGTAGTGGCACAAAAACAGAAATATAGATCAATGGAACAGGATAGAAAGCCCAGAGATAAACCCACGCACATCTGGTCACCTTATCTTTGACAAAGGAGGCAAGAATATACAGTGGAGAAACGACAGCCTCTTCAATGAGCGGTGCTGGGAAAACTGGACAGCTACATGTAAAAGAATGAAATTAGAACACTCCGTAACACCATACACAAAAATAAACTCAAAATGGATTAAAGACCTAAATGTAAGGCCAGACACTTTCAAACTCTTAGAGGAAAACACAGGCAGAACACTCTATGACATACATCACAGCAAGATCCTTTTTGACCCTCCTCCTAGAGGCATGGAAATAAAAACAAAAATAAACAAATGGGACCTCATGAAACTTAAAAGCTTTTGCACAGCAAGGGAAGCCATAAACAAGATGAAAAGACAACCCTCACAATGGGAGAAAATATTTGCCAATGTAGCAACTGACAAAGGATTAATCTCCAAAATCAAAATCAAAAAAACAAATGACCCAATACAAAAATAGGCAGAAAGCCTAAATGGACATTTTTCCAAAGATATACAGGTTGCCAACAAACACATGAAAGCATGCTCAACATCACTAATCATAAGAGAAATGCAAATCAACACTACAATGAGGTACGACCTCACACCGGTCAGAATGGCCAGCATCAAAACACCTACAAACAATTAATGCTGGAGAGGGTGTAGAGAAAAGGGAACCCTCTTGCTCTCTTGGTGGGAATGTAAACTGATACAGCCACTATGGAAAACAGTATGGAGGTTCCTTAAGAAACTAAAAATAGAACTACGATATGACCCAGCAATCTCACTACTGGACATATACCCTGAGAAAACCATAATTCAAAAAGCGTCACGTGGCACTGTGACGTTCCTAGGGAGGAACGAAGCGTAAGCAGCGCAGGGCACTTTGGGAGGGGGATCGTTTCACACGGCTCCATTACAGCGCTGCCCGCTGCCTCCATGGTTTCCCTTCCCTCCCCATTACCGCCTCCCGTCCCTAAGCCCCAACGGGAAGGCTGGGCCTAGGGTGGGGGAGGCCGGAGTGAAAGGAGGAAAGCGGAAAAGGGAGAAAGGGAAGAAGTGAGGAGGAAGGGTGAGTCGGGAAGGGTTAGTGGTAGAGGTTAACGTGCGAAGCGCGCAAGCGCAGCGGACGGACTGACGGACGCGCCTGTGCTTCTGCTGCCGTGGCTGCAGCGTCCGCCCGAGTCACGTCGAAGCAGCGGCGGCGGCGGTGGTGGGGGCGGCGGCGGCGGCGGCGGCAGCAGCGGAAACAAGAGGGGAGCAATGGCGGCCGACAGCGGAGAGGAGAAAGATATAGAACTTATTGTTCTAGATGCTATTGTGTCTGAAATACCAGAACAGGATAATGAACTCTATAATCCAGAGAGTGAACCAGATAAAAATGAGGAAGAGGGTTCAAAAAGAAAAAGAGACCGAATGGAATCTACTGACACAAAGCAACAAAAGCCTTCTGTTCTTTCAAGACAACTGATTTCTAAGCCACTGAGCTCATCAGTCAGCAATAACAAAAGAATGGTTAGTACAGACGGAAAGCCATTCACAGAGTATTAAAATGAGGACTATCAAAGATCTGAAAGATACAAACGTCTAGAAGCTGATCGGAAGACTCGTTTGTCAAGTAGTGCCTCCAGAGAACCTTATAAGAGTCAACCTGAGAAAACATGTCTGCGGAAAAGGGATCCTGAAAGGAGGGTCAAATCCCCTGAACCGGATGGTTCTGAGAGAATTGGGCTTGAAGTGGATAGACGTGCAAGCAGATCCAGCCAGTCTTCTAAGGAGGAAGTGAACTCTGAAAAATATGCCTCTGACCATGAGACTGGCAGCAGTGGTTCTTCTGATGAGCAAGTCAACAGCACTGAGAATGAGGAGGAAGGGGTGCAAGATGTGAAGGAAGATGAAGAGGTGGATGACGATGGAGAGGAGGAAGAGGAGGAAGATGAGGAGGAGGAGGAGGAAGAAAAAGAGGAAGAGGAGGAGGAGGAGGAGGAAGAAGAATATGAACAGGATGAGAGAGACCAGAAGGAAGAGGGAAATGATTATGACACCCGAAGGGAGGCTATCGACTCTTTCCTTCACGGATGGGCGGGTCAGATCTGGTTCAGGAACAGATGGATCAGAGGAGAAAAAGAAGGAAAGGAAGAGAGCTAGAGGCATATCTCCTATTGTTTTTGATACAAGTGGAAGCTCTGCATCAGAGTCATATGCAGGTTCAGAAAAGAAGCACGCAAAATTACAATCTGCCGTTCATGTTGTCCGAAGAGATCAAACCAGTAAACTCAAATATGTCCTACAGGATGCGAGATTTTTTTCTCATAGAGAGTAACAGCCATGAGAATGTGTCCCTTGCCAAAGCTAAGGGTGTATGGTCTACACTGCCAGTAAATGAGAAGAAATTAAATGCTGCATTCAGATCTGCAAGGAGTGTTATCTTAATATTTTCTGTGAGAGACAGTGGAAAATTTCAAGGATTTGCAAGACTTTCTTCAGAATCACACCATGGAGGATCTCCTATACATTGGGTACTTCCAGCAGGAATGAACGCTAAAATGCTGGGAGGTGTCTTTAAAATTGACTGGATTTGCAGGCGTGGACTACCCTTCACTAAGTCGGCTCATCTCACCAATCCTTGGAATGGACATAAGCCAGTAAACATCGCACGTGATGGACAGGAAATTGAACTTGAATGTGGAAAGCAGCTTTGTCTTCTATTTCCCCCTGATGAAAGTATTGACTTGCATCAGGTCGTTCATAAAATGCCTCACAAGAGAAGAATGCATTCTCAGCCCCGGTCAAGAGATCGTCCATCCCGTCGAGAACCAGTCCGGGATGTGGGAAGGCGTCGACCAGAAGATTATGATATTCATAACAGCAGAAAGAAAGCAAGGATTGACTATGCCCCTGAGTTTCATCAGACACCAGGGTATTTAAAGGATCCACGATACCAGGAAGTAGATAGACGGTTTTCAGGAGTTCCCCGAGATGTGTTTTTAAATGGATCCTACAATGATTATTTGAGGGAATTTCATAACCTGGGACCACCAGCACCTCGGCGAGGAATGACTCCTTATCCTGGAATGGAACGACCTCCACACCATCAGCACCATGCTCCACCTCCTCAAGCTCATCCCCCCTACTCAGGACATCACCCAGTACCACATGAAGCAAGATACAGAGATAAACGACTACATGATTATGATATGAGGGTGGATGATTTCCTTCGTCGAACACAAGCTGTTGTCACCGGTCGGAGAAGTAGACCTCGTGAAAGAGATCGGGAGCGACAGCGAGATCGCCCTAGAGATAACAGAAGAGACAGAGAACGAGATAGAGGACGTGATAGAGAACGAGAAAGAGAGCGATTATGTGATCGGGACAGAGACCGAGGGGAGAGAGGTCGATATAGAAGATAATGTGCTTTTGGAAGCACCGAGTCTTTAAAAATAAAAAGAATCTTGTATTTTTCTTGTTGTGTGTGTTTACAAGTAGTAAAACTATTTTCAACTGTCTACTTGAAGTTCATTGTGTAGAAGGATTTATTATGACCCGCTTTGTTCCAAGCATGCAGTATAATAAGAACTGGAAAAACTCAAATCCTCCAAAAAATGCACAGTTGACAATTTGAGTTGAGGCTTTTATTGTGGCAGAATGGAACAGTCCAAGAATGTAGATATTGATTCAGTCTCCATAAATGTTCATCTACATATAATATGTTCATCCTATAGCTTTTTGTTTGTTTGTTTGTTTGCTTTCTTTCTTTTGGATCTTGATGGATGACTGCCACAATATTTTGCTTTGATATATTTCTAAATGTAGGTTCAGTAAAAATAATGCTGCTATCAAGTATGCAAATATTGAAATATGATGGTTTGACTGTAAGGCAGTACTGTAGCAGCCTCTTGGTTTCTCCTTTTCCTTTTTTTAATCTTAAAAAAAGTCACTTTTTATGTTTCTTCCATCTTCAATGATGAGAGCAATATTAAGAAGACATTGCTATCTACTTTTTAGTCTTTTTAGATAAAAAAATTCCTCTGTTCAGTAGCATGGTTGATGCTATTGTTTAGCCTTCCCCTCCAAACTGTATACATTGGCTTGGAATGTTCACAACTTGCATGTGTGGCAGCGGAAGATAATTCCCATATTCTACATTGCTACTGTTTTGTATAAAATAAATTGGTAAAGATTGACAAAAAAAAAAAAAGAGTCACGTACCACAGTAGTCATTGCAGCACTATTTACAATAGCCGGGACATGTAAACAATCTAAGTGTCGATAGACGGATGAATGGATAAAGAAGATGTGACACATATGTACAATGAAATATTACTCAGCCATAAAAAGAAATGAAATTGATTTATCTGTAGTGAGGTGGATGGACCTAGAGACTGTCATACATAGTGAAGTAAGTCAGAAAGAGAAAAACAAATACCGTATGCTAACACATATATATGGCATCTTAAAAAAAAAAAGGTTCTGATGAACATAGGTTCAGAACAGGAATAAAGAAGCTGAAGTAGAGAATGGACTTGAGGACACAGGGAGGGGGAAGGGTAAGCTAGGACGAAGTGAGAGAGTGGCATCGTAATATATACGCTACCAAATGTATAATAGTTAGTGGGAAGCAGCCACATAGCACAGGGAGATCAGCTCAGTGCTTTGTGACCACCTAGAGGGGTGGGATAGGGAGGGATGGAGGGAGACGCAAGCGGGACGGGATACGGGGATACATGTATACATATAGCTGATTCACTTTGTTATACAGCAGAAAATAACACAACATTGTAAACAATTATACTCCAACAAAGAGGTTTAAAAAATTTTTAAAGACCATAATGAGATATCACTACATCTATTAGGACAGCTAAAATGAAAAATAGTGACAATAACAAATGCTGGCATAATGGAGAATCTGATCTCTCATATATTGCTAGCGAGAATGTAAAATGGTACACTTGGGAAATCAGTTTGGCAGTTTTGTTAAATTAATGAAACATACATTTATACAACCCAACCATTTCACTCCTTGGTATTTATACCAAAGAAACAAATACCTATGTTCACACAAAACCAGTAAATGATTGTTATAGCAGCTTTAAAAACAACTTAATTGAAGAATAATTGACATATAACATCATATCAGTTTGAGATGTACAACATAATTGTTTGATATTGGCATATGGTGCAAAATGATCTCCACAATATGTCTAGTTAACACCTTTCACCATACATGGATACATTTTTTTTCTTGTGATGATAACTTTTAATACCTACTCTCTTATCAACTTTCAAATATACAATATAGTTTCATTAACTAGAGGCAATATGCTATACGTTATATCCCTAGGACTTATTTTATAACTGAAAGTTTGTACCTTTTGACCCCCTTCACTCCTTTCATCCACTCCCCACTCCCTTGCCTCTGGCAACAACTCATCTGTTCTCTGTATCTATGAGCTCAGTTTTTTTGTTTTGTTTTGTTTTAGATTCTACATATGAGAGCTAGAGCAGCTTTATTTGTAACAGCCAGAAACTGAAACAAACAAAATGTTCCTCAATAGGCGAATGGCTAAACAAACTGTAGTATACCCATATTATGAAATTAGCAGGAATTAATTAACTCAGCAATTAAAAGGAATGAACTATTAATACACAACAATTTGGATGGATCTCAAAAATACATTACGCTAACTAAAGAAAAGTGAATCTCAATGCCACACACTATAAGATGCCATGTACATCAGCAGTCCCCAACATATTTGGCACCAGGGACCGGTTTCGTGGAAGACAACTTTTTCCACAGCCAGGGGTTGAGGGTGTGGTGGGATGGATCAGGCAGTAATGCGAGCAATGCTGAGCGATGGGGAGCGATGGGGAGCTGTGCGGAGCGGTGGGGAGCAATGGGGAGAGGAGGGGAGCGATGGGGAGCGGTGGGGAGTGGTGGGGAGCGATGGGGAGCGATGGGGAGCGGTGAGGAGTGGTGGGGAGTGGTGGGGAGTGATGAGGAGTGATGGGGAGCGATGGGGAGCGGCACATGGAGCTTCACTTGCCCGCCGCTCACCTCCAGCTGTGTGGCCCGGTTTCTAACAGGCTGCAGACCAGTATCAGTCTGCGGCCTGGGGGTTGGGGACCCTTGATGTACATAATATTCTCCAAATGACAAAATTATAGAGATGGAAAACATACTAGTGGTTGCCAGGGTTATGGGACGGTGAGAGGTTGGGCGAAGGGGGCAGCTACAAGAGAGTAGCACAAGGGAGATCTTCGTGATGATGGACCAGTTCCCTATCTTGATGGTACTGGTTGCTAAATGAGTCATGTGACAAAATGACATAGAACAATATACAAACATTGTGCAAATGTCAATTTCCTCGCTTTGATATTGTACTATAATTGTGTAAGATGTAACCACTGGGGGAAACTGAGTGAAACGTTCATGGTCCTCTTTCTCTCTATAGTACAGAGTGAATCTATAGTCTATATTTAGTTTATGAATCTATAATCATTTTTAAATAAAAGGTTTAAAAAACATATATTCATGTTAAATTTAACATTTAACACTTTATTTATGTATTGCAAAATAAGTCTTTAGTGCTTCCCTGGTGGCGCAGTGGTTGAGAGTCCGCCTGCCGATGCAGGGGACACGGGTTTAGGTCCAGGTCCGTGCCACGTGCCACGGAGCGGCTGGGCCCGTGAGCCATGGCCGCTGAGCTTGCACGTCCGGAGCCTGTGCTCTGCAACAGGAGAGGCCGCAACAGTGAGACCCGCGTACCACAAAAAAAAAAAAAAAAAAAAAATCTTTAAGACACACTAAGTGAGATAAAAGCAAGGCTAAGAATGATGTATTAAAATGGTGTGCCCCTATTTATTTTTTCTTTTGGAAGGGCCATATATGCATATATAAATGCTTACATAGTCATAGAAATTTCCTAAGTGATAGTCAAGAAATTAATAACAGAGGCTGCCCCTGGGCAGGAGAGAGATTGGGGTTAGAGACACTTTGAAAAGTGAAAAGGGGCCGTATTAATAATTCTACAGTGACAACAGGCACTGACGGGACAAAAATGGGAAAATCAGAGTTTATGGTCACTGATAGTATGCACTCAACAAATGTCAATAATTGTTATTTTCTGTTTTCTTCCGTATATTTTTATCTATTTTGTACAAGAAAATATTTATGGTAACAGGACTAAGTTCGTTTTATTAACCCTTCTTCTGAAAAAAAAATTAAGTTAGTTTTAAAACGTTGTTAAGCCCCTCAAATATATGGTAGAACATCACTTAAAACACCTCTAATTTACTCAGCGGTCAACAATCCAAATGCCTACTGGGCCAGTCAGGTAAGGTAGATGTGTGAATTGGGTCATGTGTAGTATTTAGGAAATGGCTGAGACTGTGACAAACTGGAAAGAACTCCAAGACAAAGCACTCAAATGCAAATGTTTATAAGACTCAGCCTGGGCCAGAAAAACACAGCAATGTCCTGCCAGTGCCCACTAGCGACCCCATCCATGTCTGCTCGCTAAGGCATCCTGTTCCACTGCAGACAAGTCTAATTCCTAGAAAGTTCTTTATGCTGAAGTGACATTTACCTGTGGTGATTTCTCCCTATTAATCCTAGTTCTGAGCATTTCCTTCATAGTGAGAATTGGGGACCTGGTTTCACAACAAGTTAATTGGACTTGTTGGCATCCAATTAAGATCTCGTTCCTTTACTAAGTGCTCAGAGCTGCCTACAGGTGGACGATGTAACTCAAGTTTGTCCTCACACAAACCAGGGTAAATGCAAACTCTGTCATTTAACAGATCTAATACATTGAAAAAGTGATTCAATCTTTACTTATCTTCCTATTCAAAATGAGGATAATAAAAACGGCCAATTTGCAGAGTTGCTGTGAAGATTAAATATGGAAACGTTAAAATGCCAAGTACATGTCAAAGAAAATGCCTCCTCCTGTCAGAAAACAATTGTGACAGAGGTTACTTTGGAGCTTATTGTTCAACTTACGTGGATTTTGTGAGAGTGGAAAATATGCAGATTTTCAGAGTAATTCCATAGCCAGCGATCCAAGGTTGAGCTTCCTCTCTTCCCAATCTACCAGGCATGTTTCCTCATTTCGCCACTAGATGGCAGTTGCTTCCCAGAGCATTTGAGCTCCAAGGAAGTAAAATCTCCAAAGTTTATCCAAGGCTCTCATTCATGTTACAAATCAGGTCTAGAGCCACACCAAGTAACAGGATGTCTATCCTCTCAAGGAGAATTTGTTTCACTCAGTAACCAAGAAATTCAGAGCCCGTTCCTGAAATTCAACGGGGGAAGAGGTGATGGTCCAGAAGAGCAATTTATTACTCACGCACGCAGCTAACCTGGATTTGCTCCTGCCACAGGGCCTTTGCGCTTGGCTGTGCCATCTTCCAGGATCCTCTTCCCACAGGCATTTGTATAGCGTACCCCTTTCTGTATTTACTTACTAGCTCACAGCACCCATAACCTAAGTCCCAGGACAGCTGGGGCTGTGTTTTGTTCCTTACAGCATCCCCAACCTCAATAACTGTGCCTAGTACATACTAATAAACATTTGCCCAATAAATACCTGTCAAGAGAAGCTTAAATGAATACCTAAGTTCTCAAAAGTTGCTCATCCACTAGCTAAAATAACACTCTTTCTCTTTTCCTTAAGAAAGCAAATCCAGATGCCAGAGAAGGAGAGAGACTCTGTCTAACCAGCCGAGGACTGAATGTGGCCATGGTCCCCAACCCTCACCTGTGGAAATCACATCTCATCTCCTACATTGCTTGAGCCTCCGGTGACCATGGCAAGGCTAATAAACTGACCTGAGGTAATGGGGGAAAGTCAGGGATGATCCTTTTCTTTCCTTATCAGTAACATGGCTTTTAATAGTCATTCTGGACAAAAAGCTATTGCCAAAACCCAATACTCCTTTCTTTTGTCTTTTATCCACACCTCTATTTTATAGGTGCCACAAACTCAAATAAATCTATTCTCTTCTTCCACAAACTGTCCCCGATAATGGCACCCCAGTCACAGGACTTCAGCTCATTGCTCTCCTTGGACACCACATGTAACTGTCACCCCCTAATAATCCTACCTCAAGCCTCTACACTCCTCTTTCCCATTCTTACTGCCATCACCCAGGGCCCTCGTTTCCCTGGGCTGTCACCAAAGTCTACTGGACAAAATGCACAGCTCTATGACCTGCTCAACACTTCTTATGGACCCTCTAAGATCAGCTTATTTCATCTCCTTTGTGAAGCCTTCTCTCTCCCTGCCTCTCTGAGTAGAATTGACCCTCTGTTCCATGTGTCTCCACTTGTTTCATGTAGATTTCTCTCATGGTGTCTATCCCTCTTTATTGCAATGTATTTTTACCAGCTCTTTCTCACTAGAGTAACATGAGGGCTGGGCCATATTTTATTCATTTGTTTGTTATTGCAGCAGATGAAGGAGCAAGGTAAAAACCCACCAGACCAAACAAATGAAGAGGAAATAGGCTGTCTACCTGAAAAAGAATTCAGAGCAATAATAGTACAGATTATACAAAATATTGGAAATTGAATGGAGAAAATATAAGAAACGTTTAACAATGACCTAGAAGAACTGAAGAGCAAAAAAAAAAAAAAAAAACAAATGAGGAACAACACAATAAATGAAATTTAAAATTCTCTAGAAGAACTCAGTAGCAGGATAACTGAGACAGAAGAATGGATAAGTGACCTGGAAGATAAAATCGTGGAAATCACTACTGCAGAGCAGAATAAAGAAAAACGATTGAAGAGAATTGAGTACAGACTCACAGACGTCTGGGACAACATGAAAGACACCAAATTCGAATTATAGGAATAACAGAAGAAGAACAGGGAAAGAAAGGGACTGAGAAAATATTTGAAGAGATTATAGTGGAAAACCTCCCTACTATGGAAAGGAAATGATTAATCAAGTCCAGGATGGGTAGAGAGTCCCATACAGGATAAATCCAAGGAGAAACATGGCAAGACACATATTAATCAAGCTACCAAAAATTAAATACAAAGAAAATATATTAAAAGTAGCAAGGGAAAAACAACAAATAACATACAAGGGAATCCCCATAAGGTTAACAGCTTATCTTTCAGCAGAAGTTCTGCAAGTGAGAAGGGAGTGTCAGGACATATTTAGAGTGATGAAAGGGGAAAAGCTACAACCAAGACTACTTTACCCAGCAAGGATCTCCTTCAGATTCGACGGAGAAATTAAAACCTTTACAGACAAGCAAAGGCTAAGAGAATTCAGCACCACCAAACCAGCATTACAACAAATGCTAAAAGAGCTTCTCTAGGCAGGAAACACAAGACAAGGGAAAGGCCTACAATAACAATCTCAAAACAATGGAGAAAATGGTAATAGGAACATACATATCAATGATTACCTTACATTTAAATGGATTAAATGCTCCAACCAAAAGGCATAGACTGGCTGAAAGGATACAAAAACAAGACCTGTACATGTACTGTCTACAAGAGACCCACTTCAGACCTAGGGACACATGCAGACTGAAAGTGAGAGGATGGAAAAAGATATTCCATGCAAATGGAAATGAAAAGAAAGCTGGAGTAGCAATTCTCATATCAGATAAAATAAACTTTAAAACAAACACTATTACAGGAGACAAACAAGGACACTACATAATGATTAAGGGATCAATCCAAGAAGAAGATATAACAATTGTAAATATTTATGCATCCAGTACAGAAGCACCTCAATACATAAGGCAAATGCTAACAGCCATAAAAGGGGAAATCGACAGTAACAAAATCATAATAGGGGACTTTAACACCTCACATTCACCAATGGACAGATCATCCAAACTGAAAATAAATAAGGAAACACAAGCCTTAAATGACACATTCGTCTTCAAGGAATTCATGGGAAAGACTCTGACAAGTACAGGTTTCTGGTAACTGACTATACTGCTGAACTGAATGAATAAGCATTTTCAGAGCTCTAATGGAAAACTGATGAATTCATAAAGGTGCTAACAAAAGATCAAGATTAAAAAAAATTAATTACATGGGACTGAGTGAACTGATGAGGATGATTATAATTTTTGTGACTTTCTGTTTGAATAAAAAACAAATCCCACGAGGACTCAGAGGCAAAACATATACAAATCAATTTTCACTGCAAAGTAAAGGAGCTGTTACAGTGGAGGATTACTGGACTGAATGTCAATATTATGACATAGTATGAGTGTGTTTCGTGTTTGGTATTTGCACTCATTGTCGTATTTTTTGTGTTCATCCATTTACAATGCTTGGTGTCAGTTTATTTATCTCTTGAAAAAATAAAATAAAGTGTGTGTGTTTGTGAAAAAAGAAATGACACATTAAACAAGATGGACTTAGTTGATATTTATTGGACATTCCATCCAAAAACAGCAGTATACACTTTCTTCTCAAGTGCTCATGGAACATTCTCCAGGATAGATCATATCTTGGGTCACAAATCAAGCCTGGTAAATTTAAGAGAATTGAAATCGTATCAAGTGTCTTTTCCGACCACAACACTAGGAAACTAGATATCCATTACAGGAAAAAGTCTGTCAAAAATACAAACACATGGAGGCTAAACAATACACTACTTAATAACCAAGAGATCACTGAAGAAATCAAAGAGGAAATCAAAAAATACCTAGAACCAAATGACAATGAAAACACGACCAACCAAAACCTACGGGATGCAGCAAAAGCAGTTCTAAGAGGGAAGGCTATAGCAGTACAATCCTCCCTCAAGAAACAAGAAACATTTCAAATAAACAACCTAACCTTACACTTAAAGCAATTAGAGGAAGTAGAACAAAGATAACCCAAAGTTAGCTGAAGAAATCATAAAGATCAGAGCAGGAATAAATGAGAAAGAAATGAAGGAAACGATAGCAAAGATCAACACAAGTAAAAGCTGGTTCTTTTAGAAGATAAAAAAAATTGATAAACCACCACCCAGACTCATCAAGAAAAAAAAAGGGAGAAGACTCAAATCCATAGAATTAGAAATGAAATAGGAGAAGTAACAACTGACACTGCAGAAATGCAAAGGACCATGAGAGATTACTACAAGCAACTATATGCCAATACAATGGAAAACCTGGAAGAAATGGACAAATTCTGAGAAAAGTACAACCTTCCGAGACGGAACCAGGATGAAATAGAAAATATAAGCCGGCCAATCACAAGCATTGAAATTGAAACTGTGATTAAAAATCTTCCAACAAACAAAAGCCCAGGACCAGATGGCTTCACAGGCAAATTCTATCAAACATTCAGAAAAGAGCTAACACCTAGCCTTCTCAAACTCTTCCAAAATATAGCAGAGGGAAGAACACTCCCAAACTCATTCTACAAGGCCACCATCATCCTGATACCAAAACCAGACAAAGATGCCACAAAAAAAGAAAACTACAGGCCGATATCATTGATGAACATAGATGCAGAAATCCTCAACAAAATACTAGCAAACGGAATCCAAGAGCACATTAAAAGGATCATACACCATGACCAAGTGGGGTTTATCCCAGGAATGCAAGGGTTCTTCAATATATGCAAATCAATCCATGTGATACACCATATTAACTAACTGAAGGAGAAAAACCATACGATCATCTCAATAGATGCAGAAAAAGCTTTTGATTAAATTCAACACCCATTTATGAGAAAACCCTCCAGAAAGTAGGCATAGAGGGAACTCAACATAACACAGGCCATATATGACAAACCCACAGCCAACATCGTTCTCAATGTTGAAAAACTGAAACCATTTCCACTAAGATGAGGAACACGACAAGGTTGCCCACTCTCACGACTGTTACTCAACATAGTTTTGGAAGTTTTAGCCACAGCAGTCAGAGATGAAAAAGAAATAAAAGCAATACAAATCAGAAAAGAAGTAGTAAAAGTGTCAGGGTTTGCAGATGACATGATTCTATACCTAGAGAATCCTAAAGAAGGTACCAGAAAACTACTAGAGCTAATCAATGAATCTGGTAAAGTAGCAGGCTACAAAATTAATGCACAGAAATCTCTTGCATTCCTATACACTAACAACAGAAGATCAGAAAGAGAAATTAGGGGAACAATCCCATTTACCATTGCAACAAAAACACTAAAATACCTAAGAATAAACCTACCTAAGGAGACAAAAGACCTGTATGCAGAAAACTATAAGACACTGATGAAAGAAATTAAAGATGAAACAAACAGATGGAGAGATATGCCATGTTTGTGAATTGGAAGAATCAACATTGTGAAAATGACTATACTGCCCAAAGCAATCTACAGATTCAATGTAATCCTTATCATACTACCAATGGCATTTTTCACAGAACTAGAACAAAACAATTCACAATTTGTATGGAAACACAAAAGACCCCGAATAGCCAAAGCAGGCTTGAGAATGAAAAATGGAGCTGGAGGAATCAGGCTCCTGGACTGCAGGCTGTACTACAAAGCTACAGTCATCACGGCAGTATGGTAGTGGCACAAAAACAGAAATATAGATCAATGGAACAGGATAGAAAGCCCAGAGATAAACCCACGCACATCTGGTCACCTTATCTTTGACAAAGGAGGCAAGAATATACAGTGGAGAAACGACAGCCTCTTCAATAAGTGGTGCTGGGAAAACTGGACAGCTACATGTAAAAGAATGAAATTAGAACACGCCCTAACACCATACACAAAAATAAACTCAAAATGGATTAAAGACCTAAATGTAAGGCCACACACTTTCAAACTCTTAGAGGAAAACACAGGCAGAACACTCTATGACATACATCACAGCAAGATCCTTTTTGACCCACCTCCTAGAGACATGGAAATAAAAACAAAAATAAACAAATGGGACCTCATGAAACTTAGAAGCTTTTGCATAGCAAAGGAAACCATAAACAAGATGGAAAGACAACCCTCAGAATGGGAGAAAATATTTGCCAATGTAGCAACTGACAAAGGATTAATCTCCAAAATCAAACTCAAAAAAAACCAACGACCCAATGCAAAAATGGGCAGAAGGCCTAAATAGACATTTCTCCAAAGATATACAGATTGCCAACAAACACATGAAAGCATGCTCAACATCACTAATCATAAGAGAAATGCAAATCAACACTACAATGAGATACGACCTCACACCGGTCAGAATGGCCAGCATCAAAACACCTACAAACAATTAATGCTGGAGAGGGTGTGGAGAAAAGGGAACCCTCTTGCTCTCTTGGTGGGAATGTAAACTGATACAGCCACTATGGAGAACAGTATGGAGGTGCCTTAAGAAACTAAAAATAGAACTACGATATGACCCAGCAATCCCACTACTGGACATATACCCTGAGAAAACCATAATTCAAAAAGCGTCACGGGGCACTGTGACGTTCCCAGGGAGGAACGAAGCGTAAGCAGCGCAGGGCATTTTGGGAGGGGGATCGTTTCACACGGCTCCATTATACCGCTGCCCGCTGCCTCCATGGTTTCCCTTCCCTCCCCATTACCGCCTCCCGTCCCTAAGCCCCAACGGGAAGGCTGGGCCTAGGGTGGGGGAGGCCGGAGTGAAAGGAGGAAAGCGGAAAAGGGAGAAAGGGAAGAAGTGAGGAGGAAGGGTGAGTCGGGAAGGGTTAGTGGTAGAGGCTAACGTGCGAAGCGCGCAAGCCCAGCGGACGGACTGACGGACGCGCCTGTGCTTCTGCTGCCGCGGCTGCGGCGCCCTCCCGAGTCACGTCGGAGCAGCGGCGGCGGCGGCGGCGGCGGCGGCGGCGGAAACAAGAGGGGAGCAATGGCGGCCGACAGCCGAGAGGAGAAAGATATAGAACTTACTGTTCTAGATGCTATTGTGTCTGAAATACCAGAACAGGATGATGAACTCTATAATCCAGAGAGTGAACCAGATAAAAATGAGGAAGAGGGTTCAAAAAGAAAAAGGGACCGAATGGAATCTACTGACACAAAGCAACAAAAGCCTTCTGTTCTTTCAAGACAATTGATTTCTAAGCCACTGAGCTCATCAGTCAGCAATAACAAAAGAATGGTTAGTACAGACGGAAAGCCAGTCACAGAGTATAAAAATGAGGACTATCAAAGATCTGAAAGATACAAACGTCTAGAAGCTGATCGGAAGACTCGTTTGTCAAGTAGTGCCTCCAGAGAACCTTATAAGAGTCAACCTGAGAAAACATGTGTGCGGAAAAGGGATCCTGAAAGGAGGGTCAAATCCCTTACACCAGATGGTTCTGAGAGAATTGGGCTTGAAGTGGACAGACGTGCAAGCAGATCCAGCCAGTCTTCTAAGGAGGAAGTGAACTCTGAAGAACATGCCTCTGACCATGAGACTGGCAGCAGTGGTTCTTCGGATGAGCAAGGCAACAACACTGAGAATGAGGAGGAAGGGGTGCAAGATGTGGAGGAAGATGAAGAGGTGGATGACGATGGAAAGGAGGAAGAGGAGGAAGAAGAAGAGGAAGAGGAGGAGAAGGAGGAGGAGGAGGAAGAAAAAGAGGAAGAGGAGGAGGAGGAGGAAGAGGAGGAGGAGGAAGAAGAATATGAACAGGATGAGAGAGACCAGAAGGAAGAGGGAAATGATTATGACACCCGAAGGGAGGCTATCGACTCTCTTTCCTTCACGGATGGGCCTGTCAGATCTGGTTCAGGAACAGATGGATCAGAGGAGAAAAAGAAGGAAAGGAAGAGAGCTAGAGGCGTATCTCCTATTGTTTTTGATACAAGTGGAAGCTCTGCATCAGAGTCATATGCAGGTTCAGAAAAGAAGCACGCGAAATTACAATCTGCCGTTCATGTTGTCCGAAAAGATCAAACCAGTAAACTCAAATATGTCCTACAGGATGCGAGATTTTTTCTCATAGAGAGTAACAGCCATGAGAATGTGTCCCTTGCCAAAGCTAAGGGTGTATGGTCTACACTGCCAGTAAATGAGAAGAAATTAAATGCTGCATTCAGATCTGCAAGGAGTGCTATCTTAATATTTTCTGTGAGAGACAGTGGAAAATTTCAAGGATTTGCAAGACTTTCTTCAGAATCACACCATGGAGGATCTCCTATACATTGGGTACTTCCAGCAGGAATGAACGCTAAAATGCTGGGAGGTGTCTTTAAAATTGACTGGATTTGCAGGCGTGGACTACCCTTCACTAAGTCGGCTCATCTCACCAATCCTTGGAATGGACATAAGCCAGTAAACATCGCACGTGATGGACAGGAAATTGAACTTGAATGTGGAAAGCAGCTTTGTCTTCTATTTCCCCCTGATGAAAGTATTGACTTGCATCAGGTCGTTCATAAAATGCCTCACAAGAGAAGAATGCATTCTCAGCCCCAGTCAAGAGATCGTCCATCCCGTCGAGAACCAGTCCGGGATGTGGGAAGGCGTCGACCAGAAGATTATGATATTCATAACAGCAGAAAGAAAGCAAGGATTGACTATGCCCCTGAGTTTCATCAGACACCAGGGTATTTAAAGGATCCACGATACCAGGAAGTAGATAGACGGTTTTCAGGAGTTCCCCGAGATGTGTTTTTAAATGGGTCCTACAATGATTATTTGAGGGAATTTCATAACCTGGGACCACCAGCACCTCGGCGAGGAATGACTCCTTATCCTGGAATGGAACGACCTCCACACCATCAGCACCATGCTCCACCTCCTCAAGCTCATCCCCCCTACTCAGGACATCACCCAGTACCACATGAAGCAAGATACAGAGATAAACGACTACATGATTATGATATGAGGGTGGATGATTTCCTTCGTCGAACACAAGCTGTTGTCACCGGTCGGAGAAGTAGACCTCGTGAAAGAGATCGGGAGCGACAGCGAGATCGCCCTAGAGATAACAGAAGAGACAGAGAACGAGATAGAGGACGTGATAGAGAACGAGAAAGAGAGCGATTATGTGATCGGGACAGAGACCGAGGGGAGAGAGGTCGATATAGAAGATAATGTGCTTTTGGAAGCACCGAGTCTTTAAAAATAAAAAGAATCTTGTATTTTTCTTGTTGTGTGTGTTTACAAGTAGTAAAACTATTTTCAACTGTCTACTTGAAGTTCATTGTGTAGAAGGATTTATTATGACCCGCTTTGTTCCAAGCATGCAGTATAATAAGAACTGGAAAAACTCAAATCCTCCAAAAAATGCACAGTTGACAATTTGAGTTGAGGCTTTTATTGTGGCAGAATGGAACAGCCCAAGAATGTAGATATTGATTCAGTCTCCATAAATGTTCATCTACATATAATATGTTCATCCTAGAGTTTTTTGTTTGTTTGCTTGCTTTCTTTTGCATCTTGATGGATGACTGGCACAATATTTTGCTTTGATGTATTTCTAAATGTAGGTGCACACGGTTCAGTAAAAATAATGCTGCTATCAAGTATGCAAATATTGAAATATGATGGTTTGACTGTAAGGCAGTGCTGTAGCAGCCTCTTGGTTTCTCCTTTTCCTTTTTTTAATCTTAACAAAAGTCACTTTTTATGTTTCTTCCATCTTCAATGATGAGAGCAATATTAAGACGTTGCTATCTAATTTTTAGTCTTTTTAGATAAAAAAATTCCTCTGTTCAGTAGCATGGTTGATGCTATTGTTTAGCCTTCCCCTCCAAACTGTATACATTGGCTTGGAATGTTCACAACTTGCATGTGTGGCAGCGGAAGATAATTCCCATATTCTACATTGCTACTGTTTTGTATAAAATAAATTGGTAAAGATTGACAAAAAAAAAAAAAAAAAAGAGTCACGTACCACAATAACCATTGCAGCACTATTTACAATAGCCGGGACATGGAAACAATCTAAGTGTCGATAGACACATGAATGGATAAAGAAGATGTGACACATATGTACAATGAAATATTACTCAGCCATAAAAAGAAATGAAATTGAGTTATCTGTAGTGAGGTGGATGGACCTGGAGACTGTCATACATAGTGAAGTAAGTCAGAAAGAGAAAAACAAATACCGTATGCTAACACATAAAAATGGCATCTTAAAAAAAAAAAAAAGGTTCTGATGTACATAGGTTCAGGACAGGAATAAAGAAGCCGAAGTAGAGAATGGACTTGAGGACACAGGGAGGGGGGAGGGTAAGCTAGGATGAAGTGAGAGAGTGGCATCGAAATATATACACTACCAAATGTATAATAGTTAGTGGGAAGCAGCCACATAGCACAGGGAGATCAGCTCAGTGTTTTGTGACCACCTAGAGGAGTGGGATAGGGAGGGATGGAGGAAGACACAAGTGGGACGGGATACGGGGATACATGTATACATATAGCTGATTCACTTTGTTATACAGCAGAAAATAACACAACATTGTAAACAATTATACTCCAACAAAGAGGTTTAAAAAAATTTTTAAAGACCATAATGAGATATCACTACATCTATTAGGACAGCTAAAATGAAAAATAGTGACAATAACAAATGCTGGCATAATGGAGAATCTGATCTCTCATATATTGCTAGCGAGAATGTAAAATGGTACACTTGGGAAATCAGTTTGGCAGTTTTGTTAAATTAATGAAACATACATTTATACAACCCAACCATTTCACTCCTTGGTATTTACACCAAAGAAACAAATACCTATGTTCACACAAAACCAGGAAATGATCGTTATAGCAGCTTTAAAAACAACTTAATTGAAGTATAATTGACATATAACATCAGATCAGTTTCAGATGTACAACATAATTGTTTGATATTGGCATATGTTGCAAAATGATCTCCACAATATGTCTAGTTAACACCTTTCACCATACATGGATACATTTTTTTTCTTGTGATGATAACTTTGAATACCTACTCTCTTATCAACTTTCAAATATACAATATAGTTTCATTAACTAGAGTCACCATGCTATACGTTACATCCCTAGGACTTATTTTATAACTGAAAGTTTGTACCTTTTGACCCCCTTCACTCCTTTCATCCACTCCCCACTCCCTTGCCTCTGGCAACAACTCATCTGTTCTCTGTATCTATGAGCTCAGTTTTTTTGTTTTGTTTTGTTTTAGGTTCTACATATGAGTGCTAGAGCAGCTTTATTTGTAACAGCCAGAAACTGAAACAAACAAAATGTTCCTCAATAGGTGAATGGCTAAACAAACTGTAGTATACCCATATTATGAAATTAGCAGGAATTAACTCAGCAATTAAAAGGAATGAACTATTAATACACAACAATTTGGATGGATCTCAAAAATACATTATGCTAACTAAAGAAAAGTGAATCTCAATGCCACACACTATAAGATGCCATGTACATCAGCAGTCCCCAACATTTTTGGCACCAGGGACCGGTTTCGTGGAAGACAACTTTTTCCACAGCCAGGGGTTGAGGGTGTGGTGGGATGGTTCAGGCAGTAATGCGAGCGATGGGGAGCGATGGGGAGCAATGGGGAGCGGCACATGAAGCTTCCCTTGCCCGCCGCTCACCTCCAGCTGTGTGGCCCGGTTTCTAACAGGCTGCAGACCAGTATCAGTCTGCGGCCTGGGGGTAGGGGACCCTTGATGTACATAATATTCTCCAAATGACAAAATTATAGAGATGGAAATCATACTAGTGGTTGCCAGGGTTATGGGATGGTGAGAGGTTGGGCGAAGGGGGCAGCTACAAGAGAGTAGCACAAGGGAGATCTTCGTGATGATGGACCAGTTCCCTATCTTGACGGCACTGGTTGCTAAATGAGTCATGTGACAAAATGACATAGAACAATATACAAACATTGCGCCAATGTCTATTTCCTCGCTTTGATACTGTACTATAATTGTGTAAGATGTAACCACTGGGGGAAACTGAGTGAAACGTCCATGGTCCTCTTTCTCTCTATAGTACAGAGTGAATCTATAGTCTATATTTAGTTTATGAATCTATAATCATTTTTAAATAAAAGGTTTAAAAAACAAATATTCATGTTAAATTTAACATTTAACATTTTATTTATGTGTTGCAAAAAAAGTCTTTAGGGCTTCCCTGGTGGCGCAGTGGTTGAGAGTCCGCCTGCCGATGCAGGGGACACGGGTTCGTGTCCAGGTCCGTGCCACGTGCCACGGAGCGGCTGGGCCCGTGTGCCATGGCCGCTGGGCTTGCACGTCCGGAGCCTGTGCTCTGCAACAGGAGAGGCCGCAACAGTGAGACCCGCGTACCGCAAAAAAAAAAAAAAAAATCTTTAAGACACACTAAGTGAGATAAAAGCAAGGCTAAGAATGATGTATTAAAATGGTGTGCTCTTATTTATTTTTTCTTTTGGAAGGGCCATATATGCATATATAAATGCTTACATAGTCATAGAAATTTCCTAAGTGATAGTCAAGAAATTAATAACAGAGGCTGCCCCTGGGCAGGAGAGAGATTGGGGTAAGAGACACTTTGAAAAGTGAAAAGGGGCCGTATTAATAATTCTACAGTGACAACAGGCACTGACGGGACAAAAATGGGAAAATCAGAGTTTATGGTCACTGATAGTATGCACTCAACAAATGTCAATAATTGTTATTTTCTTTTTTCTTCCGTCTATTTTTATCTATTTTGTACAAGAAAATATTTATGGTAACAGGACTAAGTTCGTTTTATTAACCCTTCTTCTGAAAAAAAATTAAGTTAGTTTTAAAACGTTGTTAAGCCCCTCAAATATATGGTAGAACATCACTTAAAACACCTCTAATTTACTCAGCGGTCAACAATCCAAATGCCTAGTGGGCCAGTCAGGTAAGGTAGATGTGTGAATTGGGTCATGTGTAGTATTTAGGAAATGGCTGAGACTGTGACAAACTGGAAAGAACTCCAAGACAAAGCACTCAAATGCAAATGTTTATAAGACTCAGCCTGGGCCAGAAAAACACAGCAATGTCCTGCCAGTGCCCACTAGCGACCCCATCCATGTCTGCTCGCTAAGGCATCCTGTTCCACTGCAGACAAGTCTAATTCCTAGAAAGTTCTTTATGCTGAAGTGACATTTACCTGTGGTGATTTCTCCCTATTAATCCTAGTTCTGAGCATTTCCTTCATAGTGAGAATTGGGGACCTGGTTTCACAACAAGTTAATTGGACTTGTTGGCATCCAATTAAGATCTCGTTCCTTTACTAAGTGCTCAGAGCTGCCTACAGGTGGACAATGTAACTCAAGTTTGTCCTCACACAAACCAGGGTAAATGCAAACTCTGTCATTTAACAGATCTAATACATTGAAAAAGTGATTCAATCTTTACTTATCTTCCTATTCAAAATGAGGATAATAAAAACGGCCAATTTGCAGAGTTGCTGTGAAGATTAAATACGGAAACGTTAAAATGCCAAGTACATGTCAAAGAAAATGCCTCCTCCTGTCAGAAAACAATTGTGACAGAGGTTACTTTGGAGCTTATTGTTCAACTTACGTGGATTTTGTGAGAGTGGAAAATATGCAGATTTTCAGAGTAATTCCATAGCCAGCGATCCAAGGTTGAGCTTCCTCTCTTCCCAATCTACCAGGCATGTTTCCTCATTTCGCCACTAGATGGCAGTTGCTTCCCAGAGCATTTGAGCTCCAAGGAAGTAAAATCTCCAAAGCTTATCCAAGGCTCTCATTCATGTTACAAATCAGGTCTAGAGCCACACCAAGTAACAGGATGTCTATCCTCTCAAGGAGAATTTGTTTCACTCAGTAACCAAGAAATTCAGAGCCCGTTCCTGAAATTCAACGGGGGAAGAGGTGATGGTCCAGAAGAGCAATTTATTACTCACGCACGCAGCTAACCTGGATTTGCTCCTGCCACAGGGCCTTTGCACTTGGCTGTGCCATCTTCCTGGATCCTCTTCCCACAGGCATTTGTATAGCGTACCCCTTTCTGTATTTACTTACTAGCTCACAGCACCCATAACCTAAGTCCCAGGACAGCTGGGGCTGTGTTTTGTTCCTTACAGCATCCCCAACCTCAATAACTGTGCCTAGTACATACTAATAAACATTTGCCCAATAAATACCTGTCAAGAGAAGCTTAAATGAATACCTAAGTTCTCAAAAGTTGCTCATCCACTAGCTAAAATAACACTCTTTCTCTTTTCCTTAAGAAAGCAAATCCAGATGCCAGAGAAGGAGAGAGACTCTGTCTAACCAGCCGAGGACTGAATGTGGCCATGGTCCCCAACCCTCACCTGTGGAAATCACATCTCATCTCCTACATTGCTTGAGCCTCCGGTGACCATGGCAAGGCTAATAAACTGACCTGAGGTAATGGGGGAAAGTCAGGGATGATCCTTTTCTTTCCTTATCAGTAACATGGCTTTTAATAGTCATTCTGGACAAAAAGCTATTGCCAAAACCCAATACTCCTTTCTTTTGTCTTTTATCCACACCTCTATTTTATAGGTGCCACAAACTCAAATAAATCTATTCTCTTCTTCCACAAACTGTCCCCGATAATGGCACCCCAGTCACAGGACTTCAGCTCATTGCTCTCCTTGGACACCACATGTAACTGTCACCCCCTAATAATCCTACCTCAAGCCTCTACACTCCTCTTTCCCATTCTTACTGCCATCACCCAGGGCCCTCGTTTCCCTGGGCTGTCACCAAAGTCTATTGGACAAAATGCACAGCTCTATGACCTGCTCAACACTTCTTATGGACCCTTTAAGATCAGCTTATTTCATCTCCTTTGTGAAGCCTTCTCTCTCCCTGCCTCTCTGAGTAGAATTGACCCTCTGTTCCATGTGTCTCCACTTGTTTCATGTAGATTTCTCTCATGGTGTCTATCCCTCTTTATTGCAATGTATTTTTACCAGCTCTTTCTCACTAGAGTAACATGAGGGCTGGGCCATATTTTATTCATTTGTTTGTTATTGCAGCAGATGAAGGAGCAAGGTAAAAACCCACCAGACCAAACAAATGAAGAGGAAATAGGCTGTCTACCTGAAAAAGAATTCAGAGCAATAATAGTACAGATTATACAAAATATTGGAAATTGAATGGAGAAAATACAAGAAACGTTTAACAATGACCTAGAAGAACTGAAGAGCAAAAAAAAAAAAAAAACAAATGAGGAACAACACAATAAATGAAATTTAAAATTCTCTAGAAGAACTCAGTAGCAGGATAACTGAGACAGAAGAATGGATAAGTGACCTGGAAGATAAAATCGTGGAAATCACTACTGCAGAGCAGAATAAAGAAAAACGATTGAAGAGAATTGAGTACAGACTCACAGACGTCTGGGACAACATGAAAGACACCAAATTCGAATTATAGGAATAACAGAAGAAGAACAGGGAAAGAAAGGGACTGAGAAAATATTTGAAGAGATTATAGTGGAAAACCTCCCTACTATGGAAAGGAAATGATTAATCAAGTCCAGGATGGGTAGAGAGTCCCATACAGGATAAATCCAAGGAGAAACATGGCAAGACACATATTAATCAAGCTACCAAAAATTAAATACAAAGAAAATATATTAAAAGTAGCAAGGGAAAAACAACAAATAACATACAAGGGAATCCCCATAAGGTTAACAGCTTATCTTTCAGCAGAAGTTCTGCAAGTGAGAAGGGAGTGTCAGGACATATTTAGAGTGATGAAAGGGGAAAAGCTACAACCAAGACTACTTTACCCAGCAAGGATCTCCTTCAGGTTCGACGGAGAAATTAAAACCTTTACAGACAAGCAAAGGCTAAGAGAATTCAGCACCACCAAACCAGCATTACAACAAATGCTAAAAGAGCTTCTCTAGGCAGGAAACACAAGACAAGGGAAAGGCCTACAATAACAATCTCAAAACAATGGAGAAAATGGTAATAGGAACATACATATCAATGATTACCTTACATTTAAATGGATTAAATGCTCCAACCAAAAGGCATAGACTGGCTGAAAGGATACAAAAACAAGACCTGTACATGTACTGTCTACAAGAGACCCACTTCAGACCTAGGGACACATACAGACTGAAAGTGAGAGGATGGAAAAAGATATTCCATGCAAATGGAAATGAAAAGAAAGCTGGAGTAGCAATTCTCATATCAGATAAAATAAACTTTAAAACAAACACTATTACAGGAGACAAACAAGGACACTACATAATGATTAAGGGATCAATCCAAGAAGAAGATATAACAATTGTAAATATTTATGCATCCAGTACAGAAGCACCTCAATACATAAGGCAAATGCTAACAGCCATAAAAGGGGAAATCGACAGTAACAAAATCATAATAGGGGACTTTAACACCTCACATTCACCAATGGACAGATCATCCAAACTGAAAATAAATAAGGAAACACAAGCCTTAAATGACACATTCGTCTTCAAGGAATTCATGGGAAAGACTCTGACAAGTACAGGTTTCTGGTAACTGACTATACTGCTGAACTGAATGAATAAGCATTTTCAGAGCTCTAATGGAAAACTGATGAATTCATAAAGGTGCTAACAAAAGATCAAGATTAAAAAAAATTAATTACATGGGACTGAGTGAACTGATGAGGATGATTATAATTTTTGTGACTTTCTGTTTGAATAAAAAACAAATCCCACGAGGACTCAGAGGCAAAACATATACAAATCAATTTTCACTGCAAAGTAAAGGAGCTGTTACAGTGGAGGATTACTGGACTGAATGTCAATATTATGACATAGTATGAGTGTGTTTCGTGTTTGGTATTTGCACTCATTGTCGTATTTTTTGTGTTCATCCATTTACAATGCTTGGTGTCAGTTTATTTATCTCTTGAAAAAATAAAATAAAGTGTGTGTGTTTGTGAAAAAAGAAATGACACATTAAACAAGATGGACTTAGTTGATATTTATTGGACATTCCATCCAAAAACAGCAGTATACACTTTCTTCTCAAGTGCTCATGGAACATTCTCCAGGATAGATCATATCTTGGGTCACAAATCAAGCCTGGTAAATTTAAGAGAATTGAAATCGTATCAAGTGTCTTTTCCGACCACAACACTAGGAAACTAGATATCCATTACAGGAAAAAGTCTGTCAAAAATACAAACACATGGAGGCTAAACAATACACTACTTAATAACCAAGAGATCACTGAAGAAATCAAAGAGGAAATCAAAAAATACCTAGAACCAAATGACAATGAAAACACGACCAACCAAAACCTACGGGATGCAGCAAAAGCAGTTCTAAGAGGGAAGGCTATAGCAGTACAATCCTCCCTCAAGAAACAAGAAACATTTCAAATAAACAACCTAACCTTACACTTAAAGCAATTAGAGGAAGTAGAACAAAGATAACCCAAAGTTAGCTGAAGAAATCATAAAGATCAGAGCAGGAATAAATGAGAAAGAAATGAAGGAAACGATAGCAAAGATCAACACAAGTAAAAGCTGGTTCTTTTAGAAGATAAAAAAAATTGATAAACCACCACCCAGACTCATCAAGAAAAAAAAAGGGAGAAGACTCAAATCCATAGAATTAGAAATGAAATAGGAGAAGTAACAACTGACACTGCAGAAATGCAAAGGACCATGAGAGATTACTACAAGCAACTATATGCCAATACAATGGAAAACCTGGAAGAAATGGACAAATTCTGAGAAAAGTACAACCTTCCGAGACGGAACCAGGATGAAATAGAAAATATAAGCCGGCCAATCACAAGCATTGAAATTGAAACTGTGATTAAAAATCTTCCAACAAACAAAAGCCCAGGACCAGATGGCTTCACAGGCAAATTCTATCAAACATTCAGAAAAGAGCTAACACCTAGCCTTCTCAAACTCTTCCAAAATATAGCAGAGGGAAGAACACTCCCAAACTCATTCTACAAGGCCACCATCATCCTGATACCAAAACCAGACAAAGATGCCACAAAAAAAGAAAACTACAGGCCGATATCATTGATGAACATAGATGCAGAAATCCTCAACAAAATACTAGCAAACGGAATCCAAGAGCACATTAAAAGGATCATACACCATGATCAAGTGGGGTTTATCCCAGGAATGCAAGGGTTCTTCAATATATGCAAATCAATCCATGTGATACACCATATTAACTAACTGAAGGAGAAAAACCATACGATCATCTCAATAGATGCAGAAAAAGCTTTTGATTAAATTCAACACCCATTTATGAGAAAACCCTCCAGAAAGTAGGCATAGAGGGAACTCAACATAACACAGGCCATATATGACAAACCCACAGCCAACATCGTTCTCAATGTTGAAAAACTGAAACCATTTCCACTAAGATGAGGAACACGGCAAGGTTGCCCACTCTCACGACTGTTACTCAACATAGTTTTGGAAGTTTTAGCCACAGCAGTCAGAGATGAAAAAGAAATAAAAGCAATACAAATCAGAAAAGAAGTAGTAAAAGTGTCAGGGTTTGCAGATGACATGATTCTATACCTAGAGAATCCTAAAGAAGGTACCAGAAAACTACTAGAGCTAATCAATGAATCTGGTAAAGTAGCAGGCTACAAAATTAATGCACAGAAATCTCTTGCATTCCTATACACTAACAACAGAAGATCAGAAAGAGAAATTAGGGGAACAATCCCATTTACCATTGCAACAAAAACACTAAAATACCTAAGAATAAACCTACCTAAGGAGACAAAAGACCTGTATGCAGAAAACTATAAGACACTGATGAAAGAAATTAAAGATGAAACAAACAGATGGAGAGATATGCCATGTTTGTGAATTGGAAGAATCAACATTGTGAAAATGACTATACTACCCAAAGCAATCTACAGATTCAATGTAATCCTTATCATACTACCAATGGCATTTTTCACAGAACTAGAACAAAACAATTCACAATTTGTATGGAAACACAAAAGACCCCGAATAGCCAAAGCAGGCTTGAGAATGAAAAATGGAGCTGGAGGAATCAGGCGCCTGGACTTCAGGCTGTACTACAAAGCTACAGTCATCACGGCAGTATGGTAGTGGCACAAAAACAGAAATATAGATCAATGGAACAGGATAGAAAGCCCAGAGATAAACCCACGCACATCTGGTCACCTTATCTTTGACAAAGGAGGCAAGAATATACAGTGGAGAAACGACAGCCTCTTCAATAAGTGGTGCTGGGAAAACTGGACAGCTACATGTAAAAGAATGAAATTAGAACACGCCCTAACACCATACACAAAAATAAACTCAAAATGGATTAAAGACCTAAATGTAAGGCCACACACTTTCAAACTCTTAGAGGAAAACACAGGCAGAACACTCTATGACATACATCACAGCAAGATCCTTTTTGACCCACCTCCTAGAGACATGGAAATAAAAACAAAAATAAACAAATGGGACCTCATGAAACTTAGAAGCTTTTGCATAGCAAAGGAAACCATAAACAAGATGGAAAGACAACCCTCAGAATGGGAGAAAATATTTGCCAATGTAGCAACTGACAAAGGATTAATCTCCAAAATCAAACTCAAAAAAAACCAACGACCCAATGCAAAAATGGGCAGAAGGCCTAAATAGACATTTCTCCAAAGATATACAGATTGCCAACAAACACATGAAAGCATGCTCAACATCACTAATCATAAGAGAAATGCAAATCAACACTACAATGAGGTACGACCTCACACCGGTCAGAATGGCCAGCATCAAAACACCTACAAACAATTAATGCTGGAGAGGGTGTGGAGAAAAGGGAACCCTCTTGCTCTCTTGGTGGGAATGTAAACTGATACAGCCACTATGGAGAACAGTATGGAGGTGCCTTAAGAAACTAAAAATAGAACTACGATATGACCCAGCAATCCCACTACTGGACATATACCCTGAGAAAACCATAATTCAAAAAGCGTCACGGGGCACTGTGACGTTCCCAGGGAGGAACGAAGCGTAAGCAGCGCAGGGCATTTTGGGAGGGGGATCGTTTCACACGGCTCCATTATACCGCTGCCCGCTGCCTCCATGGTTTCCCTTCCCTCCCCATTACCGCCTCCCGTCCCTAAGCCCCAACGGGAAGGCTGGGCCTAGGGTGGGGGAGGCCGGAGTGAAAGGAGGAAAGCGGAAAAGGGAGAAAGGGAAGAAGTGAGGAGGAAGGGTGAGTCGGGAAGGGTTAGTGGTAGAGGCTAACGTGCGAAGCGCGCAAGCCCAGCGGACGGACTGACGGACGCGCCTGTGCTTCTGCTGCCGCGGCTGCGGCGCCCGCCCGAGTCACGTCGGAGCAGCGGCGGCGGCGGCGGCGGCGGCGGCGGCGGAAACAAGAGGGGAGCAATGGCGGCCGACAGCCGAGAGGAGAAAGATATAGAACTTACTGTTCTAGATGCTATTGTGTCTGAAATACCAGAACAGGATGATGAACTCTATAATCCAGAGAGTGAACCAGATAAAAATGAGGAAGAGGGTTCAAAAAGAAAAAGGGACCGAATGGAATCTACTGACACAAAGCAACAAAAGCCTTCTGTTCTTTCAAGACAATTGATTTCTAAGCCACTGAGCTCATCAGTCAGCAATAACAAAAGAATGGTTAGTACAGACGGAAAGCCAGTCACAGAGTATAAAAATGAGGACTATCAAAGATCTGAAAGATACAAACGTCTAGAAGCTGATCGGAAGACTCGTTTGTCAAGTAGTGCCTCCAGAGAACCTTATAAGAGTCAACCTGAGAAAACATGTGTGCGGAAAAGGGATCCTGAAAGGAGGGTCAAATCCCTTACACCAGATGGCTCTGAGAGAATTGGGCTTGAAGTGGACAGACGTGCAAGCAGATCCAGCCAGTCTTCTAAGGAGGAAGTGAACTCTGAAGAACATGCCTCTGACCATGAGACTGGCAGCAGTGGTTCTTCGGATGAGCAAGGCAACAACACTGAGAATGAGGAGGAAGGGGTGCAAGATGTGGAGGAAGATGAAGAGGTGGATGACGATGGAAAGGAGGAAGAGGAGGAAGAAGAAGAGGAAGAGGAGGAGAAGGAGGAGGAGGAGGAAGAAAAAGAGGAAGAGGAGGAGGAGGAGGAAGAGGAGGAGGAGGAAGAAGAATATGAACAGGATGAGAGAGACCAGAAGGAAGAGGGAAATGATTATGACACCCGAAGGGAGGCTATCGACTCTCTTTCCTTCACGGATGGGCCTGTCAGATCTGGTTCAGGAACAGATGGATCAGAGGAGAAAAAGAAGGAAAGGAAGAGAGCTAGAGGCGTATCTCCTATTGTTTTTGATACAAGTGGAAGCTCTGCATCAGAGTCATATGCAGGTTCAGAAAAGAAGCACGTGAAATTACAATCTGCCGTTCATGTTGTCCGAAAAGATCAAACCAGTAAACTCAAATATGTCCTACAGGATGCGAGATTTTTTCTCATAGAGAGTAACAGCCATGAGAATGTGTCCCTTGCCAAAGCTAAGGGTGTATGGTCTACACTGCCAGTAAATGAGAAGAAATTAAATGCTGCATTCAGATCTGCAAGGAGTGCTATCTTAATATTTTCTGTGAGAGACAGTGGAAAATTTCAAGGATTTGCAAGACTTTCTTCAGAATCACACCATGGAGGATCTCCTATACATTGGGTACTTCCAGCAGGAATGAACGCTAAAATGCTGGGAGGTGTCTTTAAAATTGACTGGATTTGCAGGCGTGGACTACCCTTCACTAAGTCGGCTCATCTCACCAATCCTTGGAATGGACATAAGCCAGTAAACATCGCACGTGATGGACAGGAAATTGAACTTGAATGTGGAAAGCAGCTTTGTCTTCTATTTCCCCCTGATGAAAGTATTGACTTGCATCAGGTCGTTCATAAAATGCCTCACAAGAGAAGAATGCATTCTCAGCCCCAGTCAAGAGATCGTCCATCCCGTCGAGAACCAGTCCGGGATGTGGGAAGGCGTCGACCAGAAGATTATGATATTCATAACAGCAGAAAGAAAGCAAGGATTGACTATGCCCCTGAGTTTCATCAGACACCAGGGTATTTAAAGGATCCACGATACCAGGAAGTAGATAGACGGTTTTCAGGAGTTCCCCGAGATGTGTTTTTAAATGGGTCCTACAATGATTATTTGAGGGAATTTCATAACCTGGGACCACCAGCACCTCGGCGAGGAATGACTCCTTATCCTGGAATGGAACGACCTCCACACCATCAGCACCATGCTCCACCTCCTCAAGCTCATCCCCCCTACTCAGGACATCACCCAGTACCACATGAAGCAAGATACAGAGATAAACGACTACATGATTATGATATGAGGGTGGATGATTTCCTTCGTCGAACACAAGCTGTTGTCACCGGTCGGAGAAGTAGACCTCGTGAAAGAGATCGGGAGCGACAGCGAGATCGCCCTAGAGATAACAGAAGAGACAGAGAACGAGATAGAGGACGTGATAGAGAACGAGAAAGAGAGCGATTATGTGATCGGGACAGAGACCGAGGGGAGAGAGGTCGATATAGAAGATAATGTGCTTTTGGAAGCACCGAGTCTTTAAAAATAAAAAGAATCTTGTATTTTTCTTGTTGTGTGTGTTTACAAGTAGTAAAACTATTTTCAACTGTCTACTTGAAGTTCATTGTGTAGAAGGATTTATTATGACCCGCTTTGTTCCAAGCATGCAGTATAATAAGAACTGGAAAAACTCAAATCCTCCAAAAAATGCACAGTTGACAATTTGAGTTGAGGCTTTTATTGTGGCAGAATGGAACAGCCCAAGAATGTAGATATTGATTCAGTCTCCATAAATGTTCATCTACATATAATATGTTCATCCTAGAGTTTTTTGTTTGTTTGCTTGCTTTCTTTTGCATCTTGATGGATGACTGGCACAATATTTTGCTTTGATGTATTTCTAAATGTAGGTGCACACGGTTCAGTAAAAATAATGCTGCTATCAAGTATGCAAATATTGAAATATGATGGTTTGACTGTAAGGCAGTGCTGTAGCAGCCTCTTGGTTTCTCCTTTTCCTTTTTTTAATCTTAACAAAAGTCACTTTTTATGTTTCTTCCATCTTCAATGATGAGAGCAATATTAAGACGTTGCTATCTAATTTTTACTCTTTTTAGATAAAAAAATTCCTCTGTTCAGTAGCATGGTTGATGCTATTGTTTAGCCTTCCCCTCCAAACTGTATACATTGGCTTGGAATGTTCACAACTTGCATGTGTGGCAGCGGAAGATAATTCCCATATTCTACATTGCTACTGTTTTGTATAAAATAAATTGGTAAAGATTGACAAAAAAAAAAAAAAAAAGAGTCACGTACCACAATAACCATTGCAGCACTATTTACAATAGCCGGGACATGGAAACAATCTAAGTGTCGATAGACACATGAATGGATAAAGAAGATGTGACACATATGTACAATGAAATATTACTCAGCCATAAAAAGAAATGAAATTGAGTTATCTGTAGTGAGGTGGATGGACCTGGAGACTGTCATACATAGTGAAGTAAGTCAGAAAGAGAAAAACAAATACCGTATGCTAACACATAAAAATGGCATCTTAAAAAAAAAAAAAGGTTCTGATGTACATAGGTTCAGGACAGGAATAAAGAAGCCGAAGTAGAGAATGGACTTGAGGACACAGGGAGGGGGGAGGGTAAGCTAGGATGAAGTGAGAGAGTGGCATCGAAATATATACACTACCAAATGTATAATAGTTAGTGGGAAGCAGCCACATAGCACAGGGAGATCAGCTCAGTGTTTTGTGACCACCTAGAGGAGTGGGATAGGGAGGGATGGAGGAAGACGCAAGTGGGACGGGATACGGGGATACATGTATACATATAGCTGATTCACTTTGTTATACAGCAGAAAATAACACAACATTGTAAACAATTATACTCCAACAAAGAGGTTTAAAAAAATTTTTAAAGACCATAATGAGATATCACTACATCTATTAGGACAGCTAAAATGAAAAATAGTGACAATAACAAATGCTGGCATAATGGAGAATCTGATCTCTCATATATTGCTAGCGAGAATGTAAAATGGTACACTTGGGAAATCAGTTTGGCAGTTTTGTTAAATTAATGAAACATACATTTATACAACCCAACCATTTCACTCCTTGGTATTTACACCAAAGAAACAAATACCTATGTTCACACAAAACCAGGAAATGATCGTTATAGCAGCTTTAAAAACAACTTAATTGAAGTATAATTGACATATAACATCAGATCAGTTTCAGATGTACAACATAATTGTTTGATATTGGCATATGTTGCAAAATGATCTCCACAATATGTCTAGTTAACACCTTTCACCATACATGGATACATTTTTTTTCTTGTGATGATAACTTTTAACACCTACTCTCTTATCAACTTTCAAATATACAATATAGTTTCATTAACTAGAGTCACCATGCTATACGTTACATCCCTAGGACTTATTTTATAACTGAAAGTTTGTACCTTTTGACCCCCTTCACTCCTTTCATCCACTCCCCACTCCCTTGCCTCTGGCAACAACTCATCTGTTCTCTGTATCTATGAGCTCAGTTTTTTTGTTTTGTTTTGTTTTAGGTTCTACATATGAGTGCTAGAGCAGCTTTATTTGTAACAGCCAGAAACTGAAACAAACAAAATGTTCCTCAATAGGTGAATGGCTAAACAAACTGTAGTATACCCATATTATGAAATTAGCAGGAATTAACTCAGCAATTAAAAGGAATGAACTATTAATACACAACAATTTGGATGGATCTCAAAAATACATTATGCTAACTAAAGAAAAGTGAATCTCAATGCCACACACTATAAGATGCCATGTACATCAGCAGTCCCCAACATTTTTGGCACCAGGGACCGGTTTCGTGGAAGACAACTTTTTCCACAGCCAGGGGTTGAGGGTGTGGTGGGATGGTTCAGGCAGTAATGCGAGCGATGGGGAGCGATGGGGAGCAATGGGGAGCGGCACATGAAGCTTCCCTTGCCCGCCGCTCACCTCCAGCTGTGTGGCCCGGTTTCTAACAGGCTGCAGACCAGTATCAGTCTGCGGCCTGGGGGTAGGGGACCCTTGATGTACATAATATTCTCCAAATGACAAAATTATAGAGATGGAAATCATACTAGTGGTTGCCAGGGTTATGGGATGGTGAGAGGTTGGGCGAAGGGGGCAGCTACAAGAGAGTAGCACAAGGGAGATCTTCGTGATGATGGACCAGTTCCCTATCTTGACGGCACTGGTTGCTAAATGAGTCATGTGACAAAATGACATAGAACAATATACAAACATTGCGCCAATGTCTATTTCCTCGCTTTGATACTGTACTATAATTGTGTAAGATGTAACCACTGGGGGAAACTGAGTGAAACGTCCATGGTCCTCTTTCTCTCTATAGTACAGAGTGAATCTATAGTCTATATTTAGTTTATGAATCTATAATCATTTTTAAATAAAAGGTTTAAAAAACAAATATTCATGTTAAATTTAACATTTAACATTTTATTTATGTGTTGCAAAAAAAGTCTTTAGGGCTTCCCTGGTGGCGCAGTGGTTGAGAGTCCGCCTGCCGATGCAGGGGACACGGGTTCGTGTCCAGGTCCGTGCCACGTGCCACGGAGCGGCTGGGCCCGTGTGCCATGGCCGCTGGGCTTGCACGTCCGGAGCCTGTGCTCTGCAACAGGAGAGGCCGCAACAGTGAGACCCGCGTACCGCAAAAAAAAAAAAAAAAAATCTTTAAGACACACTAAGTGAGATAAAAGCAAGGCTAAGAATGATGTATTAAAATGGTGTGCTCTTATTTATTTTTTCTTTTGGAAGGGCCATATATGCATATATAAATGCTTACATAGTCATAGAAATTTCCTAAGTGATAGTCAAGAAATTAATAACAGAGGCTGCCCCTGGGCAGGAGAGAGATTGGGGTAAGAGACACTTTGAAAAGTGAAAAGGGGCCGTATTAATAATTCTACAGTGACAACAGGCACTGACGGGACAAAAATGGGAAAATCAGAGTTTATGGTCACTGATAGTATGCACTCAACAAATGTCAATAATTGTTATTTTCTTTTTTCTTCCGTCTATTTTTATCTATTTTGTACAAGAAAATATTTATGGTAACAGGACTAAGTTCGTTTTATTAACCCTTCTTCTGAAAAAAAATTAAGTTAGTTTTAAAACGTTGTTAAGCCCCTCAAATATATGGTAGAACATCACTTAAAACACCTCTAATTTACTCAGCGGTCAACAATCCAAATGCCTAGTGGGCCAGTCAGGTAAGGTAGATGTGTGAATTGGGTCATGTGTAGTATTTAGGAAATGGCTGAGACTGTGACAAACTGGAAAGAACTCCAAGACAAAGCACTCAAATGCAAATGTTTATAAGACTCAGCCTGGGCCAGAAAAACACAGCAATGTCCTGCCAGTGCCCACTAGCGACCCCATCCATGTCTGCTCGCTAAGGCATCCTGTTCCACTGCAGACAAGTCTAATTCCTAGAAAGTTCTTTATGCTGAAGTGACATTTACCTGTGGTGATTTCTCCCTATTAATCCTAGTTCTGAGCATTTCCTTCATAGTGAGAATTGGGGACCTGGTTTCACAACAAGTTAATTGGACTTGTTGGCATCCAATTAAGATCTCGTTCCTTTACTAAGTGCTCAGAGCTGCCTACAGGTGGACAATGTAACTCAAGTTTGTCCTCACACAAACCAGGGTAAATGCAAACTCTGTCATTTAACAGATCTAATACATTGAAAAAGTGATTCAATCTTTACTTATCTTCCTATTCAAAATGAGGATAATAAAAACGGCCAATTTGCAGAGTTGCTGTGAAGATTAAATACGGAAACGTTAAAATGCCAAGTACATGTCAAAGAAAATGCCTCCTCCTGTCAGAAAACAATTGTGACAGAGGTTACTTTGGAGCTTATTGTTCAACTTACGTGGATTTTGTGAGAGTGGAAAATATGCAGATTTTCAGAGTAATTCCATAGCCAGCGATCCAAGGTTGAGCTTCCTCTCTTCCCAATCTACCAGGCATGTTTCCTCATTTCGCCACTAGATGGCAGTTGCTTCCCAGAGCATTTGAGCTCCAAGGAAGTAAAATCTCCAAAGCTTATCCAAGGCTCTCATTCATGTTACAAATCAGGTCTAGAGCCACACCAAGTAACAGGATGTCTATCCTCTCAAGGAGAATTTGTTTCACTCAGTAACCAAGAAATTCAGAGCCCGTTCCTGAAATTCAACGGGGGAAGAGGTGATGGTCCAGAAGAGCAATTTATTACTCACGCACGCAGCTAACCTGGATTTGCTCCTGCCACAGGGCCTTTGCGCTTGGCTGTGCCATCTTCCTGGATCCTCTTCCCACAGGCATTTGTATAGCGTACCCCTTTCTGTATTTACTTACTAGCTCACAGCACCCATAACCTAAGTCCCAGGACAGCTGGGGCTGTGTTTTGTTCCTTACAGCATCCCCAACCTCAATAACTGTGCCTAGTACATACTAATAAACATTTGCCCAATAAATACCTGTCAAGAGAAGCTTAAATGAATACCTAAGTTCTCAAAAGTTGCTCATCCACTAGCTAAAATAACACTCTTTCTCTTTTCCTTAAGAAAGCAAATCCAGATGCCAGAGAAGGAGAGAGACTCTGTCTAACCAGCCGAGGACTGAATGTGGCCATGGTCCCCAACCCTCACCTGTGGAAATCACATCTCATCTCCTACATTGCTTGAGCCTCCGGTGACCATGGCAAGGCTAATAAACTGACCTGAGGTAATGGGGGAAAGTCAGGGATGATCCTTTTCTTTCCTTATCAGTAACATGGCTTTTAATAGTCATTCTGGACAAAAAGCTATTGCCAAAACCCAATACTCCTTTCTTTTGTCTTTTATCCACACCTCTATTTTATAGGTGCCACAAACTCAAATAAATCTATTCTCTTCTTCCACAAACTGTCCCCGATAATGGCACCCCAGTCACAGGACTTCAGCTCATTGCTCTCCTTGGACACCACATGTAACTGTCACCCCCTAATAATCCTACCTCAAGCCTCTACACTCCTCTTTCCCATTCTTACTGCCATCACCCAGGGCCCTCGTTTCCCTGGGCTGTCACCAAAGTCTATTGGACAAAATGCACAGCTCTATGACCTGCTCAACACTTCTTATGGACCCTTTAAGATCAGCTTATTTCATCTCCTTTGTGAAGCCTTCTCTCTCCCTGCCTCTCTGAGTAGAATTGACCCTCTGTTCCATGTGTCTCCACTTGTTTCATGTAGATTTCTCTCATGGTGTCTATCCCTCTTTATTGCAATGTATTTTTACCAGCTCTTTCTCACTAGAGTAACATGAGGGCTGGGCCATATTTTATTCATTTGTTTGTTATTGCAGCAGATGAAGGAGCAAGGTAAAAACCCACCAGACCAAACAAATGAAGAGGAAATAGGCTGTCTACCTGAAAAAGAATTCAGAGCAATAATAGTACAGATTATACAAAATATTGGAAATTGAATGGAGAAAATACAAGAAACGTTTAACAATGACCTAGAAGAACTGAAGAGCAAAAAAAAAAAAAAAAAACAAATGAGGAACAACACAATAAATGAAATTTAAAATTCTCTAGAAGAACTCAGTAGCAGGATAACTGAGACAGAAGAATGGATAAGTGACCTGGAAGATAAAATCGTGGAAATCACTACTGCAGAGCAGAATAAAGAAAAACGATTGAAGAGAATTGAGTACAGACTCACAGACGTCTGGGACAACATGAAAGACACCAAATTCGAATTATAGGAATAACAGAAGAAGAACAGGGAAAGAAAGGGACTGAGAAAATATTTGAAGAGATTATAGTGGAAAACCTCCCTACTATGGAAAGGAAATGATTAATCAAGTCCAGGATGGGTAGAGAGTCCCATACAGGATAAATCCAAGGAGAAACATGGCAAGACACATATTAATCAAGCTACCAAAAATTAAATACAAAGAAAATATATTAAAAGTAGCAAGGGAAAAACAACAAATAACATACAAGGGAATCCCCATAAGGTTAACAGCTTATCTTTCAGCAGAAGTTCTGCAAGTGAGAAGGGAGTGTCAGGACATATTTAGAGTGATGAAAGGGGAAAAGCTACAACCAAGACTACTTTACCCAGCAAGGATCTCCTTCAGGTTCGACGGAGAAATTAAAACCTTTACAGACAAGCAAAGGCTAAGAGAATTCAGCACCACCAAACCAGCATTACAACAAATGCTAAAAGAGCTTCTCTAGGCAGGAAACACAAGACAAGGGAAAGGCCTACAATAACAATCTCAAAACAATGGAGAAAATGGTAATAGGAACATACATATCAATGATTACCTTACATTTAAATGGATTAAATGCTCCAACCAAAAGGCATAGACTGGCTGAAAGGATACAAAAACAAGACCTGTACATGTACTGTCTACAAGAGACCCACTTCAGACCTAGGGACACATACAGACTGAAAGTGAGAGGATGGAAAAAGATATTCCATGCAAATGGAAATGAAAAGAAAGCTGGAGTAGCAATTCTCATATCAGATAAAATAAACTTTAAAACAAACACTATTACAGGAGACAAACAAGGACACTACATAATGATTAAGGGATCAATCCAAGAAGAAGATATAACAATTGTAAATATTTATGCATCCAGTACAGAAGCACCTCAATACATAAGGCAAATGCTAACAGCCATAAAAGGGGAAATCGACAGTAACAAAATCATAATAGGGGACTTTAACACCTCACATTCACCAATGGACAGATCATCCAAACTGAAAATAAATAAGGAAACACAAGCCTTAAATGACACATTCGTCTTCAAGGAATTCATGGGAAAGACTCTGACAAGTACAGGTTTCTGGTAACTGACTATACTGCTGAACTGAATGAATAAGCATTTTCAGAGCTCTAATGGAAAACTGATGAATTCATAAAGGTGCTAACAAAAGATCAAGATTAAAAAAAATTAATTACATGGGACTGAGTGAACTGATGAGGATGATTATAATTTTTGTGACTTTCTGTTTGAATAAAAAACAAATCCCACGAGGACTCAGAGGCAAAACATATACAAATCAATTTTCACTGCAAAGTAAAGGAGCTGTTACAGTGGAGGATTACTGGACTGAATGTCAATATTATGACATAGTATGAGTGTGTTTCGTGTTTGGTATTTGCACTCATTGTCGTATTTTTTGTGTTCATCCATTTACAATGCTTGGTGTCAGTTTATTTATCTCTTGAAAAAATAAAATAAAGTGTGTGTGTTTGTGAAAAAAGAAATGACACATTAAACAAGATGGACTTAGTTGATATTTATTGGACATTCCATCCAAAAACAGCAGTATACACTTTCTTCTCAAGTGCTCATGGAACATTCTCCAGGATAGATCATATCTTGGGTCACAAATCAAGCCTGGTAAATTTAAGAGAATTGAAATCGTATCAAGTGTCTTTTCCGACCACAACACTAGGAAACTAGATATCCATTACAGGAAAAAGTCTGTCAAAAATACAAACACATGGAGGCTAAACAATACACTACTTAATAACCAAGAGATCACTGAAGAAATCAAAGAGGAAATCAAAAAATACCTAGAACCAAATGACAATGAAAACACGACCAACCAAAACCTACGGGATGCAGCAAAAGCAGTTCTAAGAGGGAAGGCTATAGCAGTACAATCCTCCCTCAAGAAACAAGAAACATTTCAAATAAACAACCTAACCTTACACTTAAAGCAATTAGAGGAAGTAGAACAAAGATAACCCAAAGTTAGCTGAAGAAATCATAAAGATCAGAGCAGGAATAAATGAGAAAGAAATGAAGGAAACGATAGCAAAGATCAACACAAGTAAAAGCTGGTTCTTTTAGAAGATAAAAAAAAATTGATAAACCACCACCCAGACTCATCAAGAAAAAAAAAGGGAGAAGACTCAAATCCATAGAATTAGAAATGAAATAGGAGAAGTAACAACTGACACTGCAGAAATGCAAAGGACCATGAGAGATTACTACAAGCAACTATATGCCAATACAATGGAAAACCTGGAAGAAATGGACAAATTCTGAGAAAAGTACAACCTTCCGAGACGGAACCAGGATGAAATAGAAAATATAAGCCGGCCAATCACAAGCATTGAAATTGAAACTGTGATTAAAAATCTTCCAACAAACAAAAGCCCAGGACCAGATGGCTTCACAGGCAAATTCTATCAAACATTCAGAAAAGAGCTAACACCTAGCCTTCTCAAACTCTTCCAAAATATAGCAGAGGGAAGAACACTCCCAAACTCATTCTACAAGGCCACCATCATCCTGATACCAAAACCAGACAAAGATGCCACAAAAAAAGAAAACTACAGGCCGATATCATTGATGAACATAGATGCAGAAATCCTCAACAAAATACTAGCAAACGGAATCCAAGAGCACATTAAAAGGATCATACACCATGATCAAGTGGGGTTTATCCCAGGAATGCAAGGGTTCTTCAATATATGCAAATCAATCCATGTGATACACCATATTAACTAACTGAAGGAGAAAAACCATACGATCATCTCAATAGATGCAGAAAAAGCTTTTGATTAAATTCAACACCCATTTATGAGAAAACCCTCCAGAAAGTAGGCATAGAGGGAACTCAACATAACACAGGCCATATATGACAAACCCACAGCCAACATCGTTCTCAATGTTGAAAAACTGAAACCATTTCCACTAAGATGAGGAACACGGCAAGGTTGCCCACTCTCACGACTGTTACTCAACATAGTTTTGGAAGTTTTAGCCACAGCAGTCAGAGATGAAAAAGAAATAAAAGCAATACAAATCAGAAAAGAAGTAGTAAAAGTGTCAGGGTTTGCAGATGACATGATTCTATACCTAGAGAATCCTAAAGAAGGTACCAGAAAACTACTAGAGCTAATCAATGAATCTGGTAAAGTAGCAGGCTACAAAATTAATGCACAGAAATCTCTTGCATTCCTATACACTAACAACAGAAGATCAGAAAGAGAAATTAGGGGAACAATCCCATTTACCATTGCAACAAAAACACTAAAATACCTAAGAATAAACCTACCTAAGGAGACAAAAGACCTGTATGCAGAAAACTATAAGACACTGATGAAAGAAATTAAAGATGAAACAAACAGATGGAGAGATATGCCATGTTTGTGAATTGGAAGAATCAACATTGTGAAAATGACTATACTACCCAAAGCAATCTACAGATTCAATGTAATCCTTATCATACTACCAATGGCATTTTTCACAGGACTAGAACAAAACAATTCACAATTTGTATGGAAACACAAAAGACCCCGAATAGCCAAAGCAGGCTTGAGAATGAAAAATGGAGCTGGAGGAATCAGGCGCCTGGACTGCAGGCTGTACTACAAAGCTACAGTCATCACGGCAGTATGGTAGTGGCACAAAAACGGAAATATAGATCAATGGAACAGGATAGAAAGCCCAGAGATAAACCCACGCACATCTGGTCACCTTATCTTTGACAAAGGAGGCAAGAATATACAGTGGAGAAACGACAGCCTCTTCAATAAGTGGTGCTGGGAAAACTGGACAGCTACATGTAAAAGAATGAAATTAGAACACGCCCTAACACCATACACAAAAATAAACTCAAAATGGATTAAAGACCTAAATGTAAGGCCACACACTTTCAAACTCTTAGAGGAAAACACAGGCAGAACACTCTATGACATACATCACAGCAAGATCCTTTTTGACCCACCTCCTAGAGACATGGAAATAAAAACAAAAATAAACAAATGGGACCTCATGAAACTTAGAAGCTTTTGCATAGCAAAGGAAACCATAAACAAGATGGAAAGACAACCCTCAGAATGGGAGAAAATATTTGCCAATGTAGCAACTGACAAAGGATTAATCTCCAAAATCAAACTCAAAAAAAACCAACGACCCAATGCAAAAATGGGCAGAAGGCCTAAATAGACATTTCTCCAAAGATATACAGATTGCCAACAAACACATGAAAGCATGCTCAACATCACTAATCATAAGAGAAATGCAAATCAACACTACAATGAGGTACGACCTCACACCGGTCAGAATGGCCAGCATCAAAACACCTACAAACAATTAATGCTGGAGAGGGTGTGGAGAAAAGGGAACCCTCTTGCTCTCTTGGTGGGAATGTAAACTGATACAGCCACTATGGAGAACAGTATGGAGGTGCCTTAAGAAACTAAAAATAGAACTACGATATGACCCAGCAATCCCACTACTGGACATATACCCTGAGAAAACCATAATTCAAAAAGCGTCACGGGGCACTGTGACGTTCCCAGGGAGGAACGAAGCGTAAGCAGCGCAGGGCATTTTGGGAGGGGGATCGTTTCACACGGCTCCATTATACCGCTGCCCGCTGCCTCCATGGTTTCCCTTCCCTCCCCATTACCGCCTCCCGTCCCTAAGCCCCAACGGGAAGGCTGGGCCTAGGGTGGGGGAGGCCGGAGTGAAAGGAGGAAAGCGGAAAAGGGAGAAAGGGAAGAAGTGAGGAGGAAGGGTGAGTCGGGAAGGGTTAGTGGTAGAGGCTAACGTGCGAAGCGCGCAAGCCCAGCGGACGGACTGACGGACGCGCCTGTGCTTCTGCTGCCGCGGCTGCGGCGCCCGCCCGAGTCACGTCGGAGCAGCGGCGGCGGCGGCGGCGGCGGCGGCGGCGGAAACAAGAGGGGAGCAATGGCGGCCGACAGCCGAGAGGAGAAAGATATAGAACTTACTGTTCTAGATGCTATTGTGTCTGAAATACCAGAACAGGATGATGAACTCTATAATCCAGAGAGTGAACCAGATAAAAATGAGGAAGAGGGTTCAAAAAGAAAAAGGGACCGAATGGAATCTACTGACACAAAGCAACAAAAGCCTTCTGTTCTTTCAAGACAATTGATTTCTAAGCCACTGAGCTCATCAGTCAGCAATAACAAAAGAATGGTTAGTACAGACGGAAAGCCAGTCACAGAGTATAAAAATGAGGACTATCAAAGATCTGAAAGATACAAACGTCTAGAAGCTGATCGGAAGACTCGTTTGTCAAGTAGTGCCTCCAGAGAACCTTATAAGAGTCAACCTGAGAAAACATGTGTGCGGAAAAGGGATCCTGAAAGGAGGGTCAAATCCCTTACACCAGATGGCTCTGAGAGAATTGGGCTTGAAGTGGACAGACGTGCAAGCAGATCCAGCCAGTCTTCTAAGGAGGAAGTGAACTCTGAAGAACATGCCTCTGACCATGAGACTGGCAGCAGTGGTTCTTCGGATGAGCAAGGCAACAACACTGAGAATGAGGAGGAAGGGGTGCAAGATGTGGAGGAAGATGAAGAGGTGGATGACGATGGAAAGGAGGAAGAGGAGGAAGAAGAAGAGGAAGAGGAGGAGAAGGAGGAGGAGGAGGAAGAAAAAGAGGAAGAGGAGGAGGAGGAGGAAGAGGAGGAGGAGGAAGAAGAATATGAACAGGATGAGAGAGACCAGAAGGAAGAGGGAAATGATTATGACACCCGAAGGGAGGCTATCGACTCTCTTTCCTTCACGGATGGGCCTGTCAGATCTGGTTCAGGAACAGATGGATCAGAGGAGAAAAAGAAGGAAAGGAAGAGAGCTAGAGGCGTATCTCCTATTGTTTTTGATACAAGTGGAAGCTCTGCATCAGAGTCATATGCAGGTTCAGAAAAGAAGCACGTGAAATTACAATCTGCCATTCATGTTGTCCGAAAAGATCAAACCAGTAAACTCAAATATGTCCTACAGGATGCGAGATTTTTTCTCATAGAGAGTAACAGCCATGAGAATGTGTCCCTTGCCAAAGCTAAGGGTGTATGGTCTACACTGCCAGTAAATGAGAAGAAATTAAATGCTGCATTCAGATCTGCAAGGAGTGCTATCTTAATATTTTCTGTGAGAGACAGTGGAAAATTTCAAGGATTTGCAAGACTTTCTTCAGAATCACACCATGGAGGATCTCCTATACATTGGGTACTTCCAGCAGGAATGAACGCTAAAATGCTGGGAGGTGTCTTTAAAATTGACTGGATTTGCAGGCGTGGACTACCCTTCACTAAGTCGGCTCATCTCACCAATCCTTGGAATGGACATAAGCCAGTAAACATCGCACGTGATGGACAGGAAATTGAACTTGAATGTGGAAAGCAGCTTTGTCTTCTATTTCCCCCTGATGAAAGTATTGACTTGCATCAGGTCGTTCATAAAATGCCTCACAAGAGAAGAATGCATTCTCAGCCCCAGTCAAGAGATCGTCCATCCCGTCGAGAACCAGTCCGGGATGTGGGAAGGCGTCGACCAGAAGATTATGATATTCATAACAGCAGAAAGAAAGCAAGGATTGACTATGCCCCTGAGTTTCATCAGACACCAGGGTATTTAAAGGATCCACGATACCAGGAAGTAGATAGACGGTTTTCAGGAGTTCCCCGAGATGTGTTTTTAAATGGGTCCTACAATGATTATTTGAGGGAATTTCATAACCTGGGACCACCAGCACCTCGGCGAGGAATGACTCCTTATCCTGGAATGGAACGACCTCCACACCATCAGCACCATGCTCCACCTCCTCAAGCTCATCCCCCCTACTCAGGACATCACCCAGTACCACATGAAGCAAGATACAGAGATAAACGACTACATGATTATGATATGAGGGTGGATGATTTCCTTCGTCGAACACAAGCTGTTGTCACCGGTCGGAGAAGTAGACCTCGTGAAAGAGATCGGGAGCGACAGCGAGATCGCCCTAGAGATAACAGAAGAGACAGAGAACGAGATAGAGGACGTGATAGAGAACGAGAAAGAGAGCGATTATGTGATCGGGACAGAGACCGAGGGGAGAGAGGTCGATATAGAAGATAATGTGCTTTTGGAAGCACCGATTCTTTAAAAATAAAAAGAATCTTGTATTTTTCTTGTTGTGTGTGTTTACAAGTAGTAAAACTATTTTCAACTGTCTACTTGAAGTTCATTGTGTAGAAGGATTTATTATGACCCGCTTTGTTCCAAGCATGCAGTATAATAAGAACTGGAAAAACTCAAATCCTCCAAAAAATGCACAGTTGACAATTTGAGTTGAGGCTTTTATTGTGGCAGAATGGAACAGCCCAAGAATGTAGATATTGATTCAGTCTCCATAAATGTTCATCTACATATAATATGTTCATCCTAGAGTTTTTTGTTTGTTTGCTTGCTTTCTTTTGCATCTTGATGGATGACTGGCACAATATTTTGCTTTGATGTATTTCTAAATGTAGGTGCACACGGTTCAGTAAAAATAATGCTGCTATCAAGTATGCAAATATTGAAATATGATGGTTTGACTGTAAGGCAGTGCTGTAGCAGCCTCTTGGTTTCTCCTTTTCCTTTTTTTAATCTTAAAAAAAGTCACTTTTTATGTTTCTTCCATCTTCAATGATGAGAGCAATATTAAGACGTTGCTATCTAATTTTTACTCTTTTTAGATAAAAAAATTCCTCTGTTCAGTAGCATGGTTGATGCTATTGTTTAGCCTTCCCCTCCAAACTGTATACATTGGCTTGGAATGTTCACAACTTGCATGTGTGGCAGCGGAAGATAATTCCCATATTCTACATTGCTACTGTTTTGTATAAAATAAATTGGTAAAGATTGACAAAAAAAAAAAAAAAAAAGAGTCACGTACCACAATAACCATTGCAGCACTATTTACAATAGCCGGGACATGGAAACAATCTAAGTGTCGATAGACACATGAATGGATAAAGAAGATGTGACACATATGTACAATGAAATATTACTCAGCCATAAAAAGAAATGAAATTGAGTTATCTGTAGTGAGGTGGATGGACCTGGAGACTGTCATACATAGTGAAGTAAGTCAGAAAGAGAAAAACAAATACCGTATGCTAACACATAAAAATGGCATCTTAAAAAAAAAAAAAAAGGTTCTGATGTACATAGGTTCAGGACAGGAATAAAGAAGCCGAAGTAGAGAATGGACTTGAGGACACAGGGAGGGGGGAGGGTAAGCTAGGATGAAGTGAGAGAGTGGCATCGAAATATATACACTACCAAATGTATAATAGTTAGTGGGAAGCAGCCACATAGCACAGGGAGATCAGCTCAGTGTTTTGTGACCACCTAGAGGAGTGGGATAGGGAGGGATGGAGGAAGACGCAAGTGGGACGGGATACGGGGATACATGTATACATATAGCTGATTCACTTTGTTATACAGCAGAAAATAACACAACATTGTAAACAATTATACTCCAACAAAGAGGTTTAAAAAAAATTTTAAAGACCATAATGAGATATCACTACATCTATTAGGACAGCTAAAATGAAAAATAGTGACAATAACAAATGCTGGCATAATGGAGAATCTGATCTCTCATATATTGCTAGCGAGAATGTAAAATGGTACACTTGGGAAATCAGTTTGGCAGTTTTGTTAAATTAATGAAACATACATTTATACAACCCAACCATTTCACTCCTTGGTATTTACACCAAAGAAACAAATACCTATGTTCACACAAAACCAGGAAATGATCGTTATAGCAGCTTTAAAAACAACTTAATTGAAGTATAATTGACATATAACATCAGATCAGTTTCAGATGTACAACATAATTGTTTGATATTGGCATATGTTGCAAAATGATCTCCACAATATGTCTAGTTAACACCTTTCACCATACATGGATACATTTTTTTTCTTGTGATGATAACTTTGAATACCTACTCTCTTATCAACTTTCAAATATACAATATAGTTTCATTAACTAGAGTCACCATGCTATACGTTACATCCCTAGGACTTATTTTATAACTGAAAGTTTGTACCTTTTGACCCCCTTCACTCCTTTCATCCACTCCCCACTCCCTTGCCTCTGGCAACAACTCATCTGTTCTCTGTATCTATGAGCTCAGTTTTTTTGTTTTGTTTTGTTTTAGGTTCTACATATGAGTGCTAGAGCAGCTTTATTTGTAACAGCCAGAAACTGAAACAAACAAAATGTTCCTCAATAGGTGAATGGCTAAACAAACTGTAGTATACCCATATTATGAAATTAGCAGGAATTAATTAACTCAGCAATTAAAAGGAATGAACTATTAATACACAACAATTTGGATGGATCTCAAAAATACATTATGCTAACTAAAGAAAAGTGAATCTCAATGCCACACACTATAAGATGCCATGTACATCAGCAGTCCCCAACATTTTTGGCACCAGGGACCGGTTTCGTGGAAGACAACTTTTTCCACAGCCAGGGGTTGAGGGTGTGGTGGGATGGTTCAGGCAGTAATGCGAGCGATGGGGAGCGATGGGGAGCAATGGGGAGCGGCACATGAAGCTTCCCTTGCCCGCCGCTCACCTCCAGCTGTGTGGCCCGGTTTCTAACAGGCTGCAGACCAGTATCAGTCTGCGGCCTGGGGGTAGGGGACCCTTGATGTACATAATATTCTCCAAATGACAAAATTATAGAGATGGAAATCATACTAGTGGTTGCCAGGGTTATGGGATGGTGAGAGGTTGGGCGAAGGGGGCAGCTACAAGAGAGTAGCACAAGGGAGATCTTCGTGATGATGGACCAGTTCCCTATCTTGACGGCACTGGTTGCTAAATGAGTCATGTGACAAAATGACATAGAACAATATACAAACATTGCGCCAATGTCTATTTCCTCGCTTTGATACTGTACTATAATTGTGTAAGATGTAACCACTGGGGGAAACTGAGTGAAACGTCCATGGTCCTCTTTCTCTCTATAGTACAGAGTGAATCTATAGTCTATATTTAGTTTATGAATCTATAATCATTTTTAAATAAAAGGTTTAAAAAACAAATATTCATGTTAAATTTAACATTTAACATTTTATTTATGTGTTGCAAAAAAAGTCTTTAGGGCTTCCCTGGTGGCGCAGTGGTTGAGAGTCCGCCTGCCGATGCAGGGGACACGGGTTCGTGTCCAGGTCCGTGCCACGTGCCACGGAGCGGCTGGGCCCGTGTGCCATGGCCGCTGGGCTTGCACGTCCGGAGCCTGTGCTCTGCAACAGGAGAGGCCGCAACAGTGAGACCCGCGTACCGCAAAAAAAAAAAAAAAATCTTTAAGACACACTAAGTGAGATAAAAGCAAGGCTAAGAATGATGTATTAAAATGGTGTGCTCTTATTTATTTTTTCTTTTGGAAGGGCCATATATGCATATATAAATGCTTACATAGTCATAGAAATTTCCTAAGTGATAGTCAAGAAATTAATAACAGAGGCTGCCCCTGGGCAGGAGAGAGATTGGGGTAAGAGACACTTTGAAAAGTGAAAAGGGGCCGTATTAATAATTCTACAGTGACAACAGGCACTGACGGGACAAAAATGGGAAAATCAGAGTTTATGGTCACTGATAGTATGCACTCAACAAATGTCAATAATTGTTATTTTCTTTTTTCTTCCGTCTATTTTTATCTATTTTGTACAAGAAAATATTTATGGTAACAGGACTGAGTTCGTTTTATTAACCCTTCTTCTGAAAAAAAATTAAGTTAGTTTTAAAACGTTGTTAAGCCCCTCAAATATATGGTAGAACATCACTTAAAACACCTCTAATTTACTCAGCGGTCAACAATCCAAATGCCTAGTGGGCCAGTCAGGTAAGGTAGATGTGTGAATTGGGTCATGTGTAGTATTTAGGAAATGGCTGAGACTGTGACAAACTGGAAAGAACTCCAAGACAAAGCACTCAAATGCAAATGTTTATAAGACTCAGCCTGGGCCAGAAAAACACAGCAATGTCCTGCCAGTGCCCACTAGCGACCCCATCCATGTCTGCTCGCTAAGGCATCCTGTTCCACTGCAGACAAGTCTAATTCCTAGAAAGTTCTTTATGCTGAAGTGACATTTACCTGTGGTGATTTCTCCCTATTAATCCTAGTTCTGAGCATTTCCTTCATAGTGAGAATTGGGGACCTGGTTTCACAACAAGTTAATTGGACTTGTTGGCATCCAATTAAGATCTCGTTCCTTTACTAAGTGCTCAGAGCTGCCTACAGGTGGACAATGTAACTCAAGTTGGTCCTCACACAAACCAGGGTAAATGCAAACTCTGTCATTTAACAGATCTAATACATTGAAAAAGTGATTCAATCTTTACTTATCTTCCTATTCAAAATGAGGATAATAAAAACGGCCAATTTGCAGAGTTGCTGTGAAGATTAAATATGGAAACGTTAAAATGCCAAGTACATGTCAAAGAAAATGCCTCCTCCTGTCAGAAAACAATTGTGACAGAGGTTACTTTGGAGCTTATTGTTCAACTTACGTGGATTTTGTGAGAGTGGAAAATATGCAGATTTTCAGAGTAATTCCATAGCCAGCGATCCAAG